>NC_136977.1:22793102-22795602 GCF_032717465.1 Coenobita brevimanus
ACAGAACGCGGCGATCAACAGAACGGTCTTAACGGTCAAGTAACGGACGCGTAACGGCAGGATAACGGTGAAGCAACGAACCAAACTGGGCAGAAGGAGAGATGGGGGGTTGGTGGAGAATATGAGGGGTGGGGCAAGGACGGCCGCCCGTATAAGGAGCAGGGCGGAGGGGGCGATGGAGAAGTGAGCACAAACACCCCAGTGAACCCTTGGGAATTCTTGCCTTTGAAGGGGCGTGTGGGAGGTTGTGGCATGGATGTGAATGAACCCGAGACCTGAATGAACCATGGGGAATGTCTAGAACCGAACCCTGCAATGTTTCTGTTGCTGACGGGGTGCCAGGAAGATGACTACATAAGTAAAAATACAAAACCTTAGCAATGTATGGGGTGGCTCGGGAGGTGATGGCACGGACCTGAACGAACTCTGAGCTCTGTATGAACCCTGAAATCTATTATGAACCTCCATGAATTCATACCATCAAAGTGGTGGCTAAGGAGTTTATGATAGCAGAATGAACCCTGGGAACGATCTTGTTTTTATTTCCAATGGGGTGCTGGAGAGAGGGCTTAAAAGAAGACTTGGTAATATCAGTAACTGAATTACTGCTGAAGAAACTGAAAGAACCCCGAGGAATTTAAAGGGAGACTCTTGAGGGTAAGGCACGGACATGAGTGAAACCTGAAGACTTAGCCTGCTGTTGAAGGGATGCTGGGGAAATATCTACTACCAAAGAGACGCTGGGGAAATAACTACTACTAAAGGGATGCTGGGGAAATATCTACTACCAAAGGGATGCTGGAGAAATATCTATTATCGAAGGGATTTGGGGGAATTATCTACTATACAACCGAAAGGATGCAGAGGTGGTGATAAGGAGATTCTATTTCTGGCAAGACGTTGGAGAGATGACACACAGACCACAGTGAACCCTGATGAATTTCTATCGCCGAATTTTGCTGAGGGGAAGACCCGAATGAGCTTTCAAAACACGCACCGCAGAAGGATTGATCGGGATGGGACGAGAGGTTTGAGGACCCTATTCACTCTAAGGCTCTTAGGACTTACTTTGTTAATATCGTCTGGTGTTAACTAGAATAGAATATCAGAGAAGTCTCGACAAAGAGAGGGTTAGGGAGAAGAACAGAAAGAACCAGAAGAACAAAGAGAACGTAAGCAGGCTCGGGTGCTCTCATTAAACCAATGTCTCACCAGGGAAGAAAAAAAATAAACAGCGATAGCCCATTGAAGTCTAGTTATATGCCACTGTTCTTTTATGGGTAATTTTGTCGTTGAATCCCGTCTTGATTTTGCAACAGGAGCACAACGAGGGTGGGAGCAGGTGGGCTGGCGTGATGGAGGCAAGGTGGGAAGGTGGTGAGCCAACAATAGACTATCACGCTTGCATTTTTGTTTCCCCAGCAGCGAGTCACTCCACGCTAATGAGACGCACGGAAGCTAAGAGATTATTCCGGTACTTGGGAGCAAATGCACGATTGCCTGGCGTTAACCTTTGCAGTGGGTGAGGCAGCGATAATTTAGGGTGGGTGAATCCTGAGCAGAAAAAATCCGTCTAACCCTAATGTGTTTTAATATCGACAACTATTGCTTTTATAGGTGCCTCTTTAATCTGAATAAAACAATCAAGGAGCTTAGAAGAAAAAAAAAACTGCATCGTAGCATTCCTTAAAAATGGTTTAATTCCGAAAAATGAAACTTGAATCGGTGAAAGGTTGAACTTACAGGAGGGAGGCTCACGCAAAGGCAGAGGGTCGGGTATAAAACTGCTATTAATCCAGGCAACGTGAACTGCACCATATGTCAAAGTAGTAGTAGTAGAGGTAGTAGAGGTAGTAGTAGTAGTAGAGGTAGTAGAGGTAGTAGTAGTAGTAGTAGTAGTAGTAGTAGTAGTAGTAGTCGTCGTCGTCGTCGTTGTTGTCGTTGTTATTATTTATTTGCATGGGATTCCAACCTATAGAAACAAGATTCCAAGAGTCCAACCCGCGTGAATGAAAACGAATGGTTAGCTCAGCAAACTCTCACTCGGCTGCTACACAGTTTTCGAAGCAAGTGTAGAAGAACTGTTGACCGCGAGTGATCATTTTTTTTTTTTTTTTTTTTTTTGAGAGGGGGGAGGGAACTTTTCTAAACCGAAGGGAGGGAAAACCAGAACCCATTCCTGCCCTTTCCTCTGAACGGAGCCGCTCAGTTTGCCACACACAAGGGAATTCGTGCGCCACATTAGGGCCAATCGTGTTCATAATTGCTAATGCAACCTTATTAGACGTGATACACGTGGAATGGGATTTTTTTTTTTTTTCGGCAATTAAATTTTATAAGTGTATCGTGTTTGGGATGCGTTGAGAACCTTGTAGTCGTAATTTATATTTTCCATTTACATGCACATAAAGTGAATCAGATATCGCCCCTGAAGGTAATTAAGGAATCCATTAACATTTGACAGGTGTGCGTGGGAAACGAGGTGGTTCGCTCCATAAGA
>NC_136977.1:22800602-22808102 GCF_032717465.1 Coenobita brevimanus
AGATTTTAACAAAACCCTGACAGTAAAGGAGTTGTGTTTTTTTCGCTTTTAGCTCCTCCACTTCAAAAAATCACAGAAACTTAAATGTGGCGGTAGCAAGAATTTAAAAAATGATAAATACACGTCTTCGGGCTGAAGTGGCTAAACACTTATAACAGGAGTCTTTCTACCATTTGAGCTGAAATGTCAAAACGAGAATTAATCGTGGGCGAGTTTTCATACATTTCAGAAAAAACACGAGATTTTTGAAAATAAAATTCGTATATATAAAATTTCAGACCTTTCAGTGGATATTCTATACACTTTCTTCACCCTCCCCCCCCCTCTCTCTCACTCTCTCTGTTCACAACGGTGGTGAGGTGGCATGTTATAGTGACCCATGACTGGTTATCAGAGGGAGGAGGAGAAGGAGGGGGAGGAGATGAGAGAAGGGGAACATGAGGAGATAGGGAAGAAGAGGTGCGGAGAGAGGAGAGGAAAGAAGAAAAGACGGAAGGAGGAGTGGAGGACAGAGGAGGAGGTGAGAAGAAAGAGGAGAAAGCGAGGAGGAGAAAGAGGAAACATAAGAAGGTAAAGAGAATAAGGAAAAAAAAAAAAAAAAGGAGAGAAGGAAAGGGGGGAAAATAGCACCAAGAAAAGGCCTTTGGATTCACTTGAGTAACCTGGGCAACAAATGGACAGAAATCGTTATCGCCTGGCCAGGTAATCACACCCTTCCATTCTCTATTCCTCAGGACCAGTACGATATATGCGCTTTTGTTTCCCGCCCCTCTGTGTTGCAAGGTTAGCGTCTTTTCCCACTGAATCCGGGGATATTCATTTCCATTTAGCGGCCATTCTGCGTCTCTTATGGTCGGGACAATTGCATCATTTTATTCCGACTGGCGTTAGACGTTTATATTTAGCAAAGAATTAATCATACGCGTCTTTGTGTGTTTAGCGACTTTCTAGCGATTGTCCAAGGCACGTTTCGGGACATTATATAATTCCAATATTATCCAGCGATTTTTTCCGTGTTTCGATTAGGTTAAGAAAATTCATCATCATAATCATTATCGCCATCCCACCTCATTTTCCTGAGGGAGGGTACAGAAAGCCAGGAAAATAAACAAATACAACAGTGAGAGAACTACTTAATAGAATGCCCGATGAAATTCGCCGCACATGCATTTCGAGAACATTTTTAGCGTTTTCAAGGGATTTGGCGATTGTTGAAAGTTAGCGATATCTGTGCAACTGGTAACTGTGTGGGTGTGCTGTGATGGGGGGTTCACGGCTTGACCTCCGTGGCTGTCGGTGTGGAGGAACGACAGGCTTGGCAGATCCGAATTACCGATAACGCGGGTAATGTGAAAATCCGTCCACCTGGGCGTGAAGCTTCTGTGTTAAATGGAACGGCGGGCTTGTTCGCACGAGGACGGAAGAAGGGATGAAGGGAGATGGGAGGAAGGGGCTGTTGGAGAGAGGTGTGGGGTAGGAGAGAAAAGCTGAGACTGGGAGATTAAGGGAGAATGGTTGGGGAAGGAGGGGAGGGGTCGAAGGAAGATGGAAATGGTACCTGGGAAAGGACAAACAGGAAAGAGGAATAAGAGGGAGGTGAACATGACGAGCGAAAAGTGAGGTGGGAAGAGAAATGAAAAGAGACTGAAAGATTAGAGGGAGAAATGAAAAGAGACTGAATGATAATGGAGAGAAATTAGAAGAGACTTCGATTAGGGAGAGAAATGAGAAGAGACTGAACGATTGGGGGGATTTGGGGACTGGTTGAGCTCCCCATACCGGTGATCACTCCAGTCAAAACCGGCAGGCAAAAATGAGAAAGATTACCACACATTAAAAGAAAAAATAAGTGAAAACTGTCATGGAAACTCTAATGGAAATCATAATTTAAAAAAAAAAAATCATATATTATCCTGGAAGCAGGAAATGAAAATAAACAGGAAGGAGGGAGGGATGGGGTAGAGAGAGAGGGGAGGGCAATAGCGACAGAGGGGGATAGGGAGGAAAGGGTAGAGATAATGACTATTTTTAATGCAAGAAAGAAGGAACCAAAGGTCAGGAGCCCGCAAACCGTTCCTTCCAAGAAAAAACAAAAACATTACAAAAGAGAGCCAAATTCAAGATCCGTTCATTTCGAGATGCCTAGACACACTGCATCTAAAAGACTGGAGATCATAGGAAGTAGGAAATACAGACAGAGGGAGACAGTTCCAGAGATGACCTGTTGCACAGATGAAAGACTGGGAGTATCGGTTAACTCTTGCATTAGAGAGTTGGACAGAAAAGGGATGAGAATTTGGAGGGATGCAAGCAGACAGTTCAGAGGAGCAGTGATCATTGATGTAGCGATAGAAGAGAGATAAAGATGCAACAGTGCGGCGAAGAGACAGAGGTTGAAGGGAGTCAGTAAGAGGAGGAGAGATGATGAGACGCAAAGCCTTCGACTCCACCCTATTGAGAAGAGCTGTATGTTGGGAGCCTCCCCACACATGAGAGTTGTACTCCACACAGGGGCGAATAAAACCCGTGTATAAAGTCACTGTGCAGTGGTAAAGAAGGTACGGAGTCGGCTTAGCACACCTAATCTCTTCGAAGCAGATTTTACAAGAAATGTAATATGATTTTTCCGAGATAAGTCCCGAGTGAATGAAACCCCAAGCATGTTCGAGGATGATGTAGGATTGAGCTGGATATTATTAAACCTTAGAGGGTACTCCCGTGGAAAATTGTGTCGGGTTGGTAGGTGTAAAAGCTGAGTCTTTGATGCATTAAAAACAAGATTATTTTTACTCCAGTCAGAGATACGAGCTAAGTCAGACATTAGGTGTGCCATAGCCTCATCCCTTGTTTATTGAAGTAACTGCTGAGATGGACGTTGCGGGAACAGAATAGAAAGGTGAAGGGTGGAATCATCAGCGTGCGAGTGGATAGGCTTAGACGTACAGCTTAGAAGGTCAATGATGAATAAAAAGAAGAGAGTTGGTGATAAGACAGAGTCCTGGGGAACACCTCTGTTGATAGATCTAGAAGAACGATGGCCGTCTATAACAGCAGCTATAGAACGACCAGAAAGGAAGCTGTAGATGAAGGCACAGATAGAAGGATAGAAACCGTAAGAGGGCAGTCTGGAAATTAAAGATTTATGCCGAACTCGATCGAAAGCCTTTGAGATGTCAAGTGCAATGGCAAAGCTTTCGCCAAAGTCCCGAAAGGAGGATGACCATGAGTCTGAAAGGTAGGTGAGAAGATCGCCAGTGGAGCGTCCCTGACGGAACCCATGCTGACGATCAGAAAAAAGGTTGTGATAGGAAAGATCTATCTATCTATCTATCTCTTGCCAGACGCCATAATCCCGTAAGGGGTGGCCATTTGAATTTGAGTTAGCTGTTTTACGGGGAAGGGCACTAACCCTCCACCAACCCACTTGTTGACACGTAGGGAACACGTATGGTTTGGTTATATGGTTACCACCCAGCGTTGTAAATGGTTTCCTGGCTTACAGGAAACCATTTGGCTTCTCTCTCAATGTAAAGCCACCTGTAAAGGAGAGAAAAGCAATAAGAAGTGACAGGAAAGATGGGAGAAATAGGAAGAGAGGAGGGCAGGCACAGAAAAAGAATGATAAAGGCTAAGGAAGGAGTAGGCAGCACTACATCAAGTGAGTGGATGATGGTCGCCCCCACCTACCATAATAGGAAAGATGCTTTAAAATTTTTCTATTACGAATTGATTCGAAAACTTTTGAAACACAGTATGTTAAAGCAATTGGACGATAGTTAGAGGGTTGGGAAAGGTCACCCATCTTTGGGACTGCCTGAATAACAGCAAACTTCCAGCAAGAAGGAAAGGTACAAGTTGATAGACAATGATGAAAGAGTTTGCCTAGGCAGGGTGTAAGCACAGAAGCACAGTTCTTGAGGACAACAGGAGGGACTCCACCAGACCCATATGCCTTGTTAGTATTGAGGCCAGTGATGACAGAAAATGCATCAGCTGAAGAAATTTTAATGTCAGCCATGAGGAAGACAGAGGGGGAAAGTGATGGAGGAACAGCACCTGAATCGTCTAAGGTGGAGAGAGAGAGAGAGAGAGAGAGAGAGAGAGAGAGAGAGAGAGAGAGAGAGAGAGAGAGAGAGAGAGAGAGAGAAACTAAGGGAAAAGGAGTGTGAACAGGGAAGGGGAGAGATAGATAGAGAAGAGAAGGGGAGGGAGGGGCGGGTGATGATAGATGGAGGATGTACGCGCGGGGAGTGAAAGAGTATTAAATAAAAAAAAAAAATTGAATGAAGGGGATCATGTGAGAAAAGAAAAAGATAAAATATGATGTGAGGAGGCTAGGACGACAGAGAGAGAGAGAGAGAGAGAGAGAGAGAGAGAGAGAGAACCAGTGATAATGGCAAAGTAAAATAAAGGGCGGCAGCAACTGAGAGAACAGACTGAGAAGATTTGAGAGAGGATGCCGAAAAGTTAGAGATACTAGAGACAAAAGCTGAGTGAATGTCTGTGTGGTTGAAATAAATAGAGAGCGGCAATAATGAAAAGAAAACTACTTGCGATGATTAGGAAGAGAGGATGACGAGGATTTTTTTGAGGTGAGAAGGAGAGAGAGAAGAGTGAGGGGGGAGGGGTGATAAAGACAGACGATACAGTGAACATAATGAAAAGATAAAGAAGGGAGGAGAGCGTGTTAATGGTAAGATGGAAGGATCAGTCAGGCTATCAGAATAATTTAGAAACCATCAATAATAACCAGAAAAGAAAAAAAAAAGTGTTGAAAAGAGAGGGTTGCAAAAAAATGTGTAGGGAACAAAGTGAGAGATGGAGTGAGAGGAAGAGAAAAAGGGAGAGTGAAAATCAGTGAAAAGGGGTTATCTGAGTAATTTATAAAAAAAAAAAAGGATGAATGAAGATAAAACTGCCCGAATGATTAGAAACAGGGGATGAGAAATATAGATAAAAATGAGAGAGAGAGAGAGAGAGAGAGAGAGAGAGAGAGAGAGAGAGAGAGAGAGAGAGTGTTTCATGCGCTTACCTGAAGTAACTACAGAGCAACAGCAAATGTGAGGAAAACAGACCGAGAAAATTAGATAAGAAAATGATACGAAGCTTAGGTAGGTGTAGATGAGGGCTTGTTAGTTGGTGAGATCAGGTCACGATGGGCTATTACCCTAAGATGGACGGGTCATTCAGGGTTATCGGCCATCAAGTGGGAGGAATTAGACCTGATCTGAGGCGCCTGATTGTTTCAGATAAGTTGCGTGCAATGGGTGCGGCTTGGGGCTGACAAAAAACAGGAACTTATGTCGCTGACGTTCCTCTCGGTAGGTGCTAAGAAGCTGGAATAGTAGGCTACACACGCACACTATCAACAAGTACTCGTGCGAGCGCACGCAGGCGCACGCACACGCACACGCACACACTAGTTGTAACAACACAAATTTTCAGCATATTGCTAGAAAATGTTCTAAGGTATCTATCATATCGTCTGTCGACCAGATTTACGAGACGCAGCTCTTCCTCTCAAGAGGTGGCATAATGTCTAGATGGAAAAAAAAAAAAAAACAGTATCACAATAAAAAGTGCTGGGACGGGATTGAAGGAGGTCGAAAGAAGAGGGATGACTATGAAAGCCTCGGACTCCAGGTAGAATACCTAATGGAAGCCTCCCTAATTGAAAAGCCCTTGATGTCTCTCCCTGTGAAGCTGGTCGCTGTTGAAGTCTTCTTCTCTTCTGACGGTTTATTTTTTTTCAGGCAGAAACAAAAACATGAAACAAAAAAGAAAGAGGGGAAGCCTGCAAAAGTTGAACTTTCAAAGTAGAGTCGAGATGACTGAAAATTTTGCGTTTAAAAGACTGGAGGTCAATAGCAAAGGCAGACTGAGGAGTTCCATAGACGACCAGCTGAGTAATGAAGGAGTGACAGCGCCGGATAACTCTTGCATTACACAGACGTACAGAAAAGGAATGACAGTGTGTAGCTAGATAGGTGCTGCATGACCGCCTAATTGATATCGCAGTTTCCTTCGTGTGTGCTGCATGACCGCCTTGCTGATATAGCAGTTTCTTTCATGAACAGAGTCGAAGAACAAATGCTGCTAGATTTTCTGACGAAGACTTGAAAGTTGGTGCGTGTGGAAAGATCTGATTACAGACCATTGTACTGACCCTCATTGCCAAATAAAGTTCAGTAATAAGGCATCGTTATTAAAAAAAAAAAAAAAAATTCTCTCTGTCGTCTATTCTAAGCAGGTGAGTGATGTAACAACTAGCATTATACGAGACTTTCACTTGGCTATTACAAAAACTGAATGAGAGAAGTTGTATGCAAGCCCCTAGTTTCTGAAGACAATTTCTGTAGAACCTGAGGAAGGAATGTGTTTATTTTATTTTAATCCTTCATGCTTGCACTCAGTAATTTCGGATGCATGCTAATCGAGTCTAACAAACACACATACCCTGACCGAACTAATGTGGGGACTTTTCTACACCTCTGCATACTAAATTTTAATACAATACGGTCTTCAGAGTTGGATGGGTGAAATCAATCAAATATCAACCACTGATTTTCGGATTTCTTGTTCCAAAAGACTGGCTAAACGTTAAAGTACACCTTCCTGCAGACTAAATTTCTTTTCTTCTGGGACTAGATATATCAAAATCGTGCGGTTATTTACTGAGATACACAAAAAACACAGAGGACAAACTTTAGAAATTATCTCAAAAATCTTTCTGTTCTGACTATGAGAAGCCACATTAAGATTTTGCTTTCAGGAACTGTGTAGAAAATGTGGTAGTGGATGAAGGTGACCTCGTATTACATTAACCATTACTTGTTACATTTCTGTCCTCAAAGCTGATAACTGGCCGGTCAAACATTGAAATCTGCTTCCAGCCAGGTAAAGGGGAACAGCTCAGAATCGTGTGTTTAGTTACAGAGATACGGAAAATGCACTGCCCAAACTTTAATCTCAGTGATCTCAACACTCACATCTGGTTGAGTCCCCATTCTTAATACGAGATATTGTATTTTGCATTCAGACACTGAACACTGCATTCAGACTTTGCAATCAGATTTTGCATTCTGACTACATTTAGACTTTGCATTTGGAAGTCGGATAGATTTACACAAACTTTGCATACAGGTTTTTCAATCGAACTTAGCATCGGGTTTTCCATACAGACTTTGGATAGACTATACGGACGTTGCATACAGACTTTGCATTTAGTCTGGCTGCATTCAAAATGTCAAAAAACAGCAGAAAGTGTGGCAGAAATCTGGATAAGATGACCTCATTTTATACTGATCATGCATTGTTCTCAGCTGTTATTCTGTTTAAAGCTGGTAACTGGCTGGGTAAAAGCTAAATTTTACCAATGCATAAGGAAAACAGCCACGTTAGTATCACCAGCAATCTCACGATATGAGATCAGGAGGTGAATTCATAAACTGTCTTGGCCTTGAGCTGTGTATAAGATCGCTTGCTTATACATTTACTTAA
>NC_136977.1:22813102-22878102 GCF_032717465.1 Coenobita brevimanus
ACCAGTATTACAGTTGAGAAATGTACATTATCAGGTACTGTCCTCCCACTTCACTGTCTTTGTCATAACCAGTACATCAGAGTCATGATAATTTCTCTCCACCTAACCACTGTGTGATAAGAAAACACGGTTCGAATGTGCTTGTGCGAGTGTGTTTGTGGGCGTGTGTAGAATGTAAGGGGGTGTCAAGTGACGAGCGTTTGTTGTTGCTGCTGCTGCCATGGGATGTACGGGTCACAGTTGATGAACAGCTTAACAGGGTCAGTGTGCGAGTCTGACGGGCCCGCAGAAAACGTGTCTAGGTCGTTTATCGGTGTGGCCTCCCCGGTCTCGCACAGCAGCGTGAACAGGTCCGTGTCCTGGGCCACCTGCTGCTGCTGCTGCTGCAGCGGCTGCGGCTGCGCTTTGCTGGGGACGCCATCTGCATCGACGAGGGTGACTTCTGGTTGCTGGGGCTCGTGTTCCTCACCAAAGATGCTGGAGAGGACCCAGGCGCAGGTGTCTTGGGGAGCGTTACCGTCCAGCATGTCCTGCAGGGACCTGATATAGGCTGAGGCCAGCCTCAGGGTGGCGATTTTAGTCATGTCGGTGGCCGCCCGGCGTCGGAACACCCACCAGGGCAGCACGCCACGCAGGCTCTCGAAGGCATTGTTGATCTGCCGCATACGGCATCTCTCGCGGGCGTTGGCGGTCTTCCTGCGGTACCTTGACAGTGGGGGTGTACGCGGCTTATGATCCAGGGGGTCCTGCCGGCTCCACTCAGGGTCACACAAGTAACGCGTCTTCAGTGACCTGGGTCTTAGTTGGTACTTGACCACACAAACTCGTGGCCGCCTACAGCCCATACCCAACCGACCCTGACTTTGATGTTTGCTGTCGTGATCCCTCTCTCGGTGTTTGCTGTCGTGAAGATAGGTTTGGTGATGACTGCCGTCGTGGTGGTCGCTTTCGTGGAGTGTGGTGCCGTGGTGTTTGCTGTCGTAATGGTCGCTCTTCCTGTCACCATAAGTCGATCCGCAGATGTCACTTCGGTTGTTGTTACTGTCCACTGCATCACCAGCCAGCAAGGTGGTTGTACCTCCGTCTAGGCACTCCATCCGTGGCCTCTTTGACGGAATCATTGTTACGTTGCTGCTCCTTCACCGGTCTCCTTATCGATATATCAGTACTGGTATCTCACTATCTTAAAACTCTACTGGTGTCTCACATTTCTTTAAACTCAACTAGTGTCTCACAGTCTTTAAACGCAGTTGCTATCTGTACCTTGAAAATAAACAGCACTTTAGTTTATGGACACATTTGCAAATTCTGTCCTTTTAAAGAAATCTGCGTCCCTTATAAGGTCATGACGGAGAAAATACGTGCTTCACATCCAAGTGGCTACCCCATCCCATGCACCACATTAATTTGATAAAGGGGATGATAAGGTGCGGAGAACTTTAATGGCCATGTGGCAAAGAGTTCAGAAGTAAGTGCTGGATGCGCTAAGTAAATATCACATGCTCTCAGCGTCGACTGAGAAATATAATATGTGCTTAGCCACGTGTGCTTTTGTGAGTCTAAAATTCAGTACTAAATCAGCACCGTATGAATACGTGTAGAATTCAATATTACATGCGCTCAAATTCAGAGGTATATACCAGACATAAGCACCAACAGTTCAAAAATTTATCCAACAGCAGACGGGTTTAAAGCAGTGTCCAAGTGTGATCAGGTCGGATGGGGGAGGAGGAGAGCGTGCACCCTCCCTCAACCAGCTCTTCCACCACACTGGCCGCCCACACCTGACACCACCAGCTTCCCGTCTCACCTCTCCACCTTTCCCTCCCTCCAGTGTGCCACATCTTTACCTCTCCCCTGATGAGCTGTTTCTCCCGGTGCTTAAACCTCCCCTGATGAGCTGTTTCTCCCAGTGCTTAAACCTTCCACTTATTCATTCTGCTTTATAATCTTCCAGAATTTGTAGGGTCATTTACTGTCTCTTCAATTTTTTCGATCTTGTGTCGTTTTTGTTGCAACGGTTGCAGTGTTACATGGTCGTAATCTCGTGGGCTTAAGTGGGAAATTCAATATCTCTTCCCTCCCAGTTTGATTCTAAATATGGCACAGTAATCGAGATAGAGTTTTAACCTCTAGACCTCGGGAGAACTCTCAGTGGCGAGTAGCATAACCTAGCATGGCCCAACCCACCTACATCAATCATCCTCTTTTTGTATGTTCTTATGGGTTAATTCTCTCTCGTCTGTCAGTTTTGCAAGCACTGACCATTTTATCAAGATACAAGTAATTACAAAAGATAATTCAAGTGCACTGTTAAAGTTAAATTAATCATGCGGTACTTGTAGGCCGGCCATGCCCGACGCTACATCCTGAAAGGAGTGAAACTCCATGGGCATCTGCCTTTCCTCTGCAACGATCCACTTTAACAGTACACCACCCTCCCTCACACCCTCAAATATTCGTGTAATCGCCTCTGTATACTGGAAGCGAATCATATATAGTCAAAGGCAAAACAGTGCATCTATTTCACATTTCAGGCATATCCATCAGTGTCCAAGATGACATTATTAAGAAGTATCATCTATGGACAGAGAAACCTACCATGCCTTTCTCAGCTCAGGAATATTAGCCAGCCGAGGAAAACTAGATGTAAAACTGAAATATCTGGACAATTTTCATCCTTGACTATAACGTACAATTTCCTAACACTTTCCCTCCCTCTCTCTCTACACCTATCACGACGAGCAGGTGCCACTTGTGAGTCAGGTGTGACTCATGAAAATGCATCTCTGTGCCAAAGGTTGTTCTGGGTAAAGAGTACAGTACAGTATATGGCCACATCTACCAAGGAAAATTCTGATATGGGAAAGTGGGTTATGATGATGATGATGATGATGACGGAGACGACGACGACGACGATGAAGACGCTAACAATGACGATGATGATAAAATTAACAATGACAATGATGATAACTATCAATACCCATTAGAAAATAAATACGAGTATATGCGGTAAATTCCGCAGACCAATTTTAGAGCGGATGCAGCAATGTCGCTTGCGGTGAGAATGTGATGCATAAATCTAATGAATAAAACCGACTCTCTTTTCTGTTTACGACCCGCCCAAGGTTTATGAAAAAATCAAGACAAAAACGGGTATTTACGTCTACGTGGCTAATCATGCGGTTAATTTTCTCATCGCGGCACGAGACTGTTCAGGCTTATCAACTTTTACGGCTTAAACACAGCACAGTGATGTTTTCTACTGATGTTTTTCTTGATAACTATTCTACCTAATTTAGGGGAGAATGCTTTGTTCTCCAGGATAATTGGTAAACCTGACTAATCATGTAGGTAATTATACCTGTCGGATGAATCAGAAGACTTTAGGTTATTTTTAAAGTTTTTTTCTTGCTACCACCAGACGATTTTTAAAGATACTTTGAGATTTTTCGAACGGGAGGGATTCGATCCAGGCTTAAATCAACCCCTTTATTACTTGAGGTCTTTCCTACGTTAAATTAATCTGTCTAACGATAAGGAGCCGGAAAATACGTCATCGCATTGAAGGGATGAGGCGCATTAACACCATGACGTATTTAGGTAGCTGATTCTTGCTACTACCAGGCGATTTTATATTCATTTTATTTATTTACTGTGGGAGAGCCCCGAGTGGTAAAAGCGCTAATGAATGCTGTACACAACCCCCCCATGACGAAACGTATATCCCAGAATAAATCAATAAATCGTCAGGAGATGGCAACAATGTACCGATAATTGAAAACGACGTACTCGGGTTGAATTTTTTTTTTTTTTTTTTTTTTTTAAATCCCGGCACGAGTTCTTCCAAGTCTGTTCATTTTTATTATTCAATTCTCAGAAAATTAAACTGAGTCTTTTAAAATGTATTCTCACTACTGTCAGACGATTTTATACATCTTGGTTAATATTAACCTGACGTGAAGGGGTTAATAAGGACCCTATCTAACCCCCTACTAATACGGAAAATCAGTTCGAAGCTGCATAAAACCGTCTGAGATTGCAATATGTAAATAAAGAATGCAACCACGTATTGAAGAGCTTAACACTTTTCTTCTGTTGATTTATTTTTGCTACCTCGAGACTAATTTATTCTGTTTACGTGAGATTTTACGAACTGAAGGCGAGAGAGAGAGAGAGAGAGAGAGAGAGAGAGAGAGAGAGAGAGAGAGAGAGAGAGAGAATGTCGCCGTCTAAAGGGTTAAGACTTTCGATGATCTTTGACCCTAAGCATCGTTACAACAACAACCCCCCCCCCTCTCTCTCTCTCTCTCTCTCTCCGCTTTTTCAACCTTTTCTCCAATTTTCTCTTCATTCTTTTTATTCTTTCTTCTTCTCCATGTGTGTGTGTGTGTGTGTGTGTGTGTGTGTGTGTGTGTGTGTGTGTGTGTGTGTGTGTGTGTGTGTGTGTGTGTGTGTGTGTGTGTGTGTGTGTGTGTGTGTGTGTGTGTGTGTGTGTGTGTGTGTGTGTGTGTGTGTGTGTGTGTGTGTGTGTGTGTGTGTGTGTGTGTGTGTGTGTGTGTGTGTGTGTGTGTGTGTGTGTGTGTGTGTGTGTGTGTGTGTGTGTGTGTGTGTGTGTGTGTGTGTGTGTGTGTGTGTGTGTGTGTGTGTGTGTGTGTGTGTGTGTGTGTGTGTGTGTGTGTGTGTGTGTGTGTGTGTGTGTGTGTGTGTGTGTGTGTGTGTGTGTGTGTGTGTGTGTGTGTGTGTGTGTGTGTGTGTGTGTGTGTGTGTGTGTGTGTGTGTGTGTGTGTGTGTGTGTGTGTGTGTGTGTGTGTGTGTGTGTGTGTGTGTGTGTGTGTGTGTGTGTGTGTGTGTGTGTGTGTGTGTGTGTGTGTGTGTGTGTGTGTGTGTGTGTGTGTGTGTGTGTGTGTGTGTGTGTCCTGTTTTCCCCTCCTCTCCCCTCCCCCACCTCACCCTCAGCACAGCTGTCCTAAGATTACAATATTACCCGGCCCAGTAGGTGACTCACCCTTGGGAATTTTGTGTTGGTTAATCCTGAACAACTTTACTCAGCCAAGGGAAGTGAAAGGATTACAAGCGATCTCAGTAACCTCTTCTTCTGGGTACTATTCTGGCTGGCACAAGACGATTTTATTCAGCTCAACCACTTCAGCCAGAGAACCTCCTTTAAAATTTGAATCTAGCTAGAAATACTTTTTATTATCTTACGAAGGGCCTCTTTTAGGAAATGGGGTTACAGGAGTTTGATTCTCACCCTTTCATCATCAAACGTCTCTCCTAAGCTTTATAAAGTAGTGTGGTGGCAGTAATAAAAACATAAACTAGAAAACCCTCAGGAAGCGCATACCTCCGCCAACGTCATTGTCATTAAAAGGATCCGGATCCGCCTCCAAATTTCATCAATTCTTTTCTGATCCACGGCCCACCTTTCCTCAAAATTTCATTGAAATTCATTGAGAACTTCTGGAGATGTTGTGCGGAATACTCCGGATCCAGATCCGGATCCGGCCCAAATTTTAATCACTTCTTCCTTGGGCCATGGCCCACCATTCCATAAAATTTCATCAAAATCCGTTCAAGACTTTTTGAGTAATCCTGCTAACAGACAAACAGACAGACAAACCAACCAATGCAGGGTAAAACATAACCTCATTGGCGGAGATAATATGTATTACTGAAGGGGTTAGCACAGAAATCCCCAGTTTGTAGAAAACTGTTCTATCCTATACTCGTCTCATTTTAGCCTGGCCCAGATTTTCGTCCTTTTGCAGCTAATTTCACATAGGCCAGTGGAGCAAAAAGACAACACAATGGTTTTACATACTTTCCATGGCATTTCTTCCTGACTAGCATCATGGTCTACGGTTAATCTATTATTACAACTCGGCCTTCACGATGGGAAGAGGGCAATTTTAAGCCAATCTATCACTGTTTCCTCCTATAACCTATCACTGTTTCCTCCTATAATCTATCACTGTTTCCTCCTATAATCTATCACTGTTTCTTCCTATAATCTATCACTGTTTCCTCCTATAATCTATCACTGTTTCCTCCTATAATCTATCACTGTTTCTTCCTATAAGCTATCACTGTTTCCTCCTATAATCTATCACTGTTTCCTCCTATAATCTATCACTGTTTCCTCCTGTTATCTATCACTGTTTCCTCTTACAATAATCAATCACTGTTTCCTCCTATAGTCAATCACTGTTTCCTCCTATAATCTATCACTGTTTCCTCCTATAATCTATCACTGTTTCCTCCTATAATCTATCACTGTTTCCTCCTATAATCTATCACTGTTTCCTCCTATAATCTATCACTGTTTCCTCCTATAATCAATCACTGCTTTCTCCTATAATCTATCACTGCTTCCTTATATAATCAATCACTGCTTCCTCCTATAATCTATCACTGCTTCCTCCTATAATCTATCACTGCTTCCTCCTATAATAATCTATTGCTGTTTCCTCCTGTTATTTACCACTGTTTCATCCAATAATCTACCACTGTTTCATTCTATTATAATCTATTACTCTTTCCTCCTATAATCTACCACTGTTTCCTCCAATAATCCATCAACAAAATCGATAAGAAGCACAACAAATATGATCATTCTCGATGGTACACACGTCACATCAACATAAGAAGGTCCACTGCCGGTCAAGGTGTTCGTAATGAGGCTTCAGCAACATTCAAAACTCCCGCTATCATTAACCACAGACGCGTCTTAATGATATATCGCCATCTGATCCATGTGCTGCATTAATTAAACCTTCACCTGCCACAGACGCACTTGGTTATTTGATCAGGATTGACAACAGACGATTTTGATCCTTACATGGTCTCTCCAAAGCTGGCGAAAGCAGTTAATCATTTGCGAAGTAAAATATAAGACTACCGGAGAAGCAACACTGCGAGAAAATGAATGATACTTCCCAAAGTTTTTTATTATTATTCTTGTTATATGTGCAGTCAAATACTAAAGTTCGTTCGCCTCCCCTGCCTCATTCTCATCACTGGACTCACAGATGTTTAACGGTGACATAGTGGATAAGGGTGCATAATATCAACCACAGACGAATGCTTCGGATAAGGGTGCATAAGATCAACCACAGACGAATGCTTACGTACACCTCAATTCACTACGTCATATTCAAGCGTCAATGTTCTCAGGGATGAAATACGAGACAAAAGAGGTGAGCGAACTTCAGTATTTGACTGTACTATAAATATATGTATCTGTAACTCACGAACAACATCACAAAACAAACAGGCTAGAGGTCACGTTCGAAACAAACTCTCCAAAGACCTCCGTATATGCGTTCGAAGCCACACAGAACACAAGCCTCTGTTTGGATGGTTGTTAACGTCTTGGGATTCTACGTCGATCATTTTTTTTTTCTTTTTACAGCTTCTGGACTATTATGGACTCAATCGTAAATCTGAAAATGGTGCTTCGAGATACCAGACTCAGGTGACTGCATAGTAATTTTCAGGTCAATCGGTCCAGATATAATGACGTGAGGCTGTGGGAACGAGCGTTTGGAAGGATAAAAAAAACAAAAACACGAGAGAGAGAGAGAGAGAGAGAGAGAGAGAGAGAGAGAGAGAGAGAGAGAGAGAGAAAGAGAGAGAGAGAGAGAAAGAGAGAGAGAGAGAGAAAGAGAGAGAGAGAGAGAGAGAGAGAGAGAGAGAGAGAGAGAGAGAGAGAGAGAGAGAGAGAGAGAGAGAGAGAGAGAGAGAGAGAGAGAGAGAGAGAGAGAGAGAGAGAGAGAGAGAGAGAACGTATGCATTGATAACCTACCAAAAAGGATACTATAACGTCAAAATGAATCGTTAATGAAGAGATGTTAGGATACCCCCAGAGTACATCACCTCTGCCACACGCACACGCCTTAATAGACATGGAAATAGAGATCTCGACGCAAAAAATCAGTAAATAAATAAATAAATGCATTCTTGTTACGTATTAAAGTTCGGCGATAAATCATGTCTTCGCGCTACTTCCTCTCTCTCTCTCTCTCATTCTCTCTCTCTCTCTCTCTCAAGTTTTTGTGCCGGATTTATAATTGTGGTGAACGCGTCGAAAGGTGGCAACGAGGAGATTGAATGTGCCACTAACTTTACATTCATTAACTTTATATTTCTTAACGACAGAGCTTGCGAACTTTATCGGCAATGTTCTCGTTGGTTTCCCATGACCTCTTCCTCAGCGATTCAGTTTTGCACATTAAACCATAACTTCGTGTTGTCAAGAATGTAATATTAAGATATAAACTAAATGCCAAGGTTTATATTGAGAGAGAGAGAGAGAGAGAGAGAGAGAGAGAGAGAGAGAGAGAGAGAGAGAGAGAGAGAGAGAGAGAGAGAGAGAAAGAGAGAGAGAGAGAGAATTTGAAATCTATCTACCGTATTCTTATTGGTGTTGGCAATTTCTTAACACTTTTTTCCAAGCACCTTATCTTGTTCATTACACTTTGAAATCGCTTGGTATAATACAGGTGCAAATTAAGTAGATATTAAAATAACATCAATAACACACTACAGAATATTAAGGTGAAATATGCAAAATAACGCAAAATAAATCACTAAGGAAAAAATGCTACGGAGTCTCTTATACCAACAATTAGAGCTTTAATGGTCACTACACCTACTACACTCACACACTAGTAAATTCAACTAGTACCAATATACATTCACACTTCTCACAAACTTCCCCGAGATATCAGACTTTTACTGCTCTTCATATCGCTGCTGACAGGTTAATCAAATATTCCTTTTTATTTTATTTTTATTTTTTTTATAAACAGAGCTGCTTGGCCACTCTTGCTTTCACTTAGAGCCATGATATTCCCCATTCCCTTAGCTCATTACATACACCTGTTTATACTCCTTTAAATAAGAATGGAGACGCATAGGAAAAGGGTTGCACTCCCATTTTAATTTGGTTGTTCAGGGAGTGGGGCTACTTCACAGGTGTTGTAAAATAAAGATGAACGCACCTGAGCTAATTAACACCAGTGGTAGTTAGCCTGATTTACATTACCTACTATACTTAACACCTGTGATAAATAACACCTGATCTAATTAACACCTACCCCAATGAACGCCTGGAGGGTAAGAATTTTGAATGCTTGAGTGGTGAGTACATGGATGAATGCCCTTTGGTCTTCACAAAGCACTCAGATGATAGTTCTCCTGCGACTGTACCTTCGTTTTCCTATTCTTGCATCTTCCCTGCTCCACTTAGTGGGAAATGAGGCTACGAAATTTATGACTACAACGACAATTAAATTAGACACGCACAGCATACACTCACTTCCCATGATAATGACGTATTTTATGAATGAGCTAGAAAGCATTCAGAGAGCGCATACCTCCGCCAATGCCATTGCCATCAAAAAGGATCCGAACCCGGATCCGGGTCCGCCCCCAAATGTAATCAGTTCTTTCTCGGTCCATGGTCCATCTTTCCACAAAATTTCATTGAATTTCATTGAGAACTTTTGGAGATATTTTGCGGGATACTCCGAATCCGGATCCGCCCCCCAATGTTACCAATTCTTTCTTGGCCCATGGCCCACCCTCCACAAAATTTCATCAAAATCCGTTCATAATTTTTTAGTATTCCTGCTAACCGACAAACATACCAACGCGGGGTAAAACACAACCTCCATGGCGGAGGTAATGAAACATCACAAAAATTATAAGAAAACAGAAGTCATATAGTTTTAAAATATTGATTCTTGGCAATAGTATTCCCAAGACAGTCGCCTCTCGCCCCTTCACACAATCCTCACGCCACTACTTCGTTCTCTCTCTCTCTCTCTCTCTCTCTCTCTCTCTCTCATACCAATCGTCCGTACGTGACAGTGATTGCCAGAATTGCTCCGTGCACGAATTAGCACGGACAATTTCCATTCATTGCCACCCCCCCCCTCTTGTTCTCTCCCTCCGTCCGTCTCTTCTTCTCTCGGTCTCTCACTCCCCCCCCCCCCGTACCCCATCGTACTGTAAGTTAAGTAAGCCTACGAACACTTTTAGCGTCCTAGAATACGACTCGACGAACGAAACGCTGGAAAAATATCCCTTGAATCGGATATTATGAAAAAAAAAAAAAAATGGTGTTCAGACTTATAAATACCACAAGGAGAACCTCTATACATTTTTACAGACCTCTCCTCAGTTAAATATGCTAACTACAGTGAGATGACAAAACTCGTAGTGGTCATATATTTATTTATTTCCCACAGTGACTTTTTGGTCCTGTCACTGCTCGGTCCTGCCCTGCCTTGCCCTGTTCTTCTGCCCTGTCCTGTCTCGTCCTGCTACTCTGCCCTAACCTGTCCTATCCAGCTCTCAAACCTGCCCTGTCCTGCCTTCACCCCCAGCCTCACCCTTGTCCTGCTCTTTCACCTGTACCGTACCATGCTGTGCCCTGCCTTGCCCTGTTCTGTATGTTCTTCATTTGCCTTGCCTTCTCCAGCCGTCGTCTCTCCCCGGCTCTGTCATGCCATAATTATCACCTTCAATAAAATCAACCATAAATTATAGCTACACCAATCTCTCTTTCTCTCTCTCCCTCTCTACTGAATGACGACCCCTCTTTCCATCCTCCCTTTTCCTTTTCTCTCGGTCTCCCTCTCCTTCTCCTCCAATCCACCTCACTCAAATACACTCCTCTGGCGAATATCTCATTTCCCATTTGCTCATATGGCCAGTTCATCTTAGTGTGTTTCTTTTTACTCTTGCCACAACATCAACCTCTCTACCACAACCACATCCTTCCCTTTGTTCATGTATCTCTCCACATCACTTCGCAAGCACGTCTGAAATAATCCATTTCAAAAGCTCTCATTCAGCGTCAACACTAATGAACACCTGCTCTACTTAACGCCTACATTATTTAACACCTGGCAAAATTAACATCTAACATAATTAACACCTAACATAACACCTGGCATAATTAACACCTAGCATAATTAACACCTGACAATTAACACCTGACATAATTAACACCTGGCATAATTAACACCGGACAATTAACACCTGGCATAATTAACACCTGATATAATTACCAGTTGGCATAATTATCACCTGAGTTAAAAAACACTGGCATAATTACCACCTGACCTCATTAACATTCGCGCACACCTAATCTAATTAACACGATTTACATAACCTGCACTAACACCTTTGCTAGAAACACCTGATCTAATCAACACCTACACAAGCATTCAAGACTAATAATGGGCCCTCAAAAGTCCATCCTAACCCCAGCCAATGGCTGAGCTCTTCAGTGTGGCGCTAATTGCCTCGTTTGTCCACTTCCCACTTAGAGAGGTCCGGGAGGGGCTTTCAAAGGGGATGGGATAAGAAAAAAAAAATGGATATAAATTGAAAAGTGCAGGAAACAAGAAACGCAACATTCCCCGCCTCTCTCTCTCTCTCTCCCCCTCTCTCAAAAGTGATGGGATAAGAAAAAAAATGGATATAAATAGAAAAAGGGGAGAAAACAAGAAACGCAACATTCCCCGCCTCTCTCTCTCTCTCTCACACACACACACACACACACACACACACACACACACACACACACACACACACACACACACACACACACACACACACACACACACACACAACAAAAGAAAAGTAAGTCCAGACTCCTCTTCGAGAATAAACAATAGAATTCATATTAATAAAACAGATTCTTTATCTAAACATTCCCCCTTTTTCAGTACGAATGTTTATTATTATTATTATTATTATTAAGAGTAGTAGTAGTAGTAGTAGTAGTAGTAGTAGTAGTAGTAGTAGTAGTAGTAGTAGTAGTAGTAGTAGTAGTATTGTCTACATCAGCGTGTTGTAGGGAAGAAGGGGGGTCATTACTGAGTTGGGATGCAGTGATAAAGGACAAGATACAATTTAACAATGGTATGTCGTAGGAAAGGAAGTCGTTACTTAGCAGGGATGGAGTTATTGGTAGTAACAACACGACACAGTTTAATGGCCTCATTGGGTACAGGTATTAAACTATGCAAATTAAAACGAATGATAGTTTATGTCGAGGCCGGGAAGGGAAGCATGGGAGAAAATGGCAGAATGGGAGAATGGGAGAGAAGGATGGGGTGGATAAGGAGTAAAATGGGGGAGACAAGAGGGGAAGAATGGGATAGATGGGGAAGGAATGGAGGGCAGAATGGGTGAGAAGAAAGTGTGGGGCGAGAACGAGAGTGTGTGTGTGTGTGTGTGTGTGTGTGTGTGTGTGTGTGTGTGTGTGTGTGTGTGTGTGTGTGTGTGTGTGTGTGTGTGTGTGTGTGTGTGTGTGTGTGTGTGTGTGTGTGTGTGTGTGTGTGTGTGTGTGTGTGTGTGTGTGTGTGTGTGTGTGTGTGTGTGTGTGTGTGTGTGTGTGTGTGTGTGTGTGTGTGTGTGTGTGTGTGTGTGTGTGTGTGTGTGTGTGTGTGTGTGTGTGTGTGTGTGTGTGTGTGTGTGTGTGTGTGTGTGTGTGTGTGTGTGTGTGTGTGTGTGTGTGTGTGTGTGTGTGTGTGTGTGTGTGTGTGTGTGTGTGTGTGTGTGTGTGTGTGTGTGTGTGTGTGTGTGTGTGTGTGTGTGTGTGTGTGTGTGTGTGTGTGTGTGTGTGTGTGTGTGTGTGTGTGTGTGTGTGTGTGTGTGTGTGTGTGTGTGTGTGTGTGTGTGTGTGTGTGTGTGTGTGTGTGTGTGTGTGTGTGTGTGTGTGTGTGTGTGTGTGTGTGTGTGTGTGTGTGTGTGTGTGTGTGTGTGTGTGTGTGTGTGTGTGTGTGTGTGTGTGTGTGTGTGTGTGTGTGTGTGTGTGTGTGTGTGTGTGTGTGTGTGTGTGTGTGTGTGTGTGTGTGTGTGTGTGTGTGTGTGTGTGTGTGTGTGTGTGTGTGTGTGTGTGTGTGTGTGTGTGTGAACAAATAAAAGTACCAAGGTCATCCATCCATCACGCTAACCCCCTCCCAGGTCAGCCTGATAAAGAATAAATAGTTAATAAAAAAACGAAGGTGCTGATTCACTTAATAATACTCGCCACGCAACACCTCCACCTGGTTTTAATTAACAGGTGCTCTGGGGCCGTAGTCTTAAAGCGTCAGGAGGATTTATAGGTTTAGGTTGCATATTACACCTTGATTTTTTGCCCTGTATTAGTGATAGCTTTTCGGTCTCGACATATGTAATTTCCTATGCAAAAAAAAAAAAAAAAAAAAAAAAAAAAAAAAAAAAAAAATCAACCAGCAAATTTGTATTTCCTTATGGACAGTGACAATGACGATGATGACGATGGTGATGATGATAATGATGATGATGATGATCGCATCCAGACCTGAAAGAGGGACTTAGGGATGTATCTGTGGAACGTCTTGGCCACTCTGCAGTATAAATGTCTCCACAACAATTAACTATAATCACAAATGGCCTTATTGTGCCTATTATTTGATTTCACTTTTCTCTCTGGTTTAGTTGTGAAGT
Organism: Coenobita brevimanus; assembly: GCF_032717465.1. NCBI lineage: Eukaryota > Metazoa > Arthropoda > Malacostraca > Decapoda > Coenobitidae > Coenobita > Coenobita brevimanus. The sequence goes on from NC_136977.1 coordinate 22,826,597, forward strand.
GTCTGGTAGCAGTGTGATTGGAGATAAAAGCATAAATGAACAGCCCTATTATGTATTTCAGCTTAGAGTTAGTATGTCCAAAGGAGAACATATAAACGTTTGGAAATCGTAATCAAAGAAATGTTAAAGTGCTTTCCTTGTTAGTCACGCTTCAATTATCAATCATAACCTCGTATGAGGAGTGAATATGCAATTTCAGAATGATTCACCTTGCCCCAACTCCGCCAGCCGTACCCTTCCCCCTCAAGCGTCTCCCTTTCTTGTCTCTTGCTCCTTTCCCCTAGCTAGGTTATTTCCTTCCTTTACCGATAGTCCCCTCTCCCCCTTCTCGCTGGCTCCTCTCCCCACCCTCCAACTACCTCCCTCCTCTTATACCCTTCCCTCTTCCCATCATCATTAGTCCCGTTCTCCCTCATCCTACAGCCCCCTCTTTTACTAGCTACCGTCCCTCATTCTTCCGTCAACCACCCTCTCCCAAACTCCAATCTTCCTCTTCACTCCTCTCTCCCCTTAATACAGCTCCTCTCCTTCCCTCCCACTAGCTCTAACTCCCACTATCTTTCTACCGCCAATGTCCCTCTTCCCACCCCCTCCACCACAAGTTCCCTCTTTCTCTAGCTTTCTCTCCCTCTTTCCCTACCCCGTCTCTTTCCTGTAGCCTCTTCTTCTTACACCAACACATCTCCCTCCCCTTAAATCCCTTCCCTCTTACTCCCACCCTCCTCATCTCCTGCGTCATATGGTAAGAGTGGCCCACGCTTGGCCCATCTCTCACCTGGCCAAATTACCCCAACCTCATTGAAATAAACGCACCGCTCTTTACCCACGATTACTCCCCTTAAGCCGCCATCCCCCACAGGCCCTGATAGCACACAATACACGCGAATCTGCCGCCCTCTTCCAAAAAATTCCTCGATATTAAGGGCCTGTTCCGCCATTGCTGGTGTCTGCTAGCTTCCAAGCAGAGATCTAATTTATCAGTGTAATCTTGCTATTCCTAAACGATTATCTTGGGCTTAGGATTTACTAATGACACTAGAATGCTTAGATATAGCTAGTCTTCATTGTTACCTTGAATCGATAGGTTATCCCCCCCCCCAAAAAAAAAGAGAATTTTAGAAAATGGGGAAAAAAAAGTTATATTGACTGGGTTTATTTTCATGTAATAATCAGACTACATTTCTACTGCAGTTAACGCCAGACGATTTACTTCAGCTGAGTGAGTCATAGAAGCCTGTGAGTGTTAAGATCCTTCCAGAATACCTTCCCTTACGCAAACACGCCTTTGGACCAGGTCTCTCTCTCCCTATCAATATATCGCGAGGGGTGTACTCTAATGACATGATAAGCCCGTCCTACCTCACGTTTGTGCTGCGCCAACATGCCCTCCGTGGCTGATTACTGTCTTGCTGGATGCTGTAGATGCGTGTGAGCATGCCAGTTTCTCTCCACCTCTCTCTTTAACTCTCTCTAATGCTGTGTAACTCTCCTTTTTTTCTTTTGTCCCAGGCTGATCTGAAATGTGAATCTGGTGAGCTGCAGGTTGTTACCCTTCTGCGGTTCACCATCCCCCTTTTGGGAGATAAGGAGGCAATGGAGGGACGTTTGTATAACCAAGCAATTGACCCGCCTGGTTATATCTCCACAAAAAGATATCCTTCTTCAGCACCGCATCTACTTCGTGCTTTGGGTCTGTCTGACATCCTCTCAGACGTATCCAAACAAAGACACGTAAGCTGTCTATGGGCAAAACGAAATACCACGCCTTTCTCAGCTTATGAACACCAGGCAGCAGAGGAAAGTCAGGAGGAGAAGAGATGAAAAATTTGACGAACTTTTGTCCTCGATTATACAACACACATCTGAACGACTCGCAAAATTGTCTTCTTCAGTCTGCATATCCTCTGTGTTTATAACATGCATTCTTTTATATGCAATGTGTCCAGGCATCTCCTTGTGAATGAATCTTGAGTTTGGATTTCTTTCGTTCAACCTTCTTTGGAATCGACAGTGTTGGCAGGCTCCCATCCTTTAGTTACTTCTTTCATGCATTAAGTTAAGGGTTATCTTAAACTTCTTAAATTCTTTACTGCCATGAAGCTTCTTTATTATTTTCTATCTGTTCCCCTCGAACGATTTTATTTTGATCATGGGAGACTTTACAAACAGGCTCGAAGGTCCCCGTTAACCACCATAGCAAGATGAAGCCTTTTATTTTTTTCTAGCCTGGTTATTTTATCTAGACACAGGGAAACTTTTGTAAAGAAGGAATTATTAACAGACGATTATTATCCCTCCGAATGAAACGCAGGCAGCCGAGCGGTTATTCTAGACTGCTTAAAGTGTACCAAACTATTTTAATCCGTGTGCGAGGTACCCAGGCAGTGCAGAGGTTAATGGTGTTGAGTGGAGCCACGAATGGACCAATTAAGGCTGCCTGCTACAACAACTAAGTACCATCAGCTGGATACTAGTAGTGTAACAAACGCTGCTGTTAATTCTTTAATTAAAATACAATTGTTTAGTGGTTTCTATCTACTTTACTACGAGGTCTCTCTAAAATTGAAAAAAAAAAAAAAAAATAGTCTTGAGGGAGTGCAAATTAAATAGGCGTCATCGTACTGAAGTAATTTAACACGACAATTGATCAACCAAAACAACACACTGACTTGCCAATCTAGTTTCCCTAAGTATTTCCTTTACACCTCTTAAACCGTCTCATATCTTAGTGAGACATCGCTAAACAAATTAATAACACTGTCATTTGCGTTGGATTTTTGCCTCACTAGTTCACAACCCCAAAAGTAAAAATAAATGATAAAATAAGACCAAACTGCCCCTGATAGTTACCATAAGTACAACACATTATCATCTCACCACCACTATTTCCCACAAACAGATGGAGTAGCAACTAATTTTTCGATGCAATTGTCTGTAAAATTCCTTCGCTAACGCAGGTCGTATGTATTATGCAAAGACTGGTAAGCAGAAACCGAACCTGAGCGCTGAAAAATCGAACATAAACGTATTTTATATATTTAAGTCTACGCGTGAGTTTACAATGAGTGGCAGAAATATGCGTCAAATAGCTACCGAACCCTAAAAGCCTGTAAGCCTATGGCGTAATGTTTATTATACTCTTACTAATTCCAGGCATTTTTTTTTCAAGTAATGTACGGACTGGATTTATTAAAGCTACATATCCCCACCCCCCATTGCAAAATTCTTTCTCAAGCGGAATAAAATCGTCTGAAAATGGCAAGAAAAAATCAAAATGGTGCGTCGCCTGATTCTAGCACCAGATAAAAACACAAACAACAAAATTAAATCTCACACACACACACACACACACACACACACACACACACACACACACACACACACAGACACGCACACGCACACGCACACGCACCCGCACACGCACACGCACACGCACACGCACACGCACACACACACACACACACACACACACACACACACACAACGTTTACTCTTCCCCGCCATTAATTAGCAGTCTCCCAAGCACCTTTTAAGTATAGGAGATAGTTCTGAATGGGTGTCTTGTTGAGGCATGTGGTGTGACGTGTAGGACTAAAAAGGAAACAAAGATGGAGAGACAGTAAGTGTATGTGGCGATATGACAAATGGGCATGCGAGAGGAGGACAGCGGACGAAAGGCACTGACGGAGACGAGAGAGAGCAACAAACCCCGAAAGGGAATAAGGCTAAGCAGAATATGAAGATGAAGGAGAAGCAGAAGAAGCTGTGGTGTGGTAACATGTGCGACGTGTCTTGAGGCTGTGCGGCTGAAGGCACGCAAGGGAGTGGATGGAACGAGAGAGACTATGCTTCAATAAATAAATAAATAAATAAATAAAAAGCAATGGATCTGGGCCGCTAATTTGGGTTTGAGTAAAAATAAAATGATACAAAAGGTAGCTTTGCACACGCACATATGTCTGAACCAAACAAAGCATACACACACATAAGTACGTGCACACATTCTCTCTCTCTCTCTCTCTCTCTCTCTCTCTCTCTTTGTATTGATTGGCCCCTGTAACACAACTACCCTCACGCACTCTCGGCAGAGATTAGATATTACACAGAAGAAATGTATAACTTTGAACAACACACACACACACATACACACACACACACACACACACACACACACACACACACACACACACACACACACACACACAGTTTTTCTTAACCCTTCAGTCCAAGTGCTGTCCCCTACACTGATATCGTCTGGCCGTAGTAAGGACTGAGGGAAACTGTTTAATGTTTTCAGACTGTGGGCTCCCTCCTTTGGCAAATAAATCTTCTCATTATACTACTCTCTCCCTCTCTCTCTCTCTCTCTCTCTCTCTCTCTCTCTCTCTCTCAGTACATTGCTCAACTCTCGTAGTGGAAGGCTTTCAGTATGGTGACGTACTTCGGACTTCATTAACTTCTTCCTGGTATTTCTAAGCAGTTTTATTTCACATACGAAGAACTTCAAGGCGATGGATATTCCTTCTTTAAATCTCCCCCTGTTGCTCATTTCACGTTGCAAGCTGAAGGCGTTCCGTTAAGCAATATACTGACACGCTGTGTACATGGTTAAGTATGTGTATGTGAATTTGTATGCGTATGTGAATGTGTATGTGTATTTGGATATGTTTATGTATGTGTGCAAACCATCACTAGCTTTGGCTGGTGTTATCTTTAACGTACCTACATCTGGACATAAAATACACAGTCCATTCCTTAGGTCCAGTAGTCCTCCTATGCACAACAGATGGCGTCACACACCTTCCCATGGCCCCATTTTAGCACTACTACCACCCTACACACTGAATACATGGTCGGGTTGCGTATTGGGAATATCTTATGGTACGTTGACGAGTCTTTAAATTTCGTGGATCCATCTTCATTACAGTGTTATGCTACCTGTATGCTGACCTGCCTTAAAAACAGTAAACCTTGTTAAGTAATCCAATGTCTGAGGTGTATCCGGTGTATAAGAAAGAAAATGGGCTCTAATACATAAGTAATGCATGACATATATTCCCTGTGTTTATGATTCCAATGATTCTTCTTTAACCTCTGACTTTAACCAGAATCTTTTTATGTCCGCCAAGGAGGTTATGTGTTACCCTGTGTTGGTTTGTCTGTCTGTTAGCAAGATTACTCAAAAAGTAATAAACGGATTTTGATGAAATATTGTGGAAGGGTGGACCATGGGCCATGGAAGAAATTATTAAATTTGGGGGCGGATCCGGATCCGGAGTATTCAGCACAATACCTCCAAAAGTTCTCAATGAATTTTAATGAAATTTTGTTGAAAGGTGGGCCATGGACCAAGAAAGAATTGATTAAATTTGGGGGCGGATCCGGATCCTTTTAAATGGCAATGGCATTGGCGGAGATATGCGCTCTCCGAGTGCTTTCTAATTTATAATTTATTCTTGTTGTGACGAGGTGATTGTATTCAGCTTAGAAGAGCATCTAAAAAGTGATAGGCTTAGTGAATGCTATCCCTCTAGTTTCAAAGTCAATCTTATGTCTAACAAAATCGTTTGGTTGTACCAAGAGTAACATAGAGGAGCTTAATAAACTAGAAGTCACATATGAAGGCAAAATAATGCTTTTTAATAAGAAGCTTTATCAATCTGTCAAGTTACCATTAGCTACCTACCAACTCAGCAGCTCGGAGTAATGTATATGTCCATAAGTATGGATTCGAAATGGGTCAAACAAGGCTATAGTTTTCATGTACTATATAATATGTACAGAACTTTACTTGTGGACATTTGTTTCCTCAGAACCTCAAGACTTGGTAAGCCATAGTTACCATAAGAACCCTGGTATTAACAACACACACAGTAAAAATAATGTTAATAATAATAATGTTGTATTGGCAGCCTGGGATGTCAAAAACGCTATTAAATAAAACTGTCATCGAATATTCCCAACTACTAACGTGTACTATAACATATAGGTAAAGCCAAACATATTAGCTGTACGTGAACCTCAAACAACGCTTCGTAAACATACATGTAATGCTAACACTAACTTCCAAATTAACTGCTTGAGAAATCCATTATCTAATTCTGAATAGTCTGTAACAAAAACCATGTATATTGCTTAACTTTTATCGAATTTAAGTGCAATAGTAGTCATAGATTACAGAGGCAAATTACCATAAATGCCTTGACATCGATATCTTTAATATTTTCATTACAAATTATATCCAATTGTCACGGGGTTTTTAAAATAAATGCAATATTATTTAAATGATAATTTTCAATGATACTGAAGAGCAGGGACAATGAATTGTCTTGCTAAATCAAGCAATGATTACTTTATACCGGTCCGCTTGTGAGACTCTCTCAGAACGAGAATTTATAAACTTTCTCAACAGTACACAGCAGACACTAATTACTCAATTGCTGTTCATTGGTACTGTTAGCGTCTGGAGAAAGTTACTTCACTCCTGACAATAAATAACTAATATTATTAATAATATCAGGTTCTTGCTGATGCGTAACTCCTAGAAGGCACAACGGATTTTAAGCTTAATACAAGACTGGCCTAAGTACCAGTTATGAATGGCAAAACGTTTATGCAAGCTAGGAGCTATAAGGGAAATAAGCTTAACTGTGGAGAAATGAAACACGAGTTTACATTACATTAAGCTCAAGAAAAAGAACTGTTAAATTTATTGATTACAAAGAAATAAATTTAACGTTACATCTCAAAATGAATTCAGATAAAGAGATCTCACTCACTCACTCACTCAAAAGCTAAATTCTTAAGCCTAGAAAAAAAAAAAAAAACATGCGGCGCAGCCGGCCAGCATGTGAGGAAAAAGGCAAACTTAACTAAACTCTTAAACCTAGAAAAATACGAAAAGGAAATACTGGTCAATGAATGTAGTGTATCACCAAAGAAGGGTGGGAGCCTGGAGAACTGTAGTCTAGTGGAGTCTGGGTGCTAGCTGACCTCTCACTCTCTCACTGCTGGAGCACAGAACCTCACTCCGTCACGACAGACACTTGACTGAATTCAAATACGATGTATGGGTAATGGACAGGCCAGCGGAAAAAGGTGTGGTCAACGGTTGAGGCAAGCAGGGGCGAACAATATAGAAACAGTAATATCGCTCAGTAGAGCACTTAATGACGTGCATTAGATCGGTCACTTTTGAAACAGTGACGAATGTTTTGAAAAGTATACCACCGAAATGGAGAGAGAAACGGTTAACTGAACGATACACAGTGAGTTTTCCACTAATAGTTCATGGTTTCTCACAATAGGAAAATGTCGCGAATTTGATTCGTGACATTACGCCCCTACAAAATTAAATTTTTTCATTATGGGAAAAAATTTGTGGATATATATATATATATATATATATATATATATATATATATATATATATATATATATATGTACACATCCTAACTCAGTCACACAAGATTCACACTGGTGTGTGTGCTATCCTTCCACAGGAGAAAATCACTATCGCCAATGAGCGTAAAAACCTCGTATTTACATTAATAGAGGCAAGCTTGAGGGAAAAAACTCCGTGAGGACAGTGAAAATCCTGTACTCAGGTCAAACTGAGCGAAAGTTCACTGCATTTACACTGATAACTAATTGTTGTGTAGTGTGGTGTATGTAATACACGGTGAAGGTGTGACAGTTGTAGTGTAACTGTACCTACGTGTAAAATAACACGGTAAATATTAATAATATGGCGACGACGAAGGCAGAGGAGAAGAGGCAGCAGCGTGCAGCAGACAGTCAGCTGGCCTGCACAGCAAAACTGCTACACCCATTGCTGTACCTGCAAAATCAATTAAGGTGGAGCATCAAAAGTGTCAATGAGACAAAAATTCTTATTACATTACAATTACTCTCTCTGCCTAGCAATCAGTACATGCTACGAAAGGTACGCTCTAGCTGAAAAATACGAGTGACAGCCTAAGCTTCGTACATTCGAGGTTGCCATTAATTTATTAGGTACATTATTAACTAGGAAACGTAGTCGTAAGGGTTCTTAGCGGGGAAGCTCTAACCTGGCATGCACCTTGCTCAACATGCGGCGCAGCCGGCCAGCATGTGAGGGTACAGCACCTTAACAACAGCCCATCACCCAGTTTAGGGGGAGCTCTAACCTGGCGTCCCTCGCTCAACATGCGGCGCAGCCGGCCAGCATGTGAGGGAACAGCACCTTAACAACATCCCATCACCTAGTTTAGGGGGAGGTCTAACCTGGCGTCCACCTCGCTCAACATGCGGCACAGCCAGCCAGCATGTGAGGGAACAGCACCTTAACAACATCCCATCACCGAGTTTAGGGGGAGCTCTAACCTGGCGTCCACCTCACTCAACATGCGGCGCAGCCGGCCAGCATGTGAGGGAACAGCACCTTAACAAACTCTACGTTTACGATTAATGACAGGAATCTGAGAATCGCTACGCAATCTCGGGCAGGTCACATTTTAACACCCACTGTGGGTGTGAACACTCATGTGGATAATGTGCATTCTCCGGGAATCCTCAGAGAGGCCCATAGCTCGAGATGTTCCACAAAGTAATTCATACACAGCCTCGGACTGTCTCTGCGGAGTTCTCAAACTTCTCCCTTAACTTATGGTATACATGTATGTACAGGCCCTGGACATACTGTGTCCTGTGGGGCCAACAGGTGAGACGTCAGGTCTGCACCCACTTCACCACTACCCTGTCTCTCAACTGACTCAGAGATTACAGGTGTGGTTACAAATGGCACAGGAAGGACATGTCCCTGATTAGTGGTACATGGACACACACTGCAGGAATGCACAAAACTATCTATGTCTCGTCCCATCCCTGGCCAGAAAAAGTCAGCTCGGATATGGCCCTGGGTCTTCCTTTTGCTCAGGTGACCTCCTGAGTCTGAACAATGACCCCATTGTAACACTGCTAGGTGGTACTTGGTGGGAACAACAAACTGCAGTCGAACCTCGCTCTCGGGTGTTCGTGACTCACGGTAGAGCTGTCCTTGTCTACAAAGGAACTTGGCTCGACCTCCCCGTGAATACTTAATCACTCTACCCTTTTGCTTCTTTCGCACGACAGCAAGTGTTGGGTCAGAATGTTGTTCTTGAACAACAATTTGGCTACACATCAGATCTTGCGGCGATTCAATGGTCACTGGGGTGACACAGTCTGGAGCCTCAGTTATGGCTCGTGTTACTGTAGCTGAAGCCTGAGTAGCGTCATATTCGGTGCAACTATCCTTGACACTGGGAATGTTGCCTATAATAAGGTCAAATAAAGGTTCTGGCATGACAACTGCGAGTGTCGTAGCAGTATAAAATGGAGATGCCACCTGGATACATGCCTCAGGAAACAATCTCACTGATCTATCTATAAGGTTTGCATGGATCTGTCGACCTGTATACTGCTCAGGCCGAACTAAACTCTGCTTGACAGAGCATCCTGAGGATCCATTATCTCTCAGGACCTTCACGGGAATGTCTCCCACAAACCCTGGCTGAACAAGGAAGGTACTGTCACCTGTGGGAGGGCCTGTGGAGGAAGCAGCTAGCCACTCATGAGGCTGCTGAATTGATGCGGCAAACATGGTGCCCTGAGAATTACATACTTGAGGGGTCGTACACACTGCCTGTGGAGATGGAACATTGGCCATCTGTGGAGGGGGGTTCACTGTCACTGTGGGACTATAGTAGGACTCGCGTAAGTTTGCGGCTGTGGTGTGGCCCGCACCTGTGTACAATGGTGCCACGTTTCCCCAACTTGTGATGTGAAACGGAAGCTATTTATGTACAAGGCATCACAAATACAATAAATTCAGATGAATAAAACTTACACTTGTGTATTTTGATGGATGAATCAACAGTAATCTTATTATGCATAAAATATTTAAACAGTAACACAGAAACATGGCATACATATGGTACAGTGTTGCTAAAAGAAATTGTAGTCACTTTTAATGTTTTTTAGCGTAGTTTTAGGGTGGGTAATAATATCACAGTTATGGATATAAGATAATGAGCCTGAAAAAAGAAGAAATATGCCAATATCCAAAGTAAAAGAAATAATTCATATAATTCTTGTGAGTGGCAACACTGACACACCCAGTCTGGCCTAAGGTAAAGTACATACCCCTTCGTAGACCCAAGCATAGCTTGTACAGGTGTTGCTAGGGAAAAATGCTCACATTTACTGGCTTTTACCGTAATTTTAAGGGCGAGGAATAATCACATTTATAATCATAAGCTAATATGTAGGACAAAATAGTAGGCATATGCCAATACCGAAGTAAAAAAAAAAAAAAAAAACATTCACTTGCGAGCGGCAACACTTCCACACCCAGTTGGTGGCCTTGACAGCATAGTTTCCTGGCGGTGACCTCGTGTCACTTCCTTTATGTCCTTTGCACAGACAGCATGGCAGCTCAATCAGCCCATTCCTCCCTCTACACAGCCAGGCTGAAGAAATTGTCTTCAATGTAAGGCAGTATTTTCAGGAGGAGAAGAAGGGAGTAGTTCTTCAAGGCCTATCAAAGGTCGTCTCTCTTACAGCTGCAGTAACGAAGATTAGTGAGAGAGCAGTTGAAAAAATCTCTAAAGATGCAAGAGAGAATGAGGAGATTTAATGTCCCAAGTTTAAGTCGCCCAAGAAAAGGAAACGTGTAGCACCAATGACCGATTTCTTTGATAACTTTAATGAAGGCGTGCTACGAAGAACAGTTCTGAGTTTTTATGAGAGGAAGGAAATCTCAACACTTGGTGGTGGTGGAGGCATTGTCAGGCTGAGAAAGAGATGCAGGAAGGGGAAAGAGAATGAATGAATGAAAATCAATCATGGTACTGCAATAACGGGTCATCTGTGCCGTATACAAAAAATGATAAATATCACTAAATATGACAAAACCAAATTAACAAATGAAAGCACAATTATAAATAACTTATAAAAGAATCAAAAGTACTCAGGGTGGCTCACATCTCCCACCAGGAGAGAGAGAGAGAGAGAGAGAGAGAGAGAGAGAGAGAGAGAGAGAGAGAGAGAGAGAGAGAGAGAGAACGGTATAGAAAACGTGGCAACACTGTACACAGGTGCGGGCCACACCACAGCCGCAAATTTACGCGAGTCCTACTATAGCGAACTGTGGAGGAGTACCCGTACTGGTAGGGACGTGACCACTGTGCTGCTGCTGAGGAATGAAGGCTGCGTTTGCTTCCTGCCTCCTTTGAGCTGGTGGTGAAAAAGTTTGTCCCGACGGTCGGTTGCGTGGCTGATACTGCTGCTGGTTAGGGTACTTGTTGTACCTCTTCCACTCAGGTTTCTGAGTGTTTTGCCCCTGGTCCTTCCACTGCGGTTTTGGACCTTGGCCATTACTCTGAGAACTGCCTTGGTGCTGGGATTCAGTCTGAGACGGCTTCCCAGACTTGGCAGTATCTTTCCTGCTGTTCCAGGTGTTTTGCTTACGAGTTTGATACCCGTATGCAGTGAAATATGCATCAGCCTTTTCTACCATTTGGCTGGCATCTTTCACCTGGCAGATCTTAAGCTGTGCTAAGAGCTCAGCAGGCCACGACCTCTCTAGCTGTGTACACAGCATAAGGTCAATAATCCCCTTACGCGTGGAAGGAGTTTCATCTTTCTCCATCCACTCATTTAAGTAAGCAGTGAGACGGTCGAGGAACTGAACAGCTGTCTCCTTGTCTTGGAGACGAGCTCGCATGAACTGAACTTTGGCGTCGTCTACTGTGAGACCATACGCCTTAATGAGTGCAGCTTTCATCATCTCATACGTGAGATTGTCTCCACGAATTCTGTGGAGAATATCGAGGGCAGGGCCCTCAAATAAACTAAGAAATTGGAGCCGCTTAGCTGCCTCATCCAGTTGATACATGTCTGCCATGTCCTCAAAACGAGCTATGTACGGCTCTATTCGCTCGCCTTCCTTGTATGAAGGAAGCTTGATGCGTGGGGTCACCACAACATGTGCAGGGAGAACGCTCTTGGAGCTTGGACCAATTGCACCAGATGTGTCTGAAGCCAAGGAATCTCGCTTGAGCTTCAGCACTTCAAGTTCATGTTTTTCGCGTGCTTCTCGCTCGGCACGTTTGTGTTCTCGTTCTCTCTCGCGTTGTTCACGCTCATATTCGCGTTGTTCTCGCTCTTGTTCATGCTCTCTTTCACATTGTTCACGCTCGCGTTCGTGTTGTTCGCGCTCGGGTTCGTGTTGTTCGCGCTTGCGTTCATGTTGTTGTCGCTCTTGTTCCAATTCGAGCTCGCGCTGTTTCTGCTCGTGTTCGCGCTGTTCTCGCTCGTGTTCGTGCTGAATCTTACGCTCTTCACGGGCATCGTTCTCGCGCTGCTGCTCCAGATTATGCCGTGAGAGTATGTACTCTTTAATTTCAGTTGGGTCCGTAAGACCCATAGCTTTGGCGTCCTGTAAAAATATGGTGGTAGCCATGTCGTTAATTTACTAAGCAAGTCGAAACTGAGTACTGACTGCTGCTTCGCAAATGAATGCTAATAACCATAAGTAAAGAATACAGACACAAGCTAGTGGTGACCAGTCTTATCTACTTAACGGGCAAAGAATTAAGCAAAAATGCAAATGACTGGGAAGACTCAATAATTAACGCAATGGGTACGGCGACTTCCCAGGAGCGAATAAAATCGTCTGGCGTTACAAAGAATAAAGTACTAAATAGAGTTAAGTACTCTATGGATTAATAAAGCAGAAATTCACTTGCTAAATTAACGGTAAACACCAGTAAACTTGTGCCTATAAACTTTAATGATAAACACCTGAATATGAGCAAGTGAGTATTATCTCTTGAATAGCTTTAGAGCTAGGAGTTAATATCCTGGAATGAGGTCGCCAATTGTCACGGGGTTTTTAAAATAAATGCAATATTATTTAAATGATAATTCTCAATGATACTGAAGAGCAGGGACAATGAATTGTCTTGCTAAATCAAGCAATGATTATACTGGTCCGCTTGTGAGACTCTCTCAGAACGAGAATTTATAAACTTTCTCAACAGTACACAGCAGAGACTAATTACTCAATTGCTGTTCATTAGTACTGTTAGCCTCTGGAGAAAGTTGCTTCACCCCTGACAATAAATAACTAATACTATTAATAATATCAGATTCTTGCTGATGCATAACTCCTAGAAGGCACAGCGGATTTTAAGCTGAATACAACAAGACTGGCCTAAGTACCAGTTATGAATGGCAAAACGTTTATGCAAGCTAGGAACTATAAGGGAAATAAGCTTAACTGTGGAGAAATGAAACACGAGTTTACATTACATTAAGCTCAAGAAAAAGAACTGTTAAATTTATTGATTACAAAGAAATAAATTTAACGTTACATCTCAAATGAATTCAGATAAAGAGATCTCACTCACTCACTCACTCAAAAGCTAAATTCTTAAGCCTAGGGAAAAAAAAAAAAAACATGCGGCGCAGCCGGCCAGCATGTGAGGAAACAGCACACTTAACTAAACTCTTAAACCTAGAAAAATACGAAGAGGAAATACTGGTCAATGAATATAGTGTATCCCCAAAGAAGGGTGGGAGCCTGGAGAACTGTAGTCTAGTGGAGTCTGGGTGCCAGCTGACCTCTCACTCTTTCACTGCTGGAGCACAGAACCTCACTCCGTCACGACAGACACTTGACTGAATTCAAATACGATGTATGGGTAATGGACAGGCCAGCGGAAAAAGGCGTGGCCAACGGTTGAGGCAAGCAGGGGCGAACAATAAAGAAACAATAATTTTGCTCAGTAGAGCACTTAATGACGTGCATTAGATCGGTCACTTTTGAAACAGTGACGAATGTTTTGAAAAGTATACCACCGAAATGGAGAGAGAAACGGTTAACTGAACGATACACATTGAGTTTTCCACTAATAGTTCGTGGTTTCTCACAAAAGGAAAATGTCGCGAATTTGATTCGTGACACCAATGTGTAATTATGAAATTGTACTGTGATAATGTTATATGTAGTGCTCAACATGCTCAATGCCTTTAATTCACTGATAATAAGATAATACAATGAATGGATGAGAAATAGGGGCGTGGAAGAAGTTGAGAGGCGGAAGAGAGAGTTATATGTTGAAAGAAAGAGAGAGGTGAAAAGGTTAGTAAGAGAAAGAAGAGAGTGGATGATGAATTTGGAAGAAATTTGAGTGTAAAGTGGAGGGACTGTAAGAAGATGTTCTGGAAAGAGATGAAGAGAGTAAGACAGGGTGGAAGTGAGGTTAGCAGGGGAGTGAAAGATAAAAATGGTAGATTACTAGTGGAGAAGGAAGAAAAAGTGAGCAGATGGAGAGAACACTTTAAGGAATTGTTAAACATTCAGGATGGAAGTAATGCGAGTACGTATAAGTGGCTGGGGAATGGCTGGGAGGAGGAGGGAGGTGAGAAGACAGGAAGAAATGAGTAGGATAGAAATTGTGGAAGCAATGAAGAAAGTTAAACTGGGGAAAGCCCCAGGAATTGATGGAGTGTGTGGTGAAATGCTGAAGCATGGGGGAGAGATAGTAGTAGAATGGATGTGGAAGATGTGCAGATTGGCCTGGAAGGAAGGTAGAGTCCCGGAGGATTGGAAGTCAGGTATAATTATTCCCTTGTACAAAGGAATAGGGGAAAAAGAAGTGTGTGGTAATCATAGGGGCATTTGTCTTCTTAGTATAATAGGAAAAGTGTATGGTAGGATACTTATTGACAGAGTTAGAGAAAGAACAGAAGAATTAGTTGGAGAAGAACAGGGAGGCTTTAGGAAGGGAAGAGGTTCTGTAGTTCAGATATTCATTCTTAAATCTTTAGTGGAAAAGTTTCTAGAGAAGGGAAAGAAGTTGTATGCGGCTTCCATGGATTTGGAGAAAGCATATGACAGGGTGGATAGACAAGGATTGTGGAAAGTTAAGAATATATGGAGTAGATGGAAGGTTGTTGAATGCTGTGAAGAGTATGTATGATGGTGCTAAGACTGCGGTGCGTGTGGATGGTGAACTAAGTGAATTTCTCTCTTTGGAGGTTGGGTTGAAACAGGAATGTGTCATGTCTCCATGGTTGTTCAATCTGTTCATGGATGGGGTAATAAAAGAGGTACAAGGTAGGTTAGTGGATGTTGGAGTGGACCTGGTGAGAGAGGATAGTGTTTGGAAACTCCCTGTACTGTTGTTTGCAGATGATACTGTGCTGTTGAGTGAAGACGAAGGGGAGCTGCAAGGCTTAGTGGATGAGTTTGGGAGAGTGTGTAAGAAACTGAATCTAAAGGTGAGTGTAAGGAAGAGGAAAGTGATGATCTTTGAAAGAGGTGAAGTCAGTGAATGTACAGCGAGGTTGGATGGTGAGGAATTGGAAAATGTGAGTATGTTTAAGTACTTGGGTAGTGTGATGAGTAAGGATGGAGGTTTGGAGGGTAAAGTGCTTGAAAGGGTACAGCAGGGAAGAAAGGTTGCTGGTTCTTTGAAAGCAGTGATAAGAAACAGGGAAGTGAGCAGGGAAGTGAAAAAGTTACTACATGACAGTATTGTGATACCAACTCTAACGTATGGAAGTGAAGCTTGGACATTGTTGGAAGGACACAAGTCAAGAGTAAGAACAGTGGAAATGAGTTATTTAAGAGGAGCCTGTGGAGTCACATGGAGAGACAGGCTGACGAATGAGGATATAAAGGAGCGTTGTGGTGTGGATGTGGGTGTGATAGGAAGTGTTATGAGGAACACACTGAGGTGATTTGGCCATGTGGAGAGGATGGAGGGTGAAAGACTGACGTAGAGAGTGTATGTGAGTGAGTTGGAGGGGGGAAGAGAGAGGGGGAGGCCGAGGATGAGATGGAGGGATGGGGTGGAGAGGTATATGAGAGAAGGGGGTGTGAGTTGGGAGCAGGGCAGTGAAATGGCGGGGGACAGGACGACGTGGAGGCGATTTGTTTGTGGCCACCCCAAACGAGATTAAGGCGTCTGGCAATAGATAGATAGAAGATAATAATAATTAACAGAAATTCCATATTAAGTGCCTGGAATATGAGTTCTTTAAAAACCAGCTTCAATTACCAGAACGATAACGAAGCTGTAACTAAAGACAATAATACACTAACGTACATGTAATGCACTGTAATACATATGTAGGACGCTTACATAATATCTGGTTTTAATCTGCAAGCTCTTACCCATGTTAATACTAATAAACGTGCCTTGTTAATTGCCTGGAAATTCGATATCTTTAATGCTCACATTGTCACTAAATATAACGCAATGTCTAATAAAGAAACCCTATGAAGCTCTTATTATACTCTTGTCTTTTGCACATGTTGTAACAAAACAGAAGTGAAATCTTTAATAACGAAATAATCACCCAGCATATCTAGCATCAGATTACGAACGTGTATTGCAATATACCGTACATAATGCAGTGTAATAGATATGTAACGCGTAATTTGTACTCCCAAATCCAGTAGCACTTATCCAGGTTAACCCTTTCATTTCAGGAACGAATCTAGTGTTCTGTTTCAGCTAACACAGATTTTCCTCAGGTGAGAGTGAGTCATGGAAGAAAATACCAAGTCAGTCTGAGAATTAAATCTCTTCTGTAACCCACCACCAAACATATTATCGTGCCTTGATTGCAAAAAGATTATTAAAACATATGTACCGTATGAAATTCACTACAACAGATACGTAATACATAATTCGAAGTTTATATATATATATATATATATATATATATATATATATATATATATATATATATATATATATATATATATACATATATATATATATATATATATATATATATATATATATATATATATATATATATATATATATATATATATATATATATATATATATATATAATATCGCTCCTCCTACGCTATCTATTTTGAAACTCGGGACGAAGTGATGTGAAACGGTCTAGTGCGCCATGTTGCAACAGCTATGCAATCAGGGTCAAAATTTATCCAATATTTTAAACCTCGTCTATTTCTTACGTCCCTCGGGTGATCTATATTCTTTAGCTGAGAGAGACATATTTTTCTGCCCAAGTATGATTTTCTCTTAAGCCTATATGAACACGTCAGGGAGGAAAGTGACGGAAATGTGAAGGTGTGAAGCAGAAGCAGTGGAATAGCAGGCGAACATTTTTCAGATTTTAAACACTCATGAACTCGTTACAGGTCAGAGTTGAACATGACACTACTGTACTATAACATAAAATAACATTTCATAACATACACTCCTCAGGTAATAACAGGAATAACAGGAACATCGTCTAATACCCACCTGTACCTGAGAAATGTGTGGTACGTATTCTTTAAACAGTCGACGTCAAAAGTTATGTAACTTCTTATGTTTTTCTTTCCTGTTGCAACTGACACTGATGATACTGATTTATGTCCCCCTTCCCCCTCTATCTATTTATCTATCCATCTATCTACTTTCTTATACACTTACAGATATATGCCGATAATCTTGCTAAATAAATCATCACTGTCACTTATTAGTTCCCCAGACTGATTTTCAAAGTCCACATACAAAAACGAGAGAGGCGACGCGATTTTCGACACAGCCTGTACCTCACACTTTCATCTTGTTGGCCTAGATACGGTGCCTGGTGGTATTAGCGGTGCCGTGATTGATACGTCTTCGATATCGAACCCTCATCCACCGTGTATACTCAGCGCACAGGCTTGTCATCACGAGGTTTGCAACGCGGATCAGTTGCAAGGCAGCTCCCGAATTCACAAACTTACAATCAATTCCCTACTTGTATATATATATATTTTTTTTTGGGGGGAGGGGGACCAAAATACATGGGAAGAAATAGGATCTGCTTTTGAAAGAGGAACAAGAAACAAGTGAATTATTTTGTACTCTTCATTCCCTTCCTTCTTGGGGGAAGGGGGTAGGGGAATAAAATGAGACAGGGAACTGATTTTTTTTTCTTTTTTATCTGGGCCACGTTCGATTGGCTAACATAGCTATCAAACCATTAATGCCTTATTCCTTTTAATGTGATGACGTCATAATGTTTTAACTCGGTTCTCCAGACAACTTTACTCGTTTCAGGAAATTAGAAAGGTTTAGATATGCCTTTCATAAATTCCATCAGTACTAAAATTTTTCCCTAACCTTAACTGAATAATTAACTGGAACTAGCAAGAGCAAAATGAAATACGGTGTCCTTGTACTAAAGGCGGTAATATTAAGCAGTTATATCTATCTGCCTATCAGTCTACCAATCAATCAGTCAGTTAATCAGAAGTAGCTAGCTGGCTAGATAGCTACTGCCTGACGCTGAAACTGGCGTGGGGAAATATAACATTAATAACTTTCCTCTCTTATAAATAGCCTCCAACACTCAAGTACAAACTACCCTATAGTTTAAGAGGTGTTCTCTGATTTGACAACGAAATAACAACACTCTCCTCCACACTGTCTTATCTCTTTACAGCCAGATGCCTAATCTCAACCTTCACTCAGTACTCATCCATTACCTAGTCTGTCTTATCTCACCACTGTTAAACACCTAATCCCAGGGTTCATCGACGGTGACAGGGAAAAATAAACAACACGAATCCACCTGTCGTGGAGAAATTCTAAACCCCCACAAGTGTTCAATCAACCGTGGGCCTTAAAACAATTTGGGGTCCTGTTAACGTGTATGTAATGGCGCAAGACCCGATAGGCTCTGTTATTAATGTTCCTGTCGCTATCCATCAATGGCAACACCACCAACACCACCATCACCACCACTACTGCTACCTACCCTGCTCTGCCCTGCTCTTCCCTGTGTCTCTGTGTCCCCCCTCCCTCAGTCATCTACTTGCCTTGCCATGCCTTGCCTTGCCCTGCCCTGCCCTGCCCCACCCCGCCCTTCTCTGCCCTGCCCAGCCCTGGTCTGCCCTGCCCCGCTCTGCCCTACCCTGCTTCTTACTACCCCTTACCACCTACCCTACTCTACAGTGCCTCTAAATCCTACCCTGTCCTTTCTTCTCCATTTACCTTGTCTTTCTTACCATGCACTGTTCGTATCATGTCCCCCACACTTCCTTGTCCCTTCTCTTCTCCCTCTTTCAGCCCCCTTCCCAAAAACTACCCTACCCTATCCTGCCCTGCCCTGTTTTACCTTGTCCCTTCCTCTTCTAATCCCTAACTTCAAATAATCTACTTTGCACTAACCTGGCATGCTTTGTTCCTACCACACACCCATCACCATCTACCCTACACTACCTTGTCTTTCTACCCTACACTGAGCTGCTCTTCTACCTTCCCACCATCACCTGCTCTTACTCTGATCTTTCCCACCATCACCTACTGTAGCTTAAACTGCAATTTTTGTCCCCATCACCATCACTTGCCCAGCCCGTCTCTATTCCCGTTATCCCCAGACATATCCTTCCTTACCTTGTACCTCCACCCCCTCAGTCAGAAGCCACCACCTACCCTTCTCTATCCTGCCTTGCCTACCATACCCTACCTTGCCTTACCCTACTCTATCCATCCTCCTTCCATCCCCACTCCTAACCACTTGCCTCACCGCACCGTACGATACCTAACTTCCCTATCTCGCCCCTACCTTTACCCCTATCCATCTCCGTGGGTGTATTTTGCCGTAGACTAATTGCACTGGTTAACTCGGCTGGTTTATGCACTTCGTCACGGCACCGCATACCCACTGGCATGAGAGCTTATGTAACACTGTTTCATAAGCGATTTATTATGTATACATCACCTTAAATGCTTTTTGTATGTGTTTTATATTTGTTACCCCTTGAATCCGGCTGAAGTCATTGTTTTAGTTTATCATTCCTGCTTTTCGACAATTTTAGGGGATACTTTACAACTGGAAGGATGTTAGAAATAGCCTTCTCTAACTCCTTCATTACACGAGTTCTCAATGTTCACTAAAATGGTCACACAGCAGCAAAAATAAGACACAAAATACGTCGCCTGATTCAAGGGATCGAGGTGTAACAAGTCCATAAATTGCAGAAAAGTAAGTGTTGCAAGATCTTTTAAACTATCGAATATACGGTACACAGAGCAAGAGGCCAAGGTCCCACTCTGGCCGTATTAAGTACTAAGTCACGGTGGATCTTGATTTACTTTCATTTTTTCTCCTCGTCGTGCTCTCGCGTGTCTATTTATTTTTCTATAATTTACTTCCGAAAAAAAAAAAACTATTACGAGGTCTGTAAACTCTATCTTCGTGTATTTGCGTTTAACAGCCCTTCTTGTAAAATGACATCGTTTAACTGTCTTCTCTCTGCAACCGTCTGTCAATTATCGCCATCTAAGAAAGGACCTCTCGGGGTGAAAGGGGTGAACCACTTCAGACCGAGTATGTATTTTATCTCTCATTTTATCACCAGGCAATCACATTTACCTCAAAAAGACAAAACCATTCTCGAGGTGAAGAGAATTTTTTTTTTTTTTTTTTTTTTTTTTTTTCCTATCGACCATTGAGGCCGGAGCCCCTGGTCATTAAGGCAAAAATGTATATATGTATATACATTGACACATATATACATATATAAACGAACAAAATACATACACTCCCTATTAATCCCTGTAACCTGAGGACATCTTCGTTTCATTCGTATTTTTGTCAGGTAAGGAAGCACCCTAACACCTTCTCCCAGCGATTTATTTCGCTTTTTACACCTCACTGTCCTCCTCTGTGCAATACAAATCCTTCTAATGTCGCCATACTCTGCGTAAACACAGTACTAAAGCATGCTATCCACCCATATCCAAATAAATCGCTAGGAATGAGATGCTAGGGAGCCTCCTCAGGCGAAGAGAATACGAGCCTAAGTAAACCTGTCTGATTTTCCCAGAATGCACACCTTCGGAGAAACGTCCTCGAAGGGACAAAGAAACACCCCAACCGCAGGGAGAGAAATTTGGCCCAACACATACACCCACTCAGTGCAATAAACCCTTAAAACAAAAACAATGCCTAAAAAGTATAACTGATTTTGAAAAAGATGGCTGAGATGATGGATGAGTTTGGTAAATGGTAGACCTTTATCTTAACCCGCGGGAAAGTGCTACCGGATTCTCTCTCTCTCTCTCTCTCCCTCTCTCTCTCTCTCTCTCTCTCTCTCTCTCTCCATAAGAGGAAAGGAGTGAAAGAAGTGGGTGATTATTACTTATGCAAAGCACAGATGTCTATCGTTTAATTGTTACTGATTTCATAACGAGTAAATGGACGTGAGTGATTATAACAATGTAACAGAGTGCACCTTCCCATATTCATTCTTTCTTATTTACCTTTTTTTTATTTTTTATGAAGAGGGAGTGAATGGAAGTGATTACTTCTTAGCCCTTTTTTTTTTTTTTTTTTTTTTTTCGAAGAATGGACTGAACAGAAATCTTAATACAAACGTTCAGCAAAGAATAACTACTTTTTTTTTTTTCTTTTTCAGCGATGACAGTTGTGATAGAAGGTAGCTGATCAAGACAACACAGGGTTCGAAAAATCTTATTAACGAGAACGTGGGAAAAAAAGAAGGAAAAAAATGAAGAAACCTCCCACGTCCCCACTACTCTCCCCCAATCTTACAGAAATATGAGTATCAAGATTTTTAACAGCGCTAAAATTTTGTGGGACGCAGCTCAGATAAGGAAATGCAAAGACTCTGCGTATCAGTTTTTATTTTTTCGGAGAAGGGAGTGAACGGATTGGTGAGTGACGAATATTTTAAGCCCCAAGAAGAACTACGTACCAATATCAATCTACTTACATCTATCTGTGTGTGTGTGTGTGTGTGTGTGTGTGTGTGTGTGTGTGTGTGTGTGTGTGTGTGTGTGTGTGTGTGTGTGTGTGTGTGTGTGTGTGTGTGTGTGTGTGTGTGTGTGTGTGTGTGTGTGTGTGTGTGTGTGTGTGTGTGTGTGTGTGTGTGTGTGTGTGTGTGTGTGTGTGTGTGTGTGTGTGTGTGTGTGTGTGTGTGTGTGTGTGTGTGAGTGTGTGTGTGTGTGTGTGTGTGTGTGTGTGTGTGTGTGTGTGTGTGTGTGTGTGTGTGTGTGTGTGTGTGTGTGTGTGTGTGTGTGTGTGTGTGTGTGTGTGCGCGCGCGCTCGTTTTAGTCTATTTTGTTTACCTTTTCAGGAAGGTGAATGAATGAAGGCCATCATTAACTGGTTCTCGAAGAATACTTAGCCAAGAAATGAATGAACAAAGGTGTGATAAGTACTCAGGCCCTTAGAAGATAGTGTTTTCATTCCCCTCCCCCCTCGTGTTTACAAGAAAATAGCATTGGACAGATAGGTAAGAAATAAACACATAGGGCCCACGATGAATACAGTTATCTTGTTTTTCTGCAAAGAAATGAGTGAAAGGGGAGGTGGAACTTAAATATATAGGTCCCACGTTTAATGAATACCTGCCTTTTTTTTTCTACACCTCTTCATTACTAAGAGAGGAATGAAAGGGGATGACTATGATTATTTTTTCTTAGTTTTTGAGGCGTGAACAGAAGAATTACGGTAAATAAAATATTACAAATTTAATATAAAGTTGACGTTTATTTTAGATAATTATTACGAAGAGAGAGAGAGAGAGAGAGAGAGAGAGAGAGAGAGAGAGAGAGAGAGAGAGAGAGAGAGAAAGAGAGAGGTATTACACAGACTCCACGATTAAAATTCACCAGCATTTTTTTTCCACCCCTTTTTTATTACTAGGATGGGAGTGAACGGGGGCAGGTGGTAAATACTTACACCTCACCAAGAACAAAACAGCCACTGACCATCCTACAGGAGAAAATAACCACCTGAAAGGGGAAGTATTTAACAGCTAGGCCGACGCTGATGTTATCCAGTAATTGTATGGGCCTCGGTCTCTCTCTTTCTCTCCTCCCTCTCCCCCCTCCTGCCCCGCGCTCCTTTCTTCCCCTTCCCTCCCCTCTCCCGCTCTCCGTTCCCTTCCTCCCTTGCCCCCTCTCCCCCCCTCCAACCCTCCTACAAGGCAGCCAGCCCTTGAAATTAGTGTGTTATAGCTGAGGCCGTAGGTGATGTAGGATGATGTAAGTATGTGTATGGCTGTGGTATTATGTGTAGCAATGTACAAGGGAGTGCTGAGAGAATGTACGGATGTAGCATGAGACTGTAGAAATGTTGAAAGGCGAGCAGATGTGTGGAAGGGTATACAGGGATATGCAGAGTGACTGTGATTGTATACAGACTGTACGAGTGTTAAGTGAATGTACATACCTGGAAGGATGCGTGATGTATGGAGGGGTGTGCAGATGTGTAGTGGTGTGTAGTTGTGAGAGGAGGGGGGGGGGAAGTAGAGGTGTAGAGAGGTGTGTAGAGGTGTAGAAGAGTGTAGGTGTGTTTGTATGTGTGTGTGCTGGATACTGTGCGGATTGGTAGGGGTGTGCTGGGGACCCTAAGGGCTGGCAGGGGTGAGTATGTAGACTACAGGGGCACTTAGGAATGTGCAGAGGGGACTGTACGGGTGTGTAAGGATACTAGAGACAGGAGGCTTGTAGGAGATTGAAGAAGGAATGTAGTGGTGTGTAGGGACGTGTAAGGGTATTAAGTGGTTGTGTTTGTAGTTGCAGAACCACATGATCTGTTCTTATCAATTTCGTGGGAGCTAACAACAGATACCAACACACTCAAGAAACTGCAACGTTACCAATATGCACCGAGGAAGAACAGGTGATGCTAACCGTGTAGTGTATAGCTAGATCAATCGTGTATGGCCTTTTAAATGTGTTTCCGAGTGGCTATGAATGGAAGTTTTGCTCTGAGGAGGATTATAATACCTATTTTATAAACTGTATGGTTCTTACTGCACGTTGGACAGTTTTCATTTGCCTGAATGTGACACGGGTGCTGGAGGCCTATGTACTGATGAGATGAATTGTGATCCATTCATATCTAGGTGGCCAGTGACTCACAATACTCGCTCCTATGCACAGGTGATATATGGGTGTTCTCTGTGCTCATCCACGTGATGATACGGGATGCATTATACACTATCGTGTGGAGAGAGTTGTGATCTGTGTCTGATTATTTGGGTGTCCATGCGGGGTTGGCGTGTTCTATTACTGATCCAATGTACTGTTTGCATACACGAAGAGGTGGTTCCTTGTTATGTCCGAAGCTAATGTTCGTAAATGTATGAAGTGTATCTAGTCGATGTACACCTATTATTTTTCACGTGAACCTGAAATTAAGTTTAGCTGATGTGTTGTATGTCACTCTTTGACTTTTTGTCGAATGTATGTGAGGGACTGACGAGATCTATGGTGTTACGTGGCGTGTTGTAATTAGCACCTGTGAATTCGTGACAATTATTTTTCTTTTTTCACACTATTCCATCATAATAATTTTTGTCATCTTCGAGTGGTTAAAATCGAGATAAATTTTCTGCTGTAGCATCCAAAAGAATATTCAGGAGTATTATATGAAATAAATCGCTGAATGACTGGTGTTACGAAATATCTGAACTTACTGAAAATTCGTCCCAAGTAAAGTGTTACATGGTGCTTTGGGGGGGGGGGGAGGTGAGAAGAACAAGTGCTGTTTTAGTGAAGACTGTCTGTCTGTCTGTCTGTCTGTCTGTCTCTCTGTCTCTCTCTGTAACTCCATCCCACCCCTAAGTTTAAACATACCTTGTCAACAGAGAGAGGCAGACAAACCAAGCAAGCGAAATTCATAACCTCCTTTCACGTTTAATAGCGGTGTGTAATGGAGAGGCTTGTTGAGATATGAGGGGTTGGTGGTGGGGATGTGCTGGTGATGTGCAGAGTCATCAAGTGGTGTGTATTTCTCTCTCTCTCTCTCTCTCTCTCTCTCAATCCCACCATCCATCCTCCTCCATCACCGTAACCCAAGCTACCGATACGTGATGTGAAGGCAGTGCCCATCTTGACACACCTACCGTACCCTCTTACCTATCTTGCTGAACAATATACTAAAGCAATACCACATCCTCCTCTTTTTCCTCCTATTTCTCCTCTTCCTTCTGTTTCTTTGTCTCCTCCTCTTCCTCCCTCTCATCATCATCATCATCATCATCATCTCAACCCTATTTCTGACCAACGCAAGGATCAATTATTGTTAAAATTGGAGTTTTTATACCATGAATTTTGTTGCGTTTTCAGTTTTCCAGCTAACATCTACATCTATCTATCTATCTATCTACCTATCTCCTTGTTTATCTATTTTTCTTTTGGGACTAAGCTTGGATAAACGTGAAAATATTAAGCGAAAACACTAATAAAAACACACCTATATATTCTCCCAATATTTCCCGTCATATTCAGACTTCAAGCTATTTTTTTTTTCCGGCCTATCGACCATTGGGGCCAAAGCCCCTGGTCATTAAGGCCACCCACACCCACACCCATATATATATATATATATATATATATATATATATATATATATATATATATATATATATATATATATATATATAATTTTTATTGTTTTTTTTATTGTTTTTATTATTTTTTTATATATTTTTTTTACCTTACATTATTCATAAACAAAAATACCTAATTTAAAGACCCTAAAACTAATCACCTAACAGACAAATCGCTAACCTATACTAAATCCTAAGAGACAAATAACTAGACCTACACTAATGGTAAGAACACCATCGACTGCAGATATGTAATGCCTTTCTACATTACATACCTGCACTCATCACCTGCTGACTGTCAGTCGAAGCACAACCTAATATAGGGGACATCAATATATGAAAGGGAACCAGACGAGTCAGGAACATTTCCATATACGTCAGCTGTCGGCCCTAATTAGAATAACTTAAACAAGAAGATATAATATATTTACGTAATACGTACAAAGAGTGAAGGACCTCGCCCAACCGACTGCAAGTGACCAATACCTTTCTATATTGCACACTTGCACTCATCACCTGGTGACTTTCAGGCGAGGAACCGGGTTTACTGCAAAGTTCATCAATATTAGAAATAGATCAGTGGGAAGGAGGAACTATTTCAAATATGTCAACTGTCAACCCTAATTAGTAGTACAATATATGCATATTTATAGTTGATAAAAGCCATACCCATACAGTAAAAAAGTCACATCACTCTGATCAGTCCGGTCTCTCTCAAGAAAGCCATCATTATATCAGTCATAACAATGTACCCATCACCCAGGATGGTGGAATGGGTGAAGGGGACGTCTGCTGCTCCGCAGTAATTTATAAGTGACGTGCGTTCACGAATTAATCGCCGACAGCGCAGGATGATATGACTGATAGATAACACCGCATCACAGATGTCACAGTGCGGTGGGAAGCGTCTTTCCATAATAATTATAAAGTTTCATGTGCATTAGGATGCTGGCATTAAGCCGCAAACGAGCCAACACTTTTTCTTCCAGGCGACTGGGACGATTGGCAGTGTCCCAGTAGCCCAGGTATGGCTTGCATGTTGGAATATTTAGTCTGGTCCACTGACCTTGCCACAGAAGATTTATTAATTTCTTTCCGAGAGAGAGACTCGACCGTAGATCACGAGGAACGTCCCAAGTCTCCTCAAGCTCTACAGCCGACTTTGCAAGTAAGTCACCCTGCTCATTGCCTTAGATACGACAATGACCAGGCACCCAGATCAGCGTGAATGACTTGTTGCATGAATGCAATTTATTAGCAGTGCGACCCTGGATCTCATTAGAATCCGTAGTGCAAGAAGCAATCGCCTGAAGGGCTGATTTTGAATCAGAAAATATGACAAATGAGTCATGCCTAGATTTGAGAGCATAGTCTATGGCTTTGTCAATAGCAAAAAGTTCGGAGGTAAACACAGATGTATGAGTCGGCAACCGATACCTGAGGGCACATTCAGTCGACCATACACTAGCACCTACACATTCACTCGACTTGGAACCGCCAGTGTACAATTGGTGGGACCCCAAGTGACGCACGATGATGTTACGAAACAAGTGGTGGACCTCCGCCTCCGGCGCCTTGGCCTTTGGTGCTGGGAGCCATGATACGTCAATGGTAAAGCTGGGTGGCTCCCAAGGCGCTATATTTTTTGACACCAACTTGTCACAGTCACTGAGGACCACACCAAGCTCCTGAGTCAGTAAGTGGAGGCGAACGGCAAGTAGCCGACGCACCCCCCACAGAAGGTGGTGGTATTGACACAGAGGGGTACAGGCCACATTGCCGATATTACTTTTCCTTGATGTTCGTATGCCATATGATAAGGCCAGATGGTCATGGCGAATACGCAGGGGAGGCATATTCGCCTCCACTTCCATACGAGCTACACGGGTACACCAGACGGCTCCAAGACACATTCGCAAACATTTATTCTGCAACACATCCAATTCTTTCACCGTGGCATCGGATGCTGAGCCATACACCTGTGCGCCATGGTCTAGCTTTGAACAAATAAGGGACTTATACACCATTAATAAAGATTTTCTGTCGGCATCCCATGTAGTACCCGCTAGGTACTTGAGGACATTTAAAGGTTTATCACAACGAGCAATCAAATTATTAACATGAATTTTGAAGTTCAAACGACGATCAAAATATATTGCCAAAAACTTTACACAATTTTGAAAAGGTACCGCCTGATTATCCAAAGCTAAGCACAAATCAGGTAAGTTACAAGTCGTAAAACAACAGCGGCACACTAAGGGATGGAATACTTAAATCCCCACTGCAAGGCCCATTGGTGGACGGAATAAAGGGCTGCTTGAATCCGCCCAGCCGAAAACTGTGCATTATGGTTAGAATGCCATATTGCACAATCGTCAGCATAGAGTGAGTATTTAAGATTCCTCGGGGTGGGAGCTGATGACAGAATATCATTGATCATAATGCTAAATAAAGTAGGACTAGGGACACTTCTCTGCGGCACCCAGTTTTCCTGGATAGATATATCCGATGTTACGTTACGGGGCAATTTGACAGAGAAAGTCCTGTCCCTTAAGAAATTTGAAATAAAAATAGGCAGATTTCCTCTTAAACCATAAACATAGATCTTCATTAGTATACCGTGTCGCCATGTCATGTCATAGGCTTTA
Source organism: Coenobita brevimanus (assembly GCF_032717465.1). Taxonomy (NCBI): domain Eukaryota; kingdom Metazoa; phylum Arthropoda; class Malacostraca; order Decapoda; family Coenobitidae; genus Coenobita; species Coenobita brevimanus. The sequence goes on from NC_136977.1 coordinate 22,854,671, forward strand.
TGGATGTCCAAGAACACCCCTATCATGAATTCTTTATTGGCAAATGCCTCTGAAATACAATGCTCCAACTTCATTAAATGATCTAGTGAACTTCTGTATTTACGGAAGCCACATTGTTGATCATTTAACAAATTCTTCGACTTTAAAACAAAAAGAAGCCTATTGTTTACCATTCGCTCCATGACCTTACATAGACAAGAAGTCAACACAATAGGACGAAATGATGTGGGATTCATAAGACTACCAGCCTCTTTGGGTATCAGTATGATGTGTACAAAGTACCATGAGTTTGGGAACGTTCTAGACGCCCAAATCTCATTGTACAGTGCTAACATCTTAATCAGGTTGTCCTGATTAAGATGCTGGATCATACAGTACATGATGGTGTCTGGTCCAGGGCTGGTGTCTTTACAGGATTTAAGGGCAAGGAGCAGTTCATCTAACGTAAACTCTTGGTTGTAACGGAAGTCTACGTCTTCTGTGGCAAAGTCTATGATCTGTAGCTCAGCCGTGCGTTTATGATGCTGGAAACGCTGGTCATAATTGGCTGAGCTACTTACATGAGAAAAACACCTGGAGAGGATGTTAGCAACGTCCACGGGCTCATCATAGATGGTGTTGTTCACCTGCAGGGTGGTCACAGGGAAGTATGGGCCTTTATTACTTAATATTCTTATAGTGGACCAGACTTTGAGTCACAGTGGACACAAAGGACCACCAGGAGTCACGTTTGGCTCTTCTCATTATTCTCCTTGCCTCAGTCCGAGCCTGTTTGAATGCAATAAAATTTTCCTCGGTAGGCTGACTATCAAAAATCCTGTATCTCCTATTGCGTTTCCTTAATGCTTGTCGGCAATCCGGCGTCCACCAATGTGCTCTATGCTTCGCATGAACTGTAGAAGTCTGGGAATAGCAGCCTCAGCTGCGTGCAGTATGGAAGTAGTTACATTTTCGACCTTAAGATCTATGGTCTCCCCAGATATATCAAAATTGGCGATCCTTGAGAAGGATCCCCAATCTGCTCTTATAGTTAAATTTTGGAGGTGGAGGGTCCAAAACAATGTCGCGTGTATAAGAAAGACAGATGGGTAAATGATCACTTCCCAAGGAGTCGTCATAAGGGTCCCATGAGAAATCTTGATGTATACCAGGGGAGGCCAAAGATAAGTCAATGGCCGAAAAGTTACCAGTACGATCATCTACACGAGTCGCTCTACCATCGTTCAGAGACAGAGGTTGGACTGTAGTATTAGGTCGGCTACTTGCTCCCCACGACCATCAATCCTCAAGCTGCCCCATTGATAATGATGGGCGTTAAAGTCGCCCAACACTAATTTATTTCCAGGAAGATGTTCAAATAGTGAATTTAAAGCATCACTATCAATGGAGCCATGAGGAGGACACTAGAGAGCAAACAGACAGATTCGTGTTATTAAATTTTACTCTGCATGCGACAGATTCCAGAGTAGAATTTAGAATCACTTCCATTTGTGGGTGTCATTTGTGTGTGTATATGGCAACTCCGTAACCTTCATATCTTCTATACGAGTGGTAGTGTTTGAACTGTGGAGGATCAGGATGATCCTCCAGGTGCATCTCCTGTAAACAAAGTCTGGCCTGTGTATGGAAAGCAAGATTGCTAGATTTTGTAATTTATTCCCAATACCTGTACAATTCCACTGTAATATAGTGAATGGGGCGGTTTAAGATTTTCGAGGGTGGCCAGCGCTCTTAGCCTTTTTTTGTCGCCTGCCACCAAGCGAACGACGATAGGGGGACCTATCCCGGTGCTTGGTGATGGAAACCTCCATTTTATCGTCAATAACGAGGGTCCCAGATTCCACCAAGGAAGAGCTACCTTTTCTCTCCCTCGCTGGGCCAGGAGCAGGAAGAACATGAGGTCGTGACTTAGTAAGGGTGGTCATATTACTCTTACTAGAGTTGTCAGGCTTCTGTTTAGGCTTGACTGACAGAGGCAGCAGCAGCCTGAGAGTAAGAAGTTGCAGTAGGGATGTCAGTTTGAGAGGTGGATTGGACAGGAGGCTCAGATGGAGAGGTAGTGTGTGTGTCAAGAGGAACAAGTTCAGGGTCAGTCTGTTTCAACAGAACACATCACGGGACGGGAACAATCCCTAGAGGAAGTGGAGTGTGCACCCTTGTAGTGAAAACAACGTACCGTCTCTGATGTGCAGTGTTCAGCATCATGTCCCTGTGTTGCACATTTGCCACACACTGACTGGCAAGCCCAACAAGTCTTATCACCGTGCCCATACAGCTGACACCTTAAGCAACAAAGCGGATTGGAGATATAAGGCCTTAAGTTAACAACTTCGTAGCCAACTTTGACATGGTCTGGAAGTGAAACTTTGCCAAAAGACAAGACAATAGTGGCAGTCTTCGTCCTCACGCCTTCGGAAAATCAAGTGATAAACCGGGCACCGATTACGTCCTGCTGAGCAAGTTCCCGTATGATCCCGTCCTCTTCCATAACCATGAGATCTCTGCAGGTGATAACACCTTTGCAGGAATTCATGGCCTGCGGGATCTTCGGCTCGACATCATATTCATTGAACTTACGCAGTTTCATCAAGTCTTTTACCTGGGATGAATTTACGGTTTTGATGAGAAGGTCTCCATTACCAAGTTTCTTTACTTGTTCCACCTCCCCAGCACAGTAATGAGAAAAGGATTGAGACTGCTCAAGGGAGTAGAACCTAGAGCATGTAGGGTCACATATTGAGCATTATGTACAGGTATGTCCATGAGAGTATGTGTCTGGGGTTTCGTCAGGTCCACTTTCCCCCCTGAAGGTGGGAGGAGGCAGCAGGGGCGTCCGCCATAGTGACCACCCCCCCAATGGAGGAAGTGGGAAAGAGAAAAGACAAGCAAGGGACAAACAACCCGGGACCAGACACCTAAGGCTGAAATTGCCCTCTCAAACCACTCCAGGGAGGCCCGACAGTGTTGATTAACACCCCAGAGCGATCAGTGGGGGGTACCCTCCGTGGGCAATAAGCAAAGGCAAGCTCAGTAAATAGGAACAAACACCTACTGTTCCAAACTATTAGGGAGGGGAGGAAAGTTAGAAACCAGCTAATCCTAGATGTCACCAGAAGGGTGAAAAAAAAAAAAAAAAAAAAAGCTAATGCCGGTGAGGCAACCCTACAAAGCTAGAGAAGAGAGCAACGAAATACACATCAGCACCCTCCACGACCATGCATCAAAGTCCCCCCTTCAAGCTAATATAATATATCTTATATTACCATTTTCACTGCTCAGATAAAGGTGAATATACGAACAAAGCAAATACAGACCAACGCAAGAAGACAATATTTCTCTCATAAGGTCTAAATTTAGATTACAGTCATCGTGTTGTTAAATTTCAAATCAATAAATCAGCTTTAACTGTTTGTCCTTGTAACTTGGCATCAGATATTATTTTTATTTGGTTAAAGTTCAATACACAGCAAAAAAAAAAAAAAAAAAACTATAACACTGTATGAAAGCAGTCTACAATATCTTTTTTTAATTTTCAGAACTTGAACTAATATATTTTTGTTTCATTCTTGCTTATAGTACAGGTTTAGGTAGAAATTAATGTTACAAAAAAAAAAAAAAAATTGAACCAATGAAAGAAAAATGAAAATCACTTGGAGAGTGTGCCTTGCGCATTACGGACGTTATTCTCTCGGGCATGGAAGCATATATTCCTTTCTCATATCCTCTGACTAACGCAAGAAAGCCTTGGTTTAATCACGCTTGTTCTTATGCTCTCCGCAACAAGGAGAGGGCCTACAAAAGGTACCGGAGCCAACCCACCCCTGAATCACATCATCTTTACGTTTCTGCCCGGAATCGTGCTAAGTCTGTTCTTCGCTCTACTAAAAATAATTTCATCCATACTAAATGCTCTCAACTTTCCAACTCGAATTCTTCCCGCTCCTTCTGGCACCTTGCCAAAAACCTTTCTAACAACTTTACCTCATCATCCTTCCCTCCTCTTTTCTACTCTGATGGTCCTGTAGCTATTTCTTCTACTGATAAAGCAGATCTCTCTCCTCCATTTCCACCTTAGACGATTCCGGTGCTGTTCCTCCATCACTTCCCCCCTCTGACTTCCTCATGGCTGACATTAAAATTTCTTCAGCTGATGTATTTTCTGCCATCATTGGCCTCAGTACTAACAAGGCATATAGGCCTGATGGAGTCCCTCCTGTTGTTCTCAAGAACTGTGCTTCTGTGCTTACACCCTGCCTAGGCAAACTTTTTCGCCTTTGTCTGTCAACTTGTACCTTTTCTTTTTACTGGAAGTTTGCTCTCATTCAGCCAGTCCCAAAGAAGGGTGACCACTCCCAACCCTCCAACTATCGTCCAATTGCTTTAACGTCCTGTATTTCAAAAGTTTTCGAGTCAATTCTCAATAGAAAAATTTTAAGGCATCTTTCCTATCACAACCTTCTTTCCGATCGTCAGTACGGGTTCCGTCAGGGACACTCCACTGGCGATCTTCTCACCTACCTCTCAGACTCCTGGTCATCCTCCTTTCGGGACTTTGGCGAAAGCTTTGCCATTGCACTTGACATCTCAAAGGCTTTCGATCGAGTCTGGCATAAATCTTTAATTTCCAAACTGCCCTCCTACGCTTTCTATCCTTCTATCTGTGCCTTCATTGCTAGCTTCCTTTCTGGTCGTTCTATAGCCGTTGTTGTAGACGACCATCGTTCTTCTAGATCTATCAACAGTGGTGTTCCTCAGGGCTCTGTCCTATCACCAACTCTCTTCCTTTTATTCATCAATGATCTTCTAACCTGTACATCTAACCCTATCCACTCATATGCTGATGACTCCACCCTTCACCTTTCCATTCGGTTCCCGCAAAGCCCATCTCAACAGTTACTTCAACAAACAAGGGATCAGGCTATGGCACACCTAATGTCTGACTTGGTTCGTATCTCTGACTGGGGTAAAAATAATATGGTTGTTTTTAATGCATCTAAGACTCAGTTCTTACACCTATCAACCCGACATAATCTTCCACAGGTATACCCACTAATGTTTAATAATATTCAGCTTAATCCTGCATCATCCTTGAACATGCTTGGGGTTTCATTTACTCGGGACTTATCTTGGAAAGATCATATTACATCTCTTGTAAAATCTGCTTCCAAGAGATTGGGTGTGCTAAGCCGACTCCGCTCTTTCTTTACCCCTGCACAATTGTTGACTCTATTCAGGGGTTTTATCCGCCCCTGTGTGGAGTACAACTCTCATGTGTGGGAAGGCTCCCCACATACAGCTCTTCTCAATAGGGTGGAGTCAAAGGCTTTTCGTCTCATTACCTCTCCTCCTCTTACTGACTCCCTTCAACCTCTGTCTCTTCGCCGCACTGTTGCATCTTTATCTCTTTTCTATCGCTACTTTAATGGTCACTGCTCCTCTGAACTGTCTGCTTGCATTCCTCCACCTCTACGACGGGCGCGTAGCACCCGTCTGGCAGCAAACTCTCAACCCTTTTCTGTCCAACTCTCTAATGCAAGAGTTAACCGTTACTCCTAGTCTTTCATTTATGCAACAGGTCAGCTCTGGAACTGTCTCCCTCTGTCTGTATTTCCTGCTGCCTATGATCTCCAGTCTTTCAAACGCAGTGTGTCCAGGCATCTCAAAATGATCGGATCTTGAATTTGGCTCTCTATTGTATTTTGTTTTTCTCCTCGAGGGAACTGTTACTGCGGGCTCATGGCCTATGGTTCCTTCTTCCTCGCATTCAAAAAAAAAAAAAAGCATAATATATAAAACACCTGATCGAAGGGAAGGTATTTACCATCTGCTGGGGTAAATACACTAAACAAAAACACATTACTGCAGTACGTAAATAAATATTTCATATGGGCTAAACTCGATCAGATTTTTCGCTACACTTTCTTCTATTATGTTTCCTTTGATTTTTTTAATCTGTGGGTGAAGGTGAACCCACTAATCAAAAATATATATACCAGTTCAATAAATCAGTGTACTCTAAAAATGCTTCCATAAATATTGATATATGCAACTATCTCCTTTCATTTTTTTTTGAGCTCCTCCTTGGGCCACAATGATTATAATAAATTAGAACACATTAAGAGCAATAAATCAAAGTACTTTAAATTCAGTTTCCTTGTTGACACATATCCTTTAAGATTAAATTTTCTTTTAATTAGTTTGAGTAACGATGAATACACAAAATAAAAAAAAAATATATATATATATATTACCTGAACAATAAATAAATGTAATCTCAATTTTTTCCTCACGATATCAGACAGTATATAGAGCAAATGCATTTTTTTCTTTTTGTGAGTAATGGTGAAGCTAAACAAAAACACTAATGCAATTTACGAAGGCAGAATTCTGACATTTTTCGTTGCATTTCGAGCCAATACATCTCCGTTGTGTGTGTTTTTATTTTCATTCCTCTCTCTCTCTGTTTGGACGTGGGTGAAACTTAAAACTAATAATAACAAGGGTGCAGAGATGAAACCAATTGATTTATACGCCATATGTTCCACACGAGTAGGCCGGCTCAGTCTGACCAGGATGCTCGCTACCGTAACTTCTACCGTATTCTCCTCTGCATCGTCTTTAGTACCGTCTTTTTAATTTCGCAACGTGGGTGCTGGGGAGGAAGGCGGTGAGTTCTTGCAATACCTAACCATATTATCCTGCATTTACTAGGCTCACCAACACCTCATCACTACCGGTTTATTTTTGCATCCGGCAGGTTATTATGCCCTCGTATAGAACACGCAATATGAAACAAAAAGTTTAATGGTAGTTGTTTCGGCAACACCTATCGCCTTTCTTTGTAGGTCAACTGAAGATACAGACACACAAGTTAATCTACAACAGAAGTTAACATCTGAGGGAGGGAGGATTCTCCAATGAGGGGAAACTGGAAACTCCTAGGCTGAAGAAAAAAATAAGAATAAAATGACCAAAGTAACATTAAATGGCTAAAGCAGCCTAAGATGTGTTGTTGGTTGAAGATGATATTTTATGACCAAGTGTTATTTTTTTTAATATGCTTTTTATAAAGTCCAATTTCTGTACCACAGACAATTACCGTGCTACTAAGAAGTAAAAAAATCTCTAAAATATTAAAAAACCTTTATAAACATTTCCATAATACCGCTAGATTTCTTGCTGCTAAACATTAAAATGTACAGCTAAATGGGGAGAAATAACATTATGATATAAAATAGTTCAAAATAATTTCCAAAAGGGAGGGAATCCCCCTGTTTAGAAGTTGGGGGAGATCATCAAAGATTTTCTGACAAATGTGGGGAATGGCCAGGACAAACATATTCTGACCTTCACTGAAGCACTAAAACACACATCCAACACTCCTTGTAACTAAGCTTGTCATTCTAAGTATTCAGTTACGGTATATCCCAACTACATCTGTGGTGTAGGGGGTGACAAGTATACATCACCGAAGCTGTTTGGAATGATTTATTACCGTGAAACTGGGTGTTCTCTTCTAACACTGATGATCACGTTATTTTAATTCGTTACTTTTATCAATATCTCACTTATAAACACTACGTTAACATAACAACTAAATAACATCCGATACAAGATAATATATATGCAAAACAGTCGCAACGAAATAAGTGCCTGGTAACCTTCTAAGCTCAGGAGAATACGTCCCATCCTCACACACTTCTTCCCCGCTTCCTTGAGATGCGGATCAGGAAGCCATTTCTCCCTCATAGCAACATGAAAAACCGCTCTCTGGCATTTTTTTTTTCCAGGCCGTATACTTGTGGGCTTTAAATACTACTTAGCGCCTCTTTACATCAGTTTACTGTTTACCTCTATCGGTTTAAATTTCTTATGTATTTTATTCACGCTATGTAAAATACATAAATACATAACTGAATAAATGAAAAAATACATGCTAGATGCTAATTATATACCCTTTGGCAATGAAATGTTAACTAGACATTTTTTTTACAACAAACATCACACGGGCAGGGAAATTGGGGGCACCTAAACACCTATGTCGATGAACGTTTTGACAATGGATTAAGAACTTCGTATTCCTTTTATTGCAAACAGCTCCATTCAGTTTACATAAACATAAAGCCAAAGGGTTAAAAAAACAGGTGAATGGAACATCAAATCAACCTGACCAGCCCTTCTCTTCTGTATCCTTTTCTTTTACACGTTGATTCGAACTTACTAGAATTAAACATTTTTCCAACAGATAAACTCGTCTTAGGGTAATCGTCTTCCTGTTATCTGTGTTTCCTATGTACTCCTCTGCAATCAATTGCACTTGTACCTTAACATTTCCTTAAGTGCGATTAATACCCTCTTACGATATGAACGCCTAAAACACACGACGAAAAGATTACTCCACACAACTGAGGTAAGAAGTAAAATTTAGACAGGCCAAAGTGCCATTATTTTTATCTACCTTGTCATCTGTCCACCAAAGAGGGGTTTAGATGTCACTGGATCTGTTTGGCTAAAATTTATCGGCTGCTCTTATCGCAAAAAAGGTAAAAGTAATAAGCAAGATAATTTTAAGTTGTAATATACATGATAAATCACTAAGGGAGAGATATCAAGGAGCCTTTAAACTTATCAACGAACGTCTCTCTCTCTCTCTCTCTCTCTCTCTCTCTCTCTCTCTCTCTCTCACACACACACACACAACCACTTCGTATCAGTAACCTTTAGTGACGCTGATACCAGTTATCTCCCTAAGCCTCTGGACTCGAGTGGATGAGCAACTTCACGCGGAGGACGACTTGTTATATTCTTGCCACCAGGGCTTTCTCTCTCTCTCTCTCTCTCTCTCTCTCTCTCTCTCTCTCATTCTTGTTGTTAGGACTTGGGATACTCTCTCATTCTTTCTATCAGGGCTTTTATCTCTCTCTCTCTCTCTCTCTCTCTCTCTCTCTCTCTCTCTCTCTCTCTCTCTCTCTCATTCTTGTTGTTAGGACTTGGGATACTCTCTCATTCTTTCTATCAGGGCTTTTATCTCTCTCTCTCTCTCTCTCTCTCTCTCTCTCTCTCAACGATATCCCGCCTCTACCACCCGCCACCACCCTAAGCCTTTTAAAGTCAAGTGGATTTAATCCTTCACCCAGAGAACCTGTTTCGAGTTTTATTACTTCTACTTTCAGTTATTATTATTATTATCATTATTATTATTATTGCTAAGTCTGTTCTTCGCTCTGCTAAAAATAATTTCATCCATACTAAATGCTCTCAACTTTCCAACTCGAATTCTTCCCGCTCCTTCTGGCACCTTGCCAAAAACCTTTCTAACAACTTTACCTCATCATCCTTCCCTCCTCTTTTCTACTCTGATGGTTCTGTAGCTATTTCTTCTACTGATAAAGCAGATCTCTCTCCTCCAATTCCACCTTAGACGATTCCGGTGCTGTTCCTCCATCACTTCCCCCCTCTGACTTCCTCATGGCTGACATTAAAATTTCTTCAGCTGATGTATTTTCTGCCATCATTGGCCTCAGTACTAACAAGGCATATGGGCCTGATGGAGTCCCTCCTGTTGTTCTCAAGAACTGTGCTTCTGTGCTTACACCCTGCCTAGGCAAACTCTTTCGCCTTTGTCTGTCAACTTGTACCTTTTCTTTTTGCTGGAAGTTTGCTCTCATTCAGCCAGTCCCAAAGAAGGGTGACCACTCCCAACCCTCCAACTATCGTCCAATTGCTTGAACGTCCTGTATTTCAAAAGTTTTCGAGTCAAATCTCAATAGAAAAATTTTAAGGCATCTTTCCTAACACAACCTTCTTTCCGATCGTCAGTACGGGTTCCGTCAGGGACCTCTCAGACTCCTGGTCATCCTCCTTTCGGGACTTTGGCGAAAGCTTTGCCATTGCACTTGACATCTCAAAGGCTTTCGATCGAGTCTGGCATAAATCTTTAATTTCCAAACTGCCCTCCTACGCATTCTATCCTTCTATCTGTGCCTTCATTGCTAGCTTCCTTTCTGGTCGTTCTATAGCCGTTGTTGTAGACGGCCTTCCTTCTTCTAGATCTATCAACAGTGGTGTTCCTCAGGGCTCTGTCCTATCACCAACTCTCTTCCTTTTATTCATCAAAGATCTTCTAAGCTGTACATCTAACCCTATCCACTCATATGCTGATGACTCCACCCTTCACCCTTCCATTCGGTTCCCGCAAAGCCCATCTCAACAGTTACTTCAACAAACAAGGGATGAGGCTATGGCACACCTAATGTCTGACTTGGCTCGTATCTCTGACTGGGGTAAAAATAATATGGTTGTTTTTAATGCATCTAAGACTCAGTTCTTACACCTATCAACCCGATATAATCTTCCACAGGTATACCCACTAATGTTTAATAATATTCAGCTTAATCCTGCATCATCCTTGAACATGCTTGGGGTTTCATTTACTCGGGACTTATCTTGGAAAGATCATATTACATCTCTTGTAAAATCTGCTTCCAAGAGATTGGGTGTGCTAAGCCGACTCCGCTCTTTCTTTACCCCTGCACAATTGTTGACTCTATTCAGGAGTTTTATCGGCCCCTGTGTGGAGTACAACTCTCATGTGTGGGAAGGCTCCCCACATACAGCTCTTCTCAATAGGGTGGAGTCAAAGGCTTGTCGTCTCATTACCTCTCCTCCTCTTACTGACTCCCTTCAACCTCTGTCTCTTCGCCGCACTGTTGCATCTTTATCTCTTTTCTATCGCTACTTTAATGGTCACTGCTCCTCTGAACTGTCTGCTTGCATTCCTCCACCTCTACGATGGGCGCGTAGCACCCGTCTGGCAGCAAACTCTCAACCCTTTTCTGTCCAACTCTCTAATGCAAGAGTTAACCGTTACTCCTAGTCTTTCATTTATGCAACAGGTCAGCTCTGGAACTGTCTCCCTCTGTCTGTATTTCCTGCTGCCTATGATCTCCAGTCTTTCAAACGCAGTGTGTCCAGGCATCTCAAAATGATCGGATCTTGAATTTGGCTCTCTATTGTATTTTGTTTTTCTCTTGGAGGGAACTGTTACTGCGGGCTCATGGCCTTTGGTTCCTTCTTCCTCGCATTAAAAAAAAAAAAAAAAAAAAGCATAATATATAAAACACCTGATCGAAGGGAAGGTATTTATCATCTGCTGGGGTAAATACACTAAACAAAAACACATTACTGCAATACGTAAATAAATATTTCATATGGGCTATACTCGATCAGATTTTTCGCTACACTTTCTTCTATTATGTTTCCTTTGATTTTTTTAATCTGTGGGTGAAGGTGAACCCACTAATCAAAAACATATATACCAGTTCAATAAATCAGTGTACTCTAAAAATGCTTCCATAACTATTCATATATGCAACTATCTCCTTTTATTTTCTTTGAGCTCCTCCTTGGGCCACAATGATTATAATAAATTAGAACACATTAAGAGCAATAAATCAAAGTACTTTAAACTCAGTTTCCTTGTTGACACATATCCTTTAAGATTAAATTTTCTTTTAATTAGTTTGAGTAACGATGAATACACAAAATAAAAAATATATATATATATATTACCTGAACAATAAATAAATGTAATCTCAATTTTTTCCTCACGATATCAGACACTATATAGAGCAAATGCATTTTTTCTTTTTGTGAGTAATGGTGAAGCTAAACAACACACTAATGCAATTTACGAAGGCAGAATTCTGACATTTTTCGTTGCATTTCGAGCCAATACATCTCCGTTGTGTGTGTTTTTATTTTCATTCCTCTCTCTCTCTGTTTGGACGTGGGTGAAACTTAAATCTAATAATAACAAGGGTGCAGAGATGAAACCAATTGATTTATACGCCATATGTTCCACACGAGTAGGCCGGCTCAGTCTGACCAGGATGCTCGCTACCGTAACTTCTACCGTATTCTCCTCTGCATCGTCTTTAGTACCGTCTTTTTAATTTCGCAACGTGGGTGCTGGGGAGGAAGGCGGTGAGTTCTTGCAATACCTAACCATATTATCCTGCATTTACTAGGCTCACCAACACCTCATCACTACCGGTTTATTTTTGCATCCGGCAGGTTATTATGCCCTCGTATAGAACACGCAATATGAAACAAAAAGTTTAATGGTAGTTGTTTCGGCAACACCTATCGCCTTTCTCTGTAGGTCAACTGAAGATACAGACACACAAGTTAATCTACAACAGAAGTTAACATCTGAGGGAGGGAGGATTCTCCAATGAGGGGAAACTGGAAACTCCTAGGCTGAAGAAAAAAAATAAGAATAAAATGACCAAAGTAACATTAAATGGCTAAAGCAGCCTAAGATGTGTTGTTGGTTGAAGATGACATTTTATGACCAAGTGTTATTTTTTTTAATATGCTTTTTATAAAGTCCAATTTCTGTACCACAGACAATTACCGTGCTACTAAGAAGTAAAAAAATCTCTAAAATATTAAAAAACCTTTATAAACATTTCCATAATACCGCTAGATTTCTTGCTGCTAAACATTAAAATGTACAGCTAAATGGGGAGAAATAACATTATGATATAAAATAGTTCAAAATAATTTCCAAAAGGGAGGGGAATCCCCCTGTTTAGAAGTTGGGGGAGATCATCAAAGATTTTCTGACAAATGTGGGGAATGGCCAGGACAAACATATTCTGACCTTCACTGAAGCACTAAAACACACATCCAACACTCCTTGTAACTAAGCTTGTCATTCTAAGTATTCAGTTACGGTATATCCCAACTACATCTGTGGTGTAGGGGGTGACAAGTATACATCACCGAAGCTGTTTGGAATGATTTATTACCGTGAAACTGGGTGTTCTCTTCTAACACTGATGATCACGTTATTTTAATTCGTTACTTTTATCAATATCTCACTTATAAACACTACGTTAACATAACAACTAAATAACATCCGATACAAGATAATATATATGCAAAACAGTCGCAACGAAATAAGTGCCTGGTAACCTTCTAAGCTCAGGAGAATACGTCCCATCCTCACACACTTCTTCCCCGCTTCCTTAAGATGCGGATCAGGAAGCCATTTCTCCCTCATAGCAACATGAAAAACCGCTCTCTGGCATTTTTTTTTTCCAGGCCGTATACTTGTGGGCTTTAAATACTACTTAGCGCCTCATTACATCAGTTTACTGTTTACCTCTATCGGTTTAAATTTCTTATGTATTTTATTCACGCTATGTAAAATACATAAATACATAACTGAATAAATGAAAAAATACATGCTAGATGCTAATTATATACCCTTTGGCAATGAAATGTTAACTAGACATTTTTTTTACAACAAACATCACACGGGCAGGGAAATTGGGGGCACCTAAACACCTATGTCGATGAACGTTTTGACAGTGGATTAAGAACTTCGTATTCCTTTTATTGCAAACAGCTCCATTCAGTTTACATAAACATAAAGCCAAAGGGTTAAAAAAACAGGTGAATGGAACATCAAAATCAACCTGACCAGCCCTTCTCTTCTGTATCCTTTTCTTTTACACGTTGATTCGAACTTACTAGAATTAAACATTTTTCCAACAGATAAACTCGTCTTAGGGTAATCGTCTTCCTGTTATCTGTGTTTCCTATGTACTCCTCTGCAATCAATTACACTTGTACCTTAACATTTCCTTAAGTGCGATTAATACCCTCTTACGATATGAACGCCTAAAACACACGACGAAAAGATTACTCCACACAACTGAGGTAAGAAGTAAAATTTAGACAGGCCAAAGTGCCATTATTTTTATCTACCTTGTCATCTGTCCACCAAAGAGGGGTTTAGATGTCACTGGATCTGTTTGGCTTAAATTTATCGGCTGCTCTTATCGCAAAAAAGGTAAAAGTAATAAGCAAGATAATTTTAAGTTGTAATATACATGATAAATCACTAAGGGAGAGATATCAAGGAGCCTTTAAACTTATCAACGAACGTCTCTCTCTCTCTCTCTCTCTCTCTCTCTCTCTCTCTCTCTCTCACACACACACACACACACACACACACACACACACACACACACACACACACACACACACACACACAACCACTTCGTATCAGTAACCTTTAGTGACGCTGATACCAGTTATCTCCCTAAGCCTCTGGACTCGAGTGGATGAGCAACTTCACGCGGAGGACGACTTGTTATATTCTTGCCACCAGGGCTTTCTCTCTCTCTCTCTCTCTCTCTCATTCTTGTTGTTAGGACTTGGGATACTCTCTCATTCTTTCTATCAGGGCTTTTATCTCTCTCTCTCTCTCTCTCTCTCATTCTTGTTGTTAGGACTTGGGATACTCTCTCATTCTTTCTATCAGGGCTTTTATCTCTCTCTCTCTCTCTCTCTCTCTCTCTCTCTCTCTCTCTCTCTCAACGATATCCCGCCTCTACCACCCGCCACCACCCTAAGCCTTTTAAAGTCAAGTGGATTTAATCCTTCACCCAGAGAACCTGTTTCGAGTTTTATTACTTCTACTTTCAGTTATTATTATTATTATCATTATTATTATTATTGCTAAGTCTGTTCTTCGCTCTGCTAAAAATAATTTCATCCATACTAAATGCTCTCAACTTTCCAACTCGAATTCTTCCCGCTCCTTCTGGCACCTTGCCAAAAACCTTTCTAACAACTTTACCTCATCATCCTTCCCTCCTCTTTTCTACTCTGATGGTTCTGTAGCTATTTCTTCTACTGATAAAGCAGATCTCTCTCCTCCAATTCCACCTTAGACGATTCCGGTGCTGTTCCTCCATCACTTCCCCCTCTGACTTCCTCATGGCTGACATTAAAATTTCTTCAGCTGATGTATTTTTCTGCCATCATTGGCCTCAGTACTAACAAGGCATATGGGCCTGATGGAGTCCCTCCTGTTGTTCTCAAGAACTGTGCTTCTGTGCTTACACCCTGCCTAGGCAAACTCTTTCGCCTTTGTCTGTCAACTTGTACCTTTTCTTTTTGCTGGAAGTTTGCTCTCATTCAGCCAGTCCCAAAGAAGGGTGACCACTCCCGACCCTCCAACTATCGTCCAATTGCTTGAACGTCCTGTATTTCAAAAGTTTTCGAGTCAAATCTCAATAGAAAAATTTTAAGGCATCTTTCCTAACACAACCTTCTTTCCGATCGTCAGTACGGGTTCCGTCAGGGACCTCTCAGACTCCTGGTCATCCTCCTTTCGGGACTTTGGCGAAAGCTTTGCCATTGCACTTGACATCTCAAAGGCTTTCGATCGAGTCTGGCATAAATCTTTAATTTCCAAACTGCCCTCCTACGCATTCTATCCTTCTATCTGTGCCTTCATTGCTAGCTTCCTTTCTGGTCGTTCTATAGCCGTTGTTGTAGACGGCCTTCCTTCTTCTAGATCTATCAACAGTGGTGTTCCTCAGGGCTCTGTCCTATCACCAACTCTCTTCCTTTTATTCATCAAAGATCTTCTAAGCTGTACATCTAACCCTATCCACTCATATGCTGATGACTCCACCCTTCACCCTTCCATTCGGTTCCCGCAAAGCCCATCTCAACAGTTACTTCAACAAACAAGGGATGAGGCTATGGCACACCTAATGTCTGACTTGGCTCGTATCTCTGACTGGGGTAAAAATAATATGGTTGTTTTTAATGCATCTAAGACTCAGTTCTTACACCTATCAACCCGATATAATCTTCCACAGGTATACCCACTAATGTTTAATAATATTCAGCTTAATCCTGCATCATCCTTGAACATGCTTGGGGTTTCATTTACTCGGGACTTATCTTGGAAAGATCATATTACATCTCTTGTAAAATCTGCTTCCAAGAGATTGGGTGTGCTAAGCCGACTCCGCTCTTTCTTTACCCCTGCACAATTGTTGACTCTATTCAGGAGTTTTATCGGCCCCTGTGTGGAGTACAACTCTCATGTGTGGGAAGGCTCCCCACATACAGCTCTTCTCAATAGGGTGGAGTCAAAGGCTTGTCGTCTCATTACCTCTCCTCCTCTTACTGACTCCCTTCAACCTCTGTCTCTTCGCCGCACTGTTGCATCTTTATCTCTTTTCTATCGCTACTTTAATGGTCACTGCTCCTCTGAACTGTCTGCTTGCATTCCTCCACCTCTACGATGGGCGCGTAGCACCCGTCTGGCAGCAAACTCTCAACCCTTTTCTGTCCAACTCTCTAATGCAAGAGTTAACCGTTACTCCTAGTCTTTCATTTATGCAACAGGTCAGCTCTGGAACTGTCTCCCTCTGTCTGTATTTCCTGCTGCCTATGATCTCCAGTCTTTCAAACGCAGTGTGTCCAGGCATCTCAAAATGATCGGATCTTGAATTTGGCTCTCTATTGTATTTTGTTTTTCTCTTGGAGGGAACTGTTACTGCGGGCTCATGGCCTTTGGTTCCTTCTTCCTCGCATTAAAAAAAAAAAAAAAAAAAAAAAGCATAATATATAAAACACCTGATCGAAGGGAAGGTATTTATCATCTGCTGGGGTAAATACACTAAACAAAAACACATTACTGCAATACGTAAATAAATATTTCATATGGGCTATACTCGATCAGATTTTTCGCTACACTTTCTTCTATTATGTTTCCTTTGATTTTTTTAATCTGTGGGTGAAGGTGAACCCACTAATCAAAAACATATATACCAGTTCAATAAATCAGTGTACTCTAAAAATGCTTCCATAACTATTCATATATGCAACTATCTCCTTTTATTTTCTTTGAGCTCCTCCTTGGGCCACAATGATTATAATAAATTAGAACACATTAAGAGCAATAAATCAAAGTACTTTAAACTCAGTTTCCTTGTTGACACATATCCTTTAAGATTAAATTTTCTTTTAATTAGTTTGAGTAACGATGAATACACAAAATAAAAAATATATATATATATATTACCTGAACAATAAATAAATGTAATCTCAATTTTTTCCTCACGATATCAGACACTATATAGAGCAAATGCATTTTTTTCTTTTTGTGAGTAATGGTGAAGCTAAACAACACACTAATGCAATTTACGAAGGCAGAATTCTGACATTTTTCGTTGCATTTCGAGCCAATACATCTCCGTTGTGTGTGTTTTTATTTTCATTCCTCTCTCTCTCTGTTTGGACGTGGGTGAAACTTAAATCTAATAATAACAAGGGTGCAGAGATGAAACCAATTGATTTATACGCCATATGTTCCACACGAGTAGGCCGGCTCAGTCTGACCAGGATGCTCGCTACCGTAACTTCTACCGTATTCTCCTCTGCATCGTCTTTAGTACCGTCTTTTTAATTTCGCAACGTGGGTGCTGGGGAGGAAGGCGGTGAGTTCTTGCAATACCTAACCATATTATCCTGCATTTACTAGGCTCACCAACACCTCATCACTACCGGTTTATTTTTGCATCCGG
Source organism: Coenobita brevimanus (assembly GCF_032717465.1). Lineage (NCBI taxonomy): Eukaryota > Metazoa > Arthropoda > Malacostraca > Decapoda > Coenobitidae > Coenobita > Coenobita brevimanus. The sequence goes on from NC_136977.1 coordinate 22,872,076, forward strand.
CAGGTTATTATGCCCTCGTATAGAACACGCAATATGAAACAAAAAGTTTAATGGTAGTTGTTTCGGCAACACCTATCGCCTTTCTCTGTAGGTCAACTGAAGATACAGACACACAAGTTAATCTACAACAGAAGTTAACATCTGAGGGAGGGAGGATTCTCCAATGAGGGGAAACTGGAAACTCCTAGGCTGAAGAAAAAAATAAGAATAAAATGACCAAAGTAACATTAAATGGCTAAAGCAGCCTAAGATGTGTTGTTGGTTGAAGATGATATTTTATGACCAAGTGTTATTTTTTTTAATATGCTTTTTATAAAGTCCAATTTCTGTACCACAGACAATTACCGTGCTACTAAGAAGTAAAAAATCTCTAAAATATTAAAAAACCTTTATAAACATTTCCATAATACCGCTAGATTTCTTGCTGCTAAACATTAAAATGTACAGCTAAATGGGGAGAAATAACATTATGATATAAAATAGTTCAAAATAATTTCCAAAAGGGAGGGAATCCCCCTGTTTAGAAGTTGGGGAGATCATCAAAGATTTTCTGACTAATGTGGGGAATGGCCAGGACAAACATATTCTGACCTTCACTGAAGCACTAAAACACACATCCAACACTCCTTGTAACTAAGCTTGTCATTCTAAGTATTCAGTTACGGTATATCCCAACTACATCTGTGGTGTAGGGGGTGACAAGTATACATCACCGAAGCTGTTTGGAATGATTTATTACCGTGAAACTGGGTGTTCTCTTCTAACACTGATGATCACGTTATTTTAATTCGTTACTTTTATCAATATCTCACTTATAAACACTACGTTAACATAACAACTAAATAACATCCGATACAAGATAATATATATGCAAAACAGTCGCAACGAAATAAGTGCCTGGTAACCTTCTAAGCTCAGGAGAATACGTCCCATCCTCACACACTTCTTCCCCGCTTCCTTGAGATGCGGATCAGGAAGCCATTTCTCCCTCATAGCAACATGAAAAACCGCTCTCTGGCATTTTTTTTTTTCCAGGCCGTATACTTGTGGGCTTTAAATACTACTTAGCGCCTCATTACATCAGTTTACTGTTTACCTCTATCGGTTTAAATTTCTTATGTATTTTATTCACGCTATGTAAAATACATAAATACATAACTGAATAAATGAAAAAATACATGCTAGATGCTAATTATATACCCTTTGGCAATGAAATGTTAACTAGACATTTTTTTTACAACAAACATCACACGGGCAGGGAAATTGGGGGCACCTAAACACCTATGTCGATGAACGTTTTGACAGTGGATTAAGAACTTCGTATTCCTTTTATTGCAAACAGCTCCATTCAGTTTACATAAACATAAAGCCAAAGGGTTAAAAAAACAGGTGAATGGAACATCAAAATCAACCTGACCAGCCCTTCTCTTCTGTATCCTTTTCTTTTACACGTTGATTCGAACTTACTAGAATTAAACATTTTTCCAACAGATAAACTCGTCTTAGGGTAATCGTCTTCCTGTTATCTGTGTTTCCTATGTACTCCTCTGCAATCAATTACACTTGTACCTTAACATTTCCTTAAGTGCGATTAATACCCTCTTACGATATGAACGCCTAAAACACACGACGAAAAGATTACTCCACACAACTGAGGTAAGAAGTAAAATTTAGACAGGCCAAAGTGCCATTATTTTTATCTACCTTGTCATTTGTCCACCAAAGAGGGGTTTAGATGTCACTGGATCTGTTTGGCTTAAATTTATCGGCTGCTCTTATCGCAAAAAAGGTAAAAGTAATAAGCAAGATAATTTTAAGTTGTAATATACATGATAAATCACTAAGGGAGAGATATCAAGGAGCCTTTAAACTTATCAACGAACGTCTCTCTCTCTCTCTCTCTCTCTCTCTCTCTCTCTCACACACACACACACACACACACACACACACACACACACACACACACACACACACACACACACAACCACTTCGTATCAGTAACCTTTAGTGACGCTGATACCAGTTATCTCCCTAAGCCTCTGGACTCGAGTGGATGAGCAACTTCACGCGGAGGACGACTTGTTATATTCTTGCCACCAGGGCTTTCTCTCTCTCTCTCTCTCTCTCTCATTCTTGTTGTTAGGACTTGGGATACTCTCTCATTCTTTCTATCAGGGCTTTTATCTCTCTCTCTCTCTCTCTCTCTCTCTCTCTCTCTCTCTCTCATTCTTGTTGTTAGGACTTGGGATACTCTCTCATTCTTTCTATCAGGGCTTTTATCTCTCTCTCTCTCTCTCTCTCTCTCTCTCTCTCTCTCTCAACGATATCCCGCCTCTACCACCCGCCACCACCCTAAGCCTTTTAAAGTCAAGTGGATTTAATCCTTCACCCAGAGAACCTGTTTCGAGTTTTATTACTTCTACTTTCAGTTATTATTATTATTATCATTATTATTATTATTGCTAAGTCTGTTCTTCGCTCTGCTAAAAATAATTTCATCCATACTAAATGCTCTCAACTTTCCAACTCGAATTCTTCCCGCTCCTTCTGGCACCTTGCCAAAAACCTTTCTAACAACTTTACCTCATCATCCTTCCCTCCTCTTTTCTACTCTGATGGTTCTGTAGCTATTTCTTCTACTGATAAAGCAGATCTCTCTCCTCCAATTCCACCTTAGACGATTCCGGTGCTGTTCCTCCATCACTTCCCCCCTCTGACTTCCTCATGGCTGACATTAAAATTTCTTCAGCTGATGTATTTTCTGCCATCATTGGCCTCAGTACTAACAAGGCATATGGGCCTGATGGAGTCCCTCCTGTTGTTCTCAAGAACTGTGCTTCTGTGCTTACACCCTGCCTAGGCAAACTCTTTCGCCTTTGTCTGTCAACTTGTACCTTTTCTTTTTGCTGGAAGTTTGCTCTCATTCAGCCAGTCCCAAAGAAGGGTGACCACTCCCGACCCTCCAACTATCGTCCAATTGCTTGAACGTCCTGTATTTCAAAAGTTTTCGAGTCAAATCTCAATAGAAAAATTTTAAGGCATCTTTCCTAACACAACCTTCTTTCCGATCGTCAGTACGGGTTCCGTCAGGGACCTCTCAGACTCCTGGTCATCCTCCTTTCGGGACTTTGGCGAAAGCTTTGCCATTGCACTTGACATCTCAAAGGCTTTCGATCGAGTCTGGCATAAATCTTTAATTTCCAAACTGCCCTCCTACGCATTCTATCCTTCTATCTGTGCCTTCATTGCTAGCTTCCTTTCTGGTCGTTCTATAGCCGTTGTTGTAGACGGCCTTCCTTCTTCTAGATCTATCAACAGTGGTGTTCCTCAGGGCTCTGTCCTATCACCAACTCTCTTCCTTTTATTCATCAAAGATCTTCTAAGCTGTACATCTAACCCTATCCACTCATATGCTGATGACTCCACCCTTCACCCTTCCATTCGGTTCCCGCAAAGCCCATCTCAACAGTTACTTCAACAAACAAGGGATGAGGCTATGGCACACCTAATGTCTGACTTGGCTCGTATCTCTGACTGGGGTAAAAATAATATGGTTGTTTTTAATGCATCTAAGACTCAGTTCTTACACCTATCAACCCGATATAATCTTCCACAGGTATACCCACTAATGTTTAATAATATTCAGCTTAATCCTGCATCATCCTTGAACATGCTTGGGGTTTCATTTACTCGGGACTTATCTTGGAAAGATCATATTACATCTCTTGTAAAATCTGCTTCCAAGAGATTGGGTGTGCTAAGCCGACTCCGCTCTTTCTTTACCCCTGCACAATTGTTGACTCTATTCAGGAGTTTTATCGGCCCCTGTGTGGAGTACAACTCTCATGTGTGGGAAGGCTCCCCACATACAGCTCTTCTCAATAGGGTGGAGTCAAAGGCTTGTCGTCTCATTACCTCTCCTCCTCTTACTGACTCCCTTCAACCTCTGTCTCTTCGCCGCACTGTTGCATCTTTATCTCTTTTCTATCGCTACTTTAATGGTCACTGCTCCTCTGAACTGTCTGCTTGCATTCCTCCACCTCTACGATGGGCGCGTAGCACCCGTCTGGCAGCAAACTCTCAACCCTTTTCTGTCCAACTCTCTAATGCAAGAGTTAACCGTTACTCCTAGTCTTTCATTTATGCAACAGGTCAGCTCTGGAACTGTCTCCCTCTGTCTGTATTTCCTGCTGCCTATGATCTCCAGTCTTTCAAACGCAGTGTGTCCAGGCATCTCAAAATGATCGGATCTTGAATTTGGCTCTCTATTGTATTTTGTTTTTCTCTTGGAGGGAACTGTTACTGCGGGCTCATGGCCTTTGGTTCCTTCTTCCTCGCATTAAAAAAAAAAAAAAAGCATAATATATAAAACACCTGATCGAAGGGAAGGTATTTATCATCTGCTGGGGTAAATACACTAAACAAAAACACATTACTGCAATACGTAAATAAATATTTCATATGGGCTAAACTCGATCAGATTTTTCGCTACACTTTCTTCTATTATGTTTCCTTTGATTTTTTTAATCTGTGGGTGAAGGTGAACCCACTAATCAAAAACATATATACCAGTTCAATAAATCAGTGTACTCTAAAAATGCTTCCATAAATATTCATATATGCAACTATCTCCTTTCATTTTCTTTGAGCTCCTCCTTGGGCCACAATGATTATAATAAATTAGAACACATTAAGAGCAATAAATCAAAGTACTTTAAACTCAGTTTCCTTGTTGACACATATATTTTAGGATTAAATTTTCTTTTAATTAGTTTGAGTAACGATGAATACACAAAATAAAAAATATATATATATATATTACCTGAAAAATAAATAAATGTAATCTCAATTTTTTCCTCACGATATCAGACACTATATAGAGCAAATGCATTTTTTTCTTTTTGTGAGTAATGGTGAAGCTAAACAAAAACACTAATGCAATTTACGAAGGCAGAATTCTGACATTTTTCGTTGCATTTCGAGCCAATACATCTCCGTTGTGTGTGTTTTTATTTTCATTCCTCTCTCTCTCTGTTTGGACGTGGGTGAAACTTAAAACTAATAATAACAAGGGTGCAGAGATGAAACCAATTGATTTATACGCCATATGTTCCACACGAGTAGGCCGGCTCAGTCTGACCAGGATGCTCGCTACCGTAACTTCTACCGTATTCTCCTCTGCATCGTCTTTAGTACCGTCTTTTTAATTTCGCAACGTGGGTGCTGGGGAGGAAGGCGGTGAGTTCTTGCAATACCTAACCATATTATCCTGCATTTACTAGGCTCACCAACACCTCATCACTACCGGTTTATTTTTGCATCCGGCAGGTTATTATGCCCTCGTATAGAACACGCAATATGAAGCAAAAAGTTTAATGGTAGTTGTTTCGGCAACACCTATCGCCTTTCTCTGTAGGTCAACTGAAGATACAGACACACAAGTTAATCTACAACAGAAGTTAACATCTGAGGGAGGGAGGATTCTCCAATGAGGGGAAACTGGAAACTCCTAGGGTGAAGAAAAAAAATAAGAATAAAATGACCAAAGTAACATTAAATGGCTAAAGCAGCCTAAGATGTGTTGTTGGTTGAAGATGACATTTTATGACCAAGTGTTATTTTTTTTAATATGCTTTTTATAAAGTCCAATTTCTGTACCACAGGCAATTACCGTGCTACTAAGAAGTAAAAAAATCTCTAAAATATTAAAAAACCTTTATAAACATTTCCATAATACCGCTAGATTTCTTGCTGCTAAACATTAAAATGTACAGCTAAATGGGGAGAAATAACATTATGATATAAAATAGTTCAAAATAATTTCCAAAAGGGAGGGGAATCCCCCTGTTTAGAAGTTGGGGGAGATCATCAAAGATTTTCTGACAAATGTGGGGAATGGCCAGGACAAACATATTCTGACCTTCACTGAAGCACTAAAACACACATCCAACACTCCTTGTAACTAAGCTTGTCATTCTAAGTATTCAGTTATGGTATATCCCAACTACATCTGTGGTGTAGGGGGTG
>NC_136977.1:22883102-22905602 GCF_032717465.1 Coenobita brevimanus
GTGGCACCCCGTTTTCCTGGATAAATATATCCGATGTTACGTTACAGGGCAATTTGACAGAGAAAGTCCTGTCCCTTAAGAAATTTGAAATAAAAATAGGCAAATTTCCTCTTAAACCATAAGCATAGAGCTTCATTAGTATACCGTGTTGCCATGTCATGTCATAGGCTTTATGGATGTCCAAGAACACCCCTATCATGAATTCTTTATTGGCAAATGCCTTTGCAATACAATGCTCCAAATTCATTAAATGATCTAGTGAACTTTGGTATTTACGGAAGCCACATTGTTGATCATTTAACAAATTCTTCGACTCTAAAACAAAAAGAAGCCTATTGTTTACCATACGTTCCATGACCTTACACGGACAAGAAGTCAACACAATAGGAAGATATGAAGTGGGATTCATAAGACGACCAGCCTCTTTGGGTATCGGTATGACGTGCGCAAAGTGCCATGAGGTGGGGAACGTTCGAGACGCCCAAATCTCAGTGTGCAATGCTATCATCTTAATCAGGTTGTCCTGATTAAGATGCTGGATCATACCGTACGTGATGATGTCTGGTCCAGGGCTGGTGTCTTTACAGGATTTAAGGGCAAGGAGCTGTTCATCTAGCGTAAACTCCTGGTTGTACGGGGAGTCTACGTCGTCTGTGGCAAAGTCTAATATCTGTAGCTCAGCCGTGCGTTTATGGTGTTGAAAACGCGGGTCGTAATTGGCTGAGCTACTTCCACGAGAAAAACTCCTTTCGATGATGTTAGCAACGTCCACGGGCTCGTCATAAATGTTATTATTAACCTGAAGGGTGACAGGGAAATATGGGCCTTTATTATTTAATATTCTTATGGTGGACCAGACTTTACATAATGGTGTTGTACGAGTCACTGTGGACACAAAGGACCGCAAGGAGTCACGTTTGGCCCTTATTATTCTCCTTTCCTCACCCCGTACCTGTTTGTATGCAATAAAATTTTTCTCAGTTTGCTGACTATCAAAAATCCTTTATCTCCTATTGCGTTTTCTTAATGCTTGTCGGCAATCCGGCATCCACCATTGTGGTCTCTGCTTCGCATGAATTGTAGAAGTCTTGGGAATAGCAGCCTCAGCTGCGTGTAATATGGAAGTAGTTATATTTTCAACCATAACATCCACGGTCTCCCCAGATATATCTAAATTGACGATCCTTGAGAAGGATTCCCAATTTGCTTTCTTATAGTTAAATTTTGGAGGTGGAGGGTCCGAAATGATGTTGCATGTATAAGAAAGACAGATGGGTAAATGATCACTTCCCAAGGAGTCGACATAAGGGTCCCATGAGAAATCTTGATGTATACCAGGGGAGGCCAAAGATAAGTCAATGGCTGAAAAGTTACCAGTACGATCATCTACACGAGTCGCTCTACCATCGTTCAGAAGACAGAGGTTGGACTGTAGTATCAGATCGGCTACTTGCTCCCCACGACCATCAATCCTCAAGGTACCCCATTGATAATGATGGGCGTTAAAATCGCCCAACACTAGCTTATTCCCAGGCAGATGTTCAAATAGTGAATATAAAGCATCACTATCAATGAGGCCATGTGGAGGACAGTACGGAGAGCAAATAGACAGATACATGTTATTAAATTTTACTCTGCACGCGACCGCTTCCAGAGTAGAATTTAGAATCACTTCCGTTTGTGGGTGTGTTTTGTGTGTGTATATGGCTACTCCGTGACCTTCATATCTTCTATTCGAGTGGTAGTGTTTGAACTGTGGAGGATCAGGATGATCCTCCAGGTGCATCTCCTGTAAACAAACAACGTCTGGCCTGTGTAAGGAAAACAAGATTGCTATATTTTGTAACTTATTCCCGACACCTCTACAATTCCACTGTAATATAGTGAATATGACGGTTTAAGATTTTCGTTGGGGACCAGTGTGCTTTGTCTTTTTTTGTCGCCTGCCAGCAGGCGAGCGACTACCAGGGGACCTATCCCGGTGCTTGTTGATGGAAACCTCTATACTTTCATCAATAACTAGGTTCCCAGCCTCCCCCAAGGAAGAGCTAATTTTTCTCTCCCTCGCCGGAGTAGGAACCGGAAGGACATGAGGACGTAACTGTTTCGTGAGGGTGGTCATGTTATTCTTAGTAGGCTTGTCAGACTTCTCTTTAGGCCGTACTGATGGAGAGGCAGCAGCAGCCTGAGAATAAGTTGATGCTTTAGGGATGTCAGTGAGAGAGTTGGAGCAGACAGGAGGTTGAGATGGAGATGTACTATCACGATCCAAAGTTTCTTTACCCCCCTGAGTGGAAGAAGGTCGAAGCCAAGGTTGTAGCAAGACCAGATGATCGGACACTGCCAGTATAAAAGACTAATAATGGTTCATGATACCGTGATTCAAAATAGGCTCGTGTGCTTCATCCGGGTGATTCTTATTATCCTAAGCTTCAGGTTAGTGAAGCCCTCCATCATGAACTGGCCTGTGTTCGGTGGCCCGTCATTTCTTCAACCTTGGCTTCGACCTTCCTCCACTCAGGGGGGTAAAGAAACTTTGGATCGTGATAGTACTGTGAGTGGCAGGAGAGAGAAGGACAAGGTCAGTCTGCGTCTCGACAGAGCACATCACAGGACGGGACATTTTTATACCGCCGAAGCATAGGACCTATTCGGTGTGGGAGTTGCATGCAACTCCTTCACCTTTTTCCTAGCTTCGTAGATGGAAATACCCTCAGTTGCCTTCACTGTGCAGACCTCCTCCTCCTCCTTCCACTTGGGACAATCCCTAGAGGAAGTGGAGTGAGTACCTTTGCAGTGAAAGCAACGTACTGTCTCTGATGTGCAACTTTCCGCATCATGACCCTGGCTTGCACACTTGCCGCACACTGGCTGGGAAGCCCGACAAGTCTTTGTACCATGCCCTTACAGCTGGCATTTCAAGCAACGCAAAGGGTTAGGGATGTACGGCCGAACGTGAATGATTTCGTAACCAACTCTGACATCACTAGGAAGAGAAGATTTGGCAAACGTCAACATAATAGTTGCTGTCTTCGTCCTTATGCCTTTCGAGTATCGAGTAATGAGTTTTGCCTCAATTACATCTTGCTGCGCCAATTCACTTACGATCTCGTCCTCGCTCATCACCATGAGATCCCTGCAAGTGACAACACCCTTGCAAGAGTTCATGGAGACTGGAATTTTGGCTTCGACATCGTAACAATGGAATTTGCTCAGTTTCAACAAATCCTTTACCTGTGCCGAGTTTACAGTTATAACCAGGAGATCTCCATTAGCAAGTTTTTTTACTTGTTCAACTTCTCCTGCACAGTGGTCAATCACCTTCTTGATAAGGAAGGGACTGAGACTGGACATGGGAGTGGAACCCAGCGCATGAATGGTGACGTATGTCGCATTTGCTACAGGGATGTCAAGTGGGGCTCGAGTCTGGCGTCCGTCAGTCTGGGGGTGGTCAGTCCGGTCATTCCTACAATCGTCAGGACCACCTCCTCCCCTGAAGGGAGGGGAAGGCAGTAGGGGCGTCCGTCATAGTAACCACTCCCCCCGTGAGGGGGAAGTGGGAACAAGGAGAAAAACAAACAAGGGACAAATCAGCCGGGGAAGACACACCTAGTCTGAGATTACCCTCTCAAACCACTCTCGGGAGGGGCGCCTGTGTGTGACTCACACCCCAGAGCGATCAGTTGGGGGTACACTCCAGAGTTGAGTAAGCAAAGGCAATCTCAGGAAAAAGATATAGACACTTACTATATCTCTAAAGGGCTGAGAGGAAATTAGTACTAGCTAACCTGACTTTTAATCGTTTTATTTACAAAACTAATGCCTGTGAGGTAGCCCTGAAAGCTAGAGGAGAGCCAGAAAAACACCTCAGTCCTGTTAACCCCAATCGTTCGTTCGTTGAAAGTTTCCCTGCACATATAGTGCAGGCCGGGTCACACATTAGCCCGGTCAGTGGTGTATGGGCTGATTAAAAAAACAGTAAGTGGGGAGGACAGGACCTGGGGAATGCCCAGCACACACGTCCTGTCTTCTGACTGGCTTTGTGGTGTGTGTGAGTGTTAACCCCAAACCTATCCATAATACTTACTGTCGCGCACTGAAGACATGAGCTCAAACCCGGCCAGACATCTCATCCCCAGGCGGTGCATCATCATCATCATCATCATCATCATCATCATCATCATCATCATGCCCGCTCCGACACCACTAATGAAGGTGTGTATATATTCGCTCTTGATCTTATCTCCCATACTGGGGTATCGATCACAGGGGAAACAGTTTTAGATTGGAGTGATGAAGGGTCTCTCTCTCTCTAACTAATGTGTAATTCAATGTTCACACCAATTTATTACACCGCACGCCGCCTGTCCCCCCCCCCCTCCTCTCATTTCTCTCTGTGCCCAATGGTAGCTAAGCAGTCTCTATCTATCGATGTATCTATTTATGTATCTATATTTATCTGTATCTACCTATCTATTTATCTGTCTATCTATATCTTTCTATCTGCTCTCTCCTTGTCTTTTTCTTTTCTCGCTCTCTTATCCTTGTTGGACTTTTTTCTTCTTTCTCTTTTTTTCCTTTCTCTCTTATCACTCATCTCCCCTCGTCTCTTAGTCTCTCTCCCTGACTCCCTCTCACCTGCTTTGGCCCCGTGCACCTCATTAGTGCCCCTTCACCTGAGCACCAAGCCGACTTGCCAAATGTACAGGTGTGTCAGTCCTAACACACTAAGCCCGACTTGTTCGTTGGCGAGGTATTAGCGATGCAAAGTCTCATCGCCGTGTTAAACAAGTGAAGAAGCACAAGATAGAAATGGCAGACGGAAGGCAGGAGAGGGGGGAGGGGCAGGAGGGGGAAGGGACAAGGGAAAGGGAGGGGCAGGGATGAATAGAGAACGGATGGAGTACAAAGGAATACATGGGAATACAAAGAAAAAAGCAACCAGCAACAGATCTAAAGGTCCTTTCGAGGATGTTTGTTAGGTAACTAACATAACTATTTTATGAGGAAGAGACAAGGATAGAAAGGCAGCATGACAAGAAAGATGGGGGGACAGGATGGAGTCGTGGTTCGGATAACACTCAAGCGCTTTAGTCCTCACACACCAAGTGGGCTTTCGTCGAGGTAGACAAGGGGGAACCTCAAACAGAAATACACAAGCGGAAGGCAGGAGAGGTGGTGAGGTGGGGGGGGGGGCAGAGGAAGATATAAATGCAGGGGAATTGGAGGGAGGGGAGCAAAGATGAAGTGGAGGAGGGAGGTAAAAGGTTCAAAGACGCGTCAGAAGAGGCTGTATGATGTTCAAAGGAGGCGAGAGACAGATGAAGAGATAAATATTTAAGTTTGTCAGACCTCACACACGAAGAGGGTTTCATCAATGAGCCAAAGAATGAGAAAACCATAAACAACAGTAGGCATATGACCACTGACAAGGAAGGAGGAATGGGTGGGTAGGGGGAAGGGGGAGCATCACCCAGGTAAATGCGTTTGGAGTATTCGGTAAAATGGAATGTTGAGGAAATATTTGAGAGAAGGGAGCAAAGGAGGAGGCAGCATCCAGTCAACTGCCCGCCGGAGACTGCAACAAAAATGGAAAATATATATAGAAAAATCTGTAATATTTTAACTCCCCCAGTGCTATGGCGTTCTTTAAATTTTATAAGCGCTGTCGTCAATTAATATCATACAACACAGGGGAGACTTTTGGTAGTGAGGGGATTCGAATTTATCCCTTAACTATTTCTGTAACATATACATTTCTTTTTTTATCATTCGGGGTACCATTAGACGATTATAATCAGCTTCGGGGATTCGTATAAAGAAAGATACTAATTAGACGTGGCTTATCACAAGGTTGGCCTGTCAAATTGCTGATACCTATGACTGGTTTATTACGATGTTAACTTATTAATTCGCATTTACTTTTCACCTCAAGACGGCCAATTTCTCCAGCAACCTGACCATATGTTGCTTACCATTTGACTGGCCAGGTAGAATGCTGGCATCTTGTGATTATTCTGATTACAATGCTCACATAATGAATTATTTAGATTTGGTACCTCATGACTTTCATTTTTCTGTTACAGTCGAATATTCGGTCGATTTTGTGTTTGCCCCACCTTAAAAGATTTGGTGCTTTTCGTTTATGGAATATTTTAGGTTACTTTTCAAACTTGCTTATTTAACATTAAGAAAGTAGCATCAACTTATTCGATTCTGTTCTGTTTAAGGGAGACGTTTCAAAGTACCGAGGGGATATAAAGCTTTATCGTCCTGTGGTGGCAGAAATACATTGTGAAAAGACAATTGCTAATCAGGCTTTGAGAAATATAAGAGTGCAATAAAACAACTGAACTTTCATGTATCACACGCAAATTCCATGGGGAAAAAATGGCTGCTGATTAAGACACTTCGACACCTTAACCCTTCAGCCCGATGACGTCCTTTGCATTTTATTCTTGTTATCACCAGTCGACTTATTTAACTTGGGAAGATTATTGAAATGAAGGTGTTGGATGTATTAATTAACCCCGTCACTACCTGGACACATTAATCTTAGCACTCGGAGGGAACGGGTTAAATCATCATAAATCCTGTCTAGCTGATGCCCAGAGTTGAATACATGCATCAGGAATATACATGCGAGTAATAAACTATGCTTATTGTTGCTCCGTATCCACTCATCACCAAGATAATTTTTTAATTCATATTTCCCACAAGCCTTTCCTAATAACGTAAAATGTCTGTCCATCATCATCATCATAATCATCCTATTCCCACCCTTCCCAAATGAGTGAGGTTAATACAGACAGACCAAGACCACACTAATATCAATACCCCCGTGGGTCAGCTTCCTACCTCGATGACAGCCCGTCATCTGGTTCACTATCTTAATACTCTCACTCTCTCTCTCTCTCTCTCTCTCTCTCTCTCTCTCTCTCTCTCTCTCTCTCTCTCTCTCTCTCTCCGAATTTACCCAGTATCTCCCTACATATAAATAAATAAAGAACATACGCGATGAAACAAGCAAAAATATGATTTACTCTGTGTGTGTGTGTGTGTGTGTGTGTGTGTGTGTGTGTGTGTGTGTGTGTGTAAGCTAACTACTGCTCTCATAACCAGTCTTGTAGGTCAAAATGCCAGATAAATAAAATAATGCAACAATAAATGTAAAAATAATGAACACAACACACCCGAGTCGTTGTTATCACCCGTCGGAGAGTCCAAAGGCAAAATAACACCGGATAATCGACTCCCATTAATTAACACACACACACACTAACGAAAAAGGTTGAGAAATAAATGAATATAGACAAGGCAACAAGATTGGAGAGAGAGAGAGAGAGAGAGAGAGAGAGAGAGAGAGAGAGAGGTGTTAAGATTTACCATCAACAAGTAAATATATTACCTCACAGGACCACACTAGCCCGTAAGCCAGTGGTCTTTGAGGGATCCCTACCAAATGTTCCTGACCGATTTTTTTTACACCATAATAATGATAATCATCATCATCATCACCAACCTCTATTCTTCAGCTACACAGGGACGGAGGGGAACCATTAATCGTCATAAAAGAAAAAGCAAAAAATATGAATAGTTACAGTGTCTTGTAAAACATTGAGACAGTTTGTGTAAATTAGACACACAGAAAATCAGCGTGCAGTATTCTCTTACGTGCTATTTTTACCTTAACAAAAAAATAGCTTCCATAGGTACCGGCAACACAAAGCATTATTAACACCTGTTCTTTTACTGAAACTACATCACCTTAAATACCGACCAGCAACAGATAATGTAGAAAATCACTCATATCCCGAAATAAACTGATAATGATAAGGTGCAAGGAAGCATCTAAAGCCCACGAAGAGATGCAACGAAAAAATAACTATAAAGAAATCAGTATGCTTTGCCCTTCCCATTAAGCATAAACGTAAGGAAAATTATTTTTTATTCATGGATAAAGTACACAAATGGACGCTTGCCTCTGACTGGCTTCGATTGTGGCGAGGAGTGAAGGCAGTTGGGAAGAAAAAAAAAGAAGTAAGAGGTGGGGAGTGGCAACATACTGAGGTGTAAAGAGGTGGGGAGAGATAACAGAAGAGAGTAGGGAGTAAAGAAAAGAAGGGAGAAGACAAGGGGGTAGGAAGGAAAATGCAGAGGTGGGAAGTAGGCACAGAGGCGAAGAGTAAAGAAAGATGGGGAGAGAAGTGAAGCGGGAGAAAAAGAGAGGTGGGGAGAGGTAGCAATGGCGTGTTAACGCATCCACACTTACCACTGGCTGGAGTGGGTGGTAATGGGGAGTGCAATCCGCTGGGGAGGAGGCGTTGAGGTATCTGGGGAGCAGACGGAGATGGGGAGTAAATATAAGTTCCGAGAGGAAACAGAGGATTGGGTGGTCAGGGAAGGGAAGTGGGTTAGATGGTACTGGGGAGAGGTTGGGAGGAGTGCTGAGAGCAGAGGTGAAGTAGAAAAAAAGATGAGAAAATACGGATGGATAGGAGGGGGGAGAGAGGGTAGGGAAGTGGGAAGATGGTTGGGGGAGGGGGGAGGGTAGATAAAAATGGAGAGAGGGATGGGGGAGTCATGGGAGAAGTGGAGGAAGAGGAGAGTAGGTTTAAAGGGAGATCAAGGGGGGGAAGCGACTGGAGGGGGGGAACAAGGAGAGGAAGGCAGGAGGGGAGAGAACAAGGAGGGGGCAGCTGGAGGGGGGAGAACAAGGAGGGGGAGGCTGGAGGGGGGAGAACAAGGAGGGCGAGATGCGAGGGAAGAGAGGGATGGGGGAGTAGAGAGAGGATGGACGGGGGGGGGAGAGGAAGAGGACCGTGTGAGGGAGGGAGGGGAGAGGGAGGAGGAGGAGGAGGAGGAAGAAGATGGAGGGGGTAGTTGATGGGGGGGGGGGTTGTAATGTACCGTAGGAGCGGGGCATTCCACAAACAACTTTACATATACTGGCCTTATCTTAGTCGTACTCCGCTGCGCACACAAATATTCAGACAGCCATTACATCAACATATGTAGTAACCTTTCACACCTGATTATCTTCCTTCATTACCGTAATTCACAACGCGTTAACATTACGGCAGTTTTTACACGTCCATTACTGACACCGGTGAAATTTGCTGATGTTGCCTATTCAATAATTGTGATAAGTCAACATAATATCAAATTGTTTTCCACACTACTGACACCGACTGAGGTTGTTGATCCTGTTTTTTCTTTCTAACTTCGTATCACTCAAAGCTTTCTACTTTCACAAACAGCTGTGGTCATTAGTTCCTTTACAAAGCCTCAAAGCTATGTTGAAATTCTAATTTTTTTTCTTAATAATAACAACACAAACGTAAAATTACAATCGTTTTTCATATTCATGAAGAGTTACGACTGCCATTACTAGATTTCCAATATCACACAATTTTCCCCATTAACGAACACCAGTGAGGTCAATAATTACTTTACACAGTCCCGAAGTCTCTCTAAAACTTAATGAGAATACGGTAAACTGTACAGCAAAGTGCAAATTATCACAAGTCCATTCCCTGAGCATCATCAGTTGGGAAATGTAAAAGGAATTAGTATCCACAGCTCAAATAGATATCGGTACTTTTTTTTTTTTTACTTTTTGGTCAAGTAGGAAATATTACAGACAACGCCAAACTCAGCCGGCAACAGCACTCCCCACAAGCAAGAGATGACTGTCGAGCTGAGAGGGGAAGATGACAGAGTGAAGCAACAAGCAAAAATCTCGTTTAACCTTAACTACAAGCATATATCAGTAAAAAAACAGAAATTTCTTACCTTTTTGCCCCGTAAGAAATATTACAGAAAATTCCCGAGTCAACCAGCTTGCACTCGCCACAAAGGAGGAAAGGACTGCGGGCGTGCGGGGTGTGAGACTTGGGAAGGGAACTGACGAGTGAAGCAGCGAGTAACACTGTCTCGTACGCCTTCTCGCTGGGCAGATCCGAGACTCCGAAATAAGGCGGTGGGTAACATTAACTCGCTCACTGTTACGTGTTTCGTGCTTTATACCAGCTGACGTTAACAGATTGTGCTTAACTGAGGGTGATTACAGGATCTGGGATTGTTAGTGTTGTCACAGTTAATCGCCTCATGGTCGGATCAAACAGACATGAGGATTTGAATGATTTCTTTCTCCAGACTCAGCCCCTTCCTCCCTTTCTCTCTCTCTCTCTCTCTCTCTCTCTCTCTCTCTCTCTCTCTCTCTCTTCCCAGTTCGTATGTTTTCTTTCTTCGTGTTTCCTTCCTCCAAATTCCCACTCACTCCCCTCTCTTCTCTGCTTTCCTCTCTCCCTTTCCCATCCTCCTCCCTCCATTCTTCCCTCCTCTCTCCTCCCTTTATCCTGCCTGCCTGTCTCCCTCTCTCACTTCTCATGCCTCTCTCCCTTTCGTCTCTCCCTCGTTCCTTCCTTCCTTTCCTCACTCCCTTCTTTTCTTCCCCCCTTCTTCCTCACGCCTACGTCACAAGTTCCCTACAGTCGATTAACCCCTCCACTACGAAGTCTCCCAAAACCCGAATAAAGTATTTTGACTGAGGAGCGATTAAATTAAAAAAACAACGATGCCATAACCTTGAGTCCAATGTATTTTTTTTTAGAGTTTATTCATGCTATCTTCAGACGATTTTATTCAGCTTAGAGGAGACATTTCGAACTGGAGTGATGAAATAAGGCTTTAATTCACTCCTATGTTAAAAATGGTATCTCATAAGCGGAATAGAATCGTCTGGAGATAGCCAGGGTGAAGTGAAAAGTACGTCACCGGACTGAAGGGTTTATGGAAAAAATTATATAACTGGTACTATTTCCTCAAGTGTGGGGAACGAAGGCTAGGTATATAAATCTCTCTCTCTCTCTCTCTCTCTCTCTCTCTCTCTCTCTCTCTCTCTCATAGGATGTCTGAAAATTAATCCGTAACGAGTATGATCACAGGTGGGGAGAACATTTACGTATCCCTTTCTCTCTCTCTCTCTCTCTCTCTCTCTCTCTAAGCAGGTGGAAATCCAAGCAGTGTGGGAGAGGCTATCAGTCCTATTTGTCTGGCAGTTAATGTTCAGCACAGGAGTTGGAAAAGCCATAATTTTGAGGAAGTAATGTTTATATGACCCTGGTGTTGCTGCCGACTGGGATATGGGTACAACATGAACACGAAAAATAAGGATCACAAACAATAATAAAAGCTGAAGATATAATGGAAGGAGTGAGATTAATTAAAAAAAGGAATGAAAATAATTACAACAATGAAGCACCCTGGACAGCAAAAAAAAAAATAATAATAATAAATAAATAAATAAAATAAAATAGTTAAATAAATAATAAAACTAAATACGCAATAGAAAGATAAAGTAAATAAATAAATAAATAAAACTTAATACGGTATGTAAATAAATAAATAATGCAGTATATATAATAAAAAAAAAGTAAACATTAAACAAAGAGACAAAAAAAAAACGTTTGGGGTGAGACATATCGTATGCAAAAAACGTAAGGAAAGGGAACAACAATGAAACACGGGGAAGGAGGAACAGGATAAGGAAGAAAATACAGGAAGGAGGAAGAATGATAGAAATTGCTTAGGATGAGGCGTAATACTAATACTTAAAATAATAAAAAAAAATTAAAACATATAGCGAAGAAATATGGCCAGTAAAAAATGAAAAGAAATTAATAAAAATCAGAAACAGGTGAAAGAAATCCGGACGAGACATAATTCAACTATAAAAAAAAATAACAAATAATAAATAAACACTAAAAATAAATATATGCTTAAAGTACTGGAAAAACACTAAAATAATAAAAAGAATAAACATCACAAAACATGGATCGAAAGACAAATATACTGACAAAAAGGAACTAAGAGAAGAAAAAAGGGTCTGAGATGGGGAGTACCAAATGTAAAGGACAAATAAAGATAAGAAACAGTAAATAAACATGGGCAGTGAAAATAAATCGAAAATACAAATACACTGAATGAAAGAAAATAAATATAATTATCTGGGATGAATCATAATCTCCAGACCACACACACACACACACAAATATATATATATATATATATATATATATATATATATATATATATATATACAGAGAGAGAGAGAGAGGGAGAACCAAGACATCAACATTAGGGGGAAATAAAAGAAACAAAAGCCAGCTGTATATAAATTTCAAAGTATACACAAAGCCAAACCCCAGGTCAATTGTTAAATATAAGCCAGAGAAATATAAAACGAGAAATATAAGTGGAGAATAACAGCTGGTTAGATATAAACCTCACAAGTATACTGCACTAAATCCAATGGCAGGCCTGTTGTTCAATATAATCGAGATATACTTACATGTTTACAAATAAGAGGTAATGGCTATAAGGTATACTGTTAAAACTGAGAATGACAGGAATATGGGGTTAGGCAGCAGGGAGGAATGCAGGTCTTGGGAGATGATATTAATTTATAAAAGCGTCCCCTCTCCCTTCCTCGGCACTCCTCGTTCACCTTTCTCCCCCCCTCCTTCCTCTCCATCTTCCCCTCTCTCTCACCTTGTCTTCCTCTTCTCCCATGCCCTCTGCCTCCCTCGCTTTTTGTCTCCCCTCTCTTTTCCCCGCTCTTCGAAATTCTGACAATCTTGAGAAGTCCCCCTTTCCCATTATCCTTCCCTCCTTTCTCGCCCCCCTCCCTCTCTCGCTTCCATTTCCCTGCACTCGTCCTCTGTCCCCTTTCTCTTCCCCTGCCCCCTTTCCACTCCTCTCTTCCCCTCGCCCAACCCTTTCTTTCTTTCCCTCACCCCTAACTCTTCTCTCTTCCTCCTCCTTCTCCCCTCCCCCTTCGCTGTCCCTTCAACACTCGTCTCCCTGCCCTCCTCATCCCTGCAGCTTCCCCCTCACCCCTCTTCCTCTTGTCACCCCTGCATATCCCCCTCCCTACTCTCCCCAATCACCCCTGCATATCCCCCTCCCTACTCTCTCCAATCACCCCCCCCCTCCCCCCAAAAAATACATATAAATAAATAAAAGATTCGGTGGAGCAACCAATCTCGACTTCTCTCTATCTGCTTGTCTCCGTCTTTATCGTTCTCATCTAATTAAGATCCCTATCTGATTATGGCCGCGGGTCTTTAGTTTACCTGATTTTTTCCTCCTCCTCGTCGGCAGTTTTATCATTTTTTTTGTGTGTGGATTTGTTATACCTATCAGACTTGAATGCTATTGTCTTTCTTGATAATGCTGATGTTCAGTCGATTTCTTGCCTCATCGTAAACGCACACTTTTAAAATGCACTGGAATCGACTCGTGTACAACACATTCTGCCGATAAGACCAGCCATCGCCTTCCCAGGGGATGTCCTATTTGAAGTGATCGCTTTTTTTTTTTTTTTCGCTGCATTTATTACCGTAATTACTCTTCAGTTCTCTCTAGCACCTACTTACCTTACACGAACAGTTCCTTCCACTTGAACACCTTTATTCAAAGTGAAGGATCCAGCAGCTAAAAATCTGCAAAAACTTTCGTGATGTTTGGACAAACCTCTGTTGAAAGACTGGATATTGCCAAAGGTAAAAGAAAGCATGAGGAAGATTACCCCAGAGTTGACGTATTATGTAGTCACTGATGATTAATTAAAACTAGTGAAACAAAAAAAGAAAATCTCATCTGAGATAAAGTGTGTATCAGATCGTTTCATTTCTCTAAGAGGCATTCACCCAATCTCAGAAAAGTACGGAGTTTTTTACTGAATTTGGACACACACACACACACACACACACACACACACACACACACACACACACAGCTGTCAATCTCCTGTCCCCTGAACCCAACCTCCTTCCATCTCCCCTCTCCCCTCCCATCCATCCCATCATTCATTGTGCTCACCGCCAACTCCTCACCCACTTTCGCCCGCTCCCCGTTGCTAGGCGTGATAGGTCGATGTTGTGTAATTATATGTGGGCGATAATGAGCCGGAAAATCTTTGGGGATGGATTGGGCTAGCGTTCTCGGCGTGTTATGAGCGTCCTGATGCCTGTGTTTATCTTGGGCACTTGATTACTGCAATCCCCCCCCCCCCCGCTCTTCCTTTCTCATTTTCCTTACTCTTCTCTCTTTTTCTTAGATTCTATGCTACATTTTTATTACTGTCTTCATAGAGCGCCTCTTCTACCATCTCCATTTAATTGTACTGGACACCTGGTCATCCTTAGCTTCTCTCTGCCTTTCTCATAATTTTCTTTCAATTTCTGCAATGAATTCATGTTACCCTGTTTTGTTTTTAATTACCTCCGCTAACGACACCTGGAGGAGGTTACGTATTTACCCCAGTTTGTCCGTTTATGCACAAGATATCTCAAAAAGCTATTTAAGGATTTCAATGATTATTAGTATTATTTTTGGATTTGTGAGTCATGAGTAAAGGAAGAGTTTATTAAATTTTGGTTATGATCTGAGTTCAGTCCCTGTTCAAGACTTGGTTTTGTTTCTTTGTCCACATGAACTCAAAAAAATATCGATGGATTTTCTTGGGTCACGGGCCAAGGGAGAGGTCATTAAATTTTGGTGGCGGTCTGAGTTGTTTGGTATAGGCGTTGGCGGAGGTATGCGCTCTCTGAATGGCCTTGTTATTCTTGTTATATCTGGCTTTATTTGACGCTGCTTCTACCATCTTTATTAAATTATCTTGAACACTTGATAATCCTAATCCCCTGCTCTCTCATTTTCTTTAATTTTCTCTCTTTTTCATGCTGAGTGATGTAGTGCATACCTCTTACCTTTAACTGCCAATTTTGTCTTCTCGTAGCGCCTGCTGTATCATCTTCATTTAATTATCCTCCCCTGTAGCACGACAACCCCCACCTATCTCTCACTCAATTTATTATTATTTTTAGTTTTGTAGTTATTTTAATCTGTTAATTCTGTCTCCCTGTAGCGACTGTTGTACCATCTCCATTAAATTAACCTAGAGTGTTATGGATATCCCCCTCCTCTCTCTCTCTCTCTCTCTTTCTCTCTCTCTCTCACCTTGTACTCCCATCTTCATTTAATTTTCTCATGCTCCCCCGACACACCCGCGACATCAGGCCAAGAGCATGACTTTATAGAAGATTAGGCCCCAAGCAAAAACAGACGTACGTGTGTGTGTGTGTGTGTGTGTGTGTGTGTGTGTGTGTGTGTGTGTGTGTGTGTGTGTGTGTGTGTGTGTGTGTGTGTGTGTGTGTGTGTGTGTGCGTGTGTGTGCGCATGCATGAGAAACCAGCCCAATCACCCACGCACACACACCCCAGCATCACGTCCCACAGTGTTATTAACCTTGTATTATCTGCAATGACACGCCCTGCACCGACGGTCCTATTGCAAACCAGAGGTCGGGGGTCACTACGTGCTGCTAAGTAGGGTGGATGAATTAAGTGGAACAAGTGGGGTGGAACTTTTCCCTAGATAGCGTGGAAAAAATATTACCCCGTAGGAAGAAAAGATTACCCCACAGGAAAAAAAATTACTCTCATACGAAAAAATATTACCCATATAAGAAAAAATTAAAATCCACATAGAAAACATTACCCGATTAGGAAAAAGAATATCCAAACAGGAAAAAAAATATTACCTACAGAGGGAAAAGTAATGTTACCTGCCCAAGAAATAATTATCCTCAGAGGAAAAAAAATTACTTGCACAGGGAAAAAATATTACGAGCATAGGGAAAAAATATTACTTGCCTACTCCTTGCTTTTTATATAAGACTACTTGGGACTGTTCACACGGATGTAGGAAGTGGCGATATTCTAATTAATACTGTCCAAGCGTACAGGTAAAAACGTAGGCAAAATAATTCAGTATTACTAGTTAACAATTAGGGTATTCCGTTACTTAGTGTCTGATACAATACGTCTGGCAGTAAAGAAAAATACCTATAGCGCGGTCTAATTAATCCAGGTGTTTTTTTTTTTTTATTCCAGTTCTTATCTCATCCTCCGAGTCTGAACTACTGGCGTCAAACTATGTACGATTCTGGCCTCATCTTGAACAGGCTGTTAAAAAGACAAGGCTATGTACTCTGGTATGGGAATTTAGGAATCACACCGCATACCACTTGTATTGCAGTCTCAAACTGAAAAGGGTGCATGTAAAATTGCAAGTGCTATGTTGGGTAAGACTTTGTGTGTCCGAGTTAGTAGACATGTTGTCCATGGAAGAAAGGGGATAACTTTAGGAAATGCTAGATAAGGGAACTGAGGAGAAATTGCTACATCAACAAGGGTCCAAATCTAAACCGTAACAGAGCTGCAGTTACTGATGAGCTTATGTGTGAAATGTGAGGGAGACCATTTTTATGTTCACAAGGTCATGAGTAATAATAGTTCCGTAATGGGTGAAATTCTGACCCATATTTAGACAACAATTTTTACTCAGAATTCCCCCATTTATATATCATCAGTATGGCCTGACAATATGTGAACATACGGTATACAGTAATATGAAGGGACTTACTACCAAAACAGCTCAGGCGGTGGTCGGGGGACGAATGCACTTTCACTGAGCCACCGTGATTCCAATGGAAAACTAGCAAGGTTTAATTAACAAGATTAACTAGCAACTGACGATGATAACGATAATAATACCAGCAATTATAGGACTAATACACCCTATTTACTATAACTTGGCCTAAAATTATCTCTCTGCCTTGCCTGGTGAGCTGTAACAAGAGATTAAAGCTAGAAAACGTGCTAGTCATGAAGTGCTACGAAAAGGATGTATTGCCGTAGTACCGTCTCATTCTGCCACTGGGCTGCGTGAAATAAGCTGCAGAAGGACAAAAAAAAAAAAAAATCTGGGTCAAGCTGATGTGAAAAGACTAGAGCAAAATCCATCAACCAAAATTAAATTAGAGTAGATACGAGAGGTAATAACAGGCGCTATCAAATTCGCTCCCACACCCCACTAACTAAGCCACCATTAACCTAACATTACTATTAACAGTTCACGGTCGTCAGTAGCGCACCGTAACTGTACCCTTGCCCCCATGTTAATTTAATTCTACGACGCTCTTAATCCGGCACGCTACGTGCGTGGGTGCGTGGTTGTGAGGAAAGAAGCTAGGGGATGTGAAGGGCGGCTGTAGGGAGGATGTGAACTGTGGTGGGGTGGGTATGGGTGGAGAGGAGATGTGAGTGGTTGTGGGGGGCGGTGTGGGTGGAGGGGGAACGTGAACTGTGGTAGGGGGCGATATGGGTGGAAATGTGAATGGTGGTGGGGGACGGTTTGTGTGCGTGGGGGGATGTGGATGGCGATGAGGGAGGGCAGTGAGGGTGGGGGGGAAGAGGTGTGAGTGAGGGGCGACGCTGGCTGTCTATGTAACTGGATCAGCCTCTCGTGATGATGGGAACTTTTTATGTCTGTCAGTCTTTCCTACTTATTTATCTTATTAATCCCTCATGATAAGGCATTTTTCTCCCTACTCAGACATAGCTCTTCCTCACACCACACACTTTTTTCTTAATTAACAACAGACGACAAGTAGGCTAAATTAATTCATGCTGGCAAGAGTAACATTGTACCTCTGACTTGTAAGATATTAAAAAAAAAAAAAAAAAAATGGGAATCTCCGAAAATAAATAATTGTATCGACAGTAACACCTGCCATTGTTAAAGATGTTTTCAACCCTTTAACTGCTAGGATTTCTCTCAGCAGAACTAAATCGTATGGAATTACTCTGAATACAAAATAGCAAGGGGTTTAGTCAAGACGGTTTGAACCCCCTGATGGCTATGTTTTCACTTTGAATGTCGTTTGTCGTCACATTATATAAAACAAATGCATAACTGCGCCCATTGAAAAAAAAAGTAGGTGTTTAATACAAATGAATAACAACTGAATGCTACTAAATCGGTATCCAGAATTTTTGTCTGTATTTCGTGAAATGAGTTATCTGAGAGGAGCATGTGGAGTGACATTGAGGGACAGATTGACAAATGAAGAAGTGATAAAGCGTTGTGGTGTGGATGTGGATGTAACTGAGCAAATTAGGAGAAAAACACTGAGGTGGTTTGGACATGAGTAGGAGTAGATTGTAGCACCAGTCGAGCAGGGCAGTACTCCCAAGGTGGATGGAAAGCAGATGACAGGGAGAGCTGAAGCTCCCGTTTCATCAGCCCTCGGGACTAGGTCCCAACCATCCCCCTTTGCTGAACTTTTTCAGTGTCTCAGTAACACAGAGAGTAGGCCAGCATGCTCTCCAATACAAGTTTCTCTATCAGTACAAACCTTTTCAAAAAAAGAAAAAAAAATGGCGTCGAATAACACAGCCTCGGAGTCCCCAGGAGGGTGGGACCATAAATGCCTCCACCTTCTGCTCCTCTCCCGGTGACGACTCAGGATGCCTGGAACCGATGTCTGACTCTCTTCTTCTTCATTTCTGCAACATTCGTGGCCTTTCCTCTAACTTTCGCTCTGTTGAGCACCACCTCTCCTTCTCCAAACCTCACTTTCTTTCCCTAACTGAGACTCAGCTGTCTGAGGCAACTGACAGCAAACCCTTTTCTGTATCCTCCTACTTTCTCTATACTCATTTCAAAGCCAAAGGTGGCTGTTGTGTATATATACGCAACAACTTATCTTGCTCTCGTGTTCGTGAACTCGATTCTTCTGAATTCTCTACACTCTGGTGTCGGCTTTCATGTCATTCTCTGACTAAATATATCTGCGCTGTTTACTTATCTCTTAATTCTACTGACTATCAAAAATTCTTTGACTATCTTACTTCTATGATGGAACACATTCTATCCATTTTTCCTTTCTCTGAATTCTCCGTTTTAGGAGATTTCAATGTTCACCGCCACCTTTGGCTCTCCTCTCCTTTCACTGATCCACCTGGTGAACAAGCCTACACCTTTTCTATCCTTGACCTAGAGCAGCTAGTACAGCACCCTACCCGTATCCCTGAGTGCCTTGGAGAGAGCTCCAACAGACTTGACCTCTTCCTTACAACTAATCCTTCTGCTTACACTGTTAATCTTTTCTCTCCGTTGGGCTCCTCTGATCACAACCTTATCACCTTAACCCGTCCTATTGCCTCGGTACGACCTGTGGACCCTCCAAAGAAACGTCGTCTGTGTCACTTTGGAGCTGCGGTTTGAGAGGCCCTCAGGCAGTACTTCTTTGATTTTCCCTGGAATAATTATTGCTTCCATGGCCGGGAGCCATCTGGGTGTACCTTGCTCATTATGGAGGTTATTCTCTCGGGCATGGAAGCATTCATTACTTTCTCATATCCTTTGACTAATGCACGAAAGCCTTGGTTTAATCACGCTTGTTCTAATGCTGTCTGCAACAAGGAGAGGACCTATAAAAGGTACCGGAGCCAACCCACCCCTGAATCACATCTTTTATACGTTTCTGCCCGGAATCGTGCCAAGTCTGTTCTTCGCTCTGCTAAAAATAATTTCATCCGTACTAAATACTGTCAACTCTCTAACTCGAATTCTTCCTGCTCCTTCTGGCACCTCGCCAAAAACCTTTCTAACAACTTTACCTCATCATCCTTCCCTCCTCTTTTCTACTCTAATGGCTCTGTAGCTATTTCTTCTACTGATAAAGCAGATCTCTTCAATCAGACTTTCTCCTCCAATTCCACCTTAGACAATTCCGGTGCTGTTCCTCCATCACTTCCCCCTTCTGACTTCCTCATGGCTGACATTAAAATTTCTTCAGCTGATGTATTTTCTGCCATCACAGGCCTCAGTACTAATAAGGCATATGGGCCTGATGGAGTCCCTCCTTTTGATCACACGAACTGTGCTTCTGTGCTTACACCCTGCCTAGGCAAACTCTTTCACCTTTGTCTATCAATTTGTACCTTTCCTTCTTGCTGAAAGTTTGCTCTTATTCAGCCAGTCCCAAAGAAGGGTGACCATTCCCAACCCTCTAACTATCGTCCAATTGCTTTAACATCCTGTATCTCAAAAGTTTTCGAGTCTGTTCTTAACAGAAAAATTTTAAAGCATCCTTCCTATCACAATCTTCTTTCTGATCGTCAATATGGGTTCCGTCAGGGACCCTCCACAGGCGATCTGCTCACCTATCTTTCAGACTCCTGGTCATCCTCCTTTCGGGACTTTGGCGAAAGCTTTGCCATTGCACTTGACATCTCAAAGGCTTTCGATCGAGTCTGGCATAAATCTTTAATTTCCAAACTGCCCTCTTACGGTTTCTATCCCTCTATCTGTGCCTTCATCTCTAGCTTCCTTTCTGGTCGTTCTATAGCCGCTGTTGTAGACGGCCATCGTTCTTCCCCTAGATCTATTAACAATGGTGTTCCTCAGGGCTCTGTCTTATACCAAATCTCTTCCTCTTGTTCTTCAATGACCTTCTAAGCTGTACATCTAACCCTATCCACTCATACATTGATGACTCCACCCTTCACCTTTCCATTCGATTCCCGCAACGTCCATCTCAGCAGTTACTTCAACAAAGAAGGGATGAGTCTATGGCACACCTAATGTCTGACTTGGCTCGTATCTCTAACTGGGGTAAAAATAATCTGGTTGTTTTTAATGCATCAAAGACTCAGTTTTTGCACCTATCAACCTGACGAAATCTTCCACAGGTATACCCACTAATGTTTAATAATATTCAGCTTAATTCTGCATCATCCCTGAACATGCTTGGGGTTTCATTTACTCGGGACTTATCTTGGAAAGATCAGATTACATCTCTTGCAAAATCTGCTTCCAAGAGATTGGGTGTACTAAGCCGACTCCATTCCTTCTTCACCCCTGCGCAATTGTTGACTCTATATGCGGGTTTTATCCGCCCCTGTGTGGAGTACAACTCTCATGTGTGGGGAGGTTCTCCACATACAGCTCTTCTCAACAGGGTGGAGTCAAAGGCTTTTCGCCTCATTAATTCTCCACCTCTTACTGACTCCTTTCAACCTCTGTCTCTTCGCCACACTATTGCATCTTTGTCTCTTTTCTATCGCTACTTCAATGGTCACTGCTCCTCTGAACTGTTTGCATGCATTCCTCCACCTCTATGACATAGCAACCGTCTAGCACCAAACTCTCATCCCTTTTCTGTCCAAATCTCTAATGCAAGAGTTAACCGTTACTCCCAATCCTTCATTTCTGCAACAGGTCAACTCTGGAACTGTCTCCCTCTGTCTGTATTTCCTGCTTCGTATGATCTCCAGTCTTTCAAAAGCAGTGTGTCCAGGCATCTCGAAATGATCGTATCTCGAATTTGGCTCTCTCTTGCATTTTGTTTTTCTCTTGGAAGGAAGAGTTTTGCGGGCTCGTTGCCTTTGGTTCCTTCTTCCTCACATAAAAAAAAAAAAAAATGTGGGGAGAGTGGAGAATGAAAGACTGACCAAGAGGTGTATGTAGGTGAAGTGGAGGGAGGGAGAGGGAGGGGGAGACCGAGGATGAGGTGGAGGGATGGAGCTGAGAGGTATATTAGGGAGGGGGGAGTGAGTTGAGGGGAAGGCGGTCAAATGGTGGTGTGACAGAGTGACTCGGAGGCGTTTTGTCTGCGGCCACCCTTTGCGGGAGTAGGGCGTCGGGCTATAGATAAGTAGATTTTCGTGAACCTAAATCTGAGCACACTCTAGGCAGCCCGTTCCCTGAGACTCAACAATCAGTCCTACCATGCAGGAACAAATGGCGCCACACACCCTCACATGTCACTACTGTGTTACGTACTCATGTGTTGATGCTGACGTGAGATGTGCCAAGCTCCCCTCCCCAGTTACTTCCTCCCTCTCCTCCCCATTACCTCCTCGCCTCCCCCCCCTCTAGTGCTCCCCATTCCCTTTCCCCTCATACGACTGCCCTATCTCCTCCCCTCCCTCTTCCTCTTGCTTTTTATCCTCTACCCCTCCCATTTACTCATTTCCCCAGTCATCCCGTCCCCCTTCCCTCCCCTTTCCACGCGCCCACCTTCTCATATACCTCTCCTTCTATCCCCTTCCCATTTCTCTTTCCCCTCTTCCCTCCACTCCCCTCTCCTCCCCTCCCCTCCTACCACCTGCGTCTCGTAACTTCGCAAGCCGTCTGGTACCTGAGATGCCTCCACCCCTTCCCTCTCCTCCCCTCCCCTCCCTTCCCCTCCCCTCTTTTCCTCTCCTGTATCCTCTCCTCCCCTTTCTCCCCTCCCTTCCCCTCCCCCTTTAATGGCCGTCTTCCTCACTGGAGCCACTTTGATCCCTCTCCAAGCCCTTTCACCTCCACTGCCCCCTCCCCCTCCCCCCTCCCCTCACGCTCACTATCTTGCTTCCCCTCCCCTCCCCTCCCCTCCTCCCCTTCTAGCATCCACCACATCTCTGTCCCTCTCACTTCTACGTCCTCCCTCCCCGCTCCTCCTTATCTAACTCCGCCTATCCCCCTCCCCTCATCTCTCTCCAACCCCTACTCTCTTTCACCCACTTTTCCTCTCCACCCTTTCTCTCTCTCTCTCTCTCTCTCTCTCTCTCTCTCTCTCCTAACTCCCCCACCCCCACC
>NC_136977.1:22910602-23175602 GCF_032717465.1 Coenobita brevimanus
CTCCTCCCTGCACGATTCCTCTCTCCTCTTCTCTCCCTCACCTTCCCCCCCCCCCTTCTCACCCTTCCCTCTCACCTTATCCTTTCCATCCTCCCTTTCTTCCATCCTCCTTCCCTGCCCTCCCTCCTCTTCTTCTCCGTCCCACTACTTCTCCTCTGTCCGCCACTTCTTCCTCCTATTTTCACCCCTTCCTCCCCTCCTTCTCTCCTCATCTACCTCCTCCTCTCCTCCTCCTCCTCCAGCATGCCTGCTTGCCTTTCCTACCCCCTCTGCTCTCTCCCTCACTTAAGTGCCTTCTGCCCTTTCCAGGGTCCCTTCTTCCTTTCCCCTGCACACACACACACACACACACACACACATACTAAGAACCTCCCAAAACAAACTAGATAAAGAAATAAAGAAGCAGTAAAGGTAAAATCAGTCCGAAACTACAAATACTAAACAACTCAATCCATCGCTGTCATCACCACGCCAGTGACGCATCTATCATCTCCACCCACCTCACCTCACTAACACATCGCAAACACTGAGTTTAAACATCATCTCAAGCCAACGCCCTCCTGCTGTGTGTATGTGTATGTGTGTGTGTGTGTGTGTGTGTGTGTGTGTGTGTGTGTGTGTGTGTGTGTGTGTGTGTGTGTGTGTAAGTATTTTTCACACAGGAGCTACTCTTCAGAAATGCCTAAAATTGCCTTAATAGACAGACTGCTTGCTTTACTCCACCCACCAGACCGTCATCCTATAAGCTTTGGATGCTTCCCCAGCTCTTCCTATCAAGATTGATTCCCGCGTGGCACGTTAAGATTTTCGTTTACATTACTTATGCAAAGAATGTTGATTTAAAAGTTCTTGTAAGTTTATTTTGCACGGTAAATTCTTGTATTTTTTGCATGGTATGTAGATATAAAAAAGGATATAAATAAAATAAGTGTCTGCTAAGCTTGTGAGAATAGGGCTTTTACGATTCTGAATAAATGAATGAATGCATGAATGAATGAGAGAAACAATGGCTTGTGGTGACTGGTTTGCACGCGCCTGACAAGGGTCGGCTGTCCTACCGCCTGTTCCAGGAATGTTGTACCTGTCATGAGTGGGAGTTGATCTTTAGCGCCAAGGAGCACACTCTGTCACTGGAAAAGTGACACACCTTCACTCATTGGTACACATACGGGTAAGCGAGTGACAGGACTTTGAAATACAGAGTGAGGAATGTATTTAGAATCGTGCTTTGTTGGAGCGCTGTTATCTTTGAGTGTGTGTGTGTGTGTGTGTGTGTGTGTGTGTGAGCCTATATAAGCCGTCGCAAGAATTCAACAACGTGTGCACATGTGAGAACACACGTCAGAACATACTATTATATTATATTTGATAACCAGCACCTAGCGGGATCGAACTCAGGCCTAGATGACTGATGAGCAAAAACGCTACCCACCCGACCACCAGAGGCCCCACCTAGGACAGGGAGAGAGCGGCAATAACGGCAACTATGATGGTGATGTGGCACGCGTCTCGTATAAAAGCAGGGGTCATGTCCGCTGGAGATTTAGCGTTGTGTCATAATCCGGAGGGGCTGCATGCTAGACGCGCTGGTAGGCCTGACCCCTAAATCCTGCTTGTTAGGGCCAAGGGGTGAGGCAGGATATTTTATTGGCTGTTTTTATTTCTTCCAAGTTGTGTTTTTTGGGGGAAGAGGGAGAGGGAGTGTAGTGTGTTTGGTGCGTGTGAGGGGTAGTATATGCGTGTGTGTGTTAAGGGAGGGGATGTGAGTGTGGGGTGGAGCTGTGTTTGTGTGTGGATTAGAGGGATGGTTTAAGTGTGTGTAGAGGAAGAGGTAACTTTGTGTGGTTGTGGGGAGGAGGATGCTTCCGTGTGTGTATACATGTTTTCTTATATATGAAGGGTGTTTTTTTTTTTTCAGTGAAGCTGCAGCATGTTACCAGTCCTTTGTACAGTAAGGTCGGTTGTGTATACATTATGCACTAGCAGGGTGGAAGAACTAGAGGTCTGAGTAGGCTACTGTGGTCAATAAATATGTGTGTGTGTGTGTGTGTGTGTGTGTGTGTGTGTGTGTGTGTGTGTGTGTGTGTGTGTGTGTGTGTGTGTGTGTGTGTGTGTGTGTGTGTGTGTGTGTGTGTGTGTGTGTGTGTGTGCGTGCGTGCGTGCGTGCGTGCGTGCGTGCGTGCCTGTCTGCCTGCCTGCCTGCCTGCGCGCGCGAGCTTACGCATAGCCTATGTACGGTACGATTACGATTAAACACCTCTTCAACCCTCAAATCTAAAGACCCCAGACAGCCAATAATTCTCTCCACAACTCATACGAAGTGCTGACCGATTATCCCCGTACCAGTAATTAGAATGTGAGGTACTGGACAGCCCCAACTCTGCCACACCACACCTTCACGTCGGAGGAACAGCCGGAGTTAACATCCCCTGTCATAGCCCACGGCTGATTATTGACCGGCTTAGTAGTATTACTTGTATCTCTCCTTTGACGATTTACATTGGCTATTACACTTCAGTATTCTATTTCTAAGGTGCTTACGTTATACCGACGATTATTGTATTATCATCACACAGGAGCAAATTGGACTCTCTGACCGAAAAATTACCTGGCACGGAATAGAAAGCGGGGCTGGGAAGAACCGTCATTTCGTCGACTTAGGAAATTTAGCGACTTCTTTCTTAAATTATTTTACTTATTTAATTTCAGTATTCTGCTATGTGCTTTTAATATCCCTTTAATACCGATATATTAGATAAAATAACGTGCCATATGCAGATATAACGTGGCAAGGAAGAGATGCTACAACGGTACGTTTTTGTAGAAGGAACAGGGAAAGGCAAGCGCATCAGAAATTTCCCACTTGTCTCAGTCCCTTCCTGGATAAAAATAAATCATATTTACGACAAGGCTACGGATCGTAAGTTTGTCTAGTACATCCTGGCCCTGCGTCCGTATTTATGAAGGTTCTCAATCAACTTTTATGAAAAACAAAGTCCATCGCATTTAAACCATTTTCTCATGCTTTTTTTTTTTTTTTTTTTTTAATCATAATCTTGCAACCTATAGGCGGTTTTGTTCAGATTTGTGAAGAATTTTTGATCTGGATGGAATAGACAAAGACTCCATTAACTCCTTTCACAAATGGCCTCTCTTATAGTCCCAAAAATTGTGTGAAGGTAGAAAAATAAATTGACAAATGCCCCCGTTTTCAAAGGGTTACGTACTACAGTGAATCCTTTTTCTTTTGTCGTATTTCTCACGTTATTATTCACTCTTATCCACTCGTAATAAATCTGGCAACTATAGGAGTGACGATTATACATTTTAACGCCCTCCTCCCCAGGTCTTCATTCATATCCTATTCATGCTACTGTCTTTTAGTTAAGGTAGGGGAATCCTTTCGCTGAGAAGAGGATAGGAACAACCTCCCTCAATCTCCTCTATTAAGAAAGATGCCTCCAACCCTGAATAAAACAGTATGGTGGTAAGAGAGAGAGAGAGAGAGAGAGAGAGAGAGAGAGAGAGAGAGAGAGAGAACGTCCTCGCTTTGACGAGGCTAAGTACAAATCAGACAACCCTTTCACGTCGCCTGGTGCACTTGGGTATTTTATTCAGGTACAGACCAGACGATTTTGTTCAGCCGAGAAAACCTCCCTAGTACTCAGAGGGAACAGAAACCAGACTACACCGAATACCATTAACCTTTTCTATAATACCTGTACACCTGGAATTATAATTAAGGTAACACCAGACGATTTTTGTTCAGTCGAGAGAAATCCTACAAGACAATGGCCCTCCCTAACACCTTTTCCTAAGCGATTTATTTTGTTTACTACACTTTATTGTCCTATTCTGTGTTATATAAATCCTTTCAATACTCTGCACTAACGTACAGAATGATATTAAACAGCCATAGCCAAAAATAAATCGCTAAGGAAAAGGTGTTAGGGAGCCTCCTTACGCGATGAGAATACTGGCCAGAGACTTAAGGACTTTTATGAATCCCGGGGCCCAGCAGTGGCAGTTCAAGGAAGGAATAAAAATCTCAGCCGTCAATTATTTTTCCCAGGGTTATCGCCTGTCCATCACCCCTTAGCGAGGACAGCATTAGGCCTTAATTTATACTAACTCCTTCATTGCCAGGGCTTAGGGTTATAGATGCTAGGATGGACGTGACATTTACTTACATCTATATAAATTCTAGGATCTTTTGAAGGACTGCTGTGAGAGGGAGAGGAGGGGGGGAAAGGAAAGAAAAGTGAGGGTGAGGGGGAGGGAGGGAGCGGAATAGGAGATGGAGGAGAGGAACAGAGAAAAGAAGAAGGGAGAAAAAAGGGCAAGTAGGTTCTGAATGCCAAGATGGACGTGACACATCTAAATTTGGGAGTCTTTTGAAGGCTTGTTGTGACAGGTAGAGAGGGGGGGGAGGGGGACAGGGGGTGGTTTGGAGGGAAGAGGAGGGAGAGAGGACGTGGAGTGGAGGGGGAAGGGAGGTAGAGTCCTATTACTGATGTCATGTTGAACGGGATGTGGGAATTTAGTACGAGTCGAATGAAAAAATAGACGGACAGATAAAGACAGATAAATATGTTGGATGTGATGTTAGGATATAGCATTTGGTAGGAGACAGGTAGATAGATACAGATAGACAGCTACAGCTACACAGCTTAAGAGTAGATAGCTAGATAGATAGATAGGCCAGACTTAGATACCTTACTGATGAGTCGAGATATGTAACGAAAGACACAGACAGGCAAAAAATAAAAAAATACAGATATGCAGAGAGATCAACTGGCAGACAGAGAGACGAGCAGGTGGATCGATAGACAGACAAATATTCAGAAAAGTAAAGACTGATAGATTTATATACAGAAGGGAAGGCAGGATGAGTATAGTTAAGAATTTATCTCTTATGGTTCCTAGACAGGCAAGCAAGCAGAGATGGCTATATATACTGTAGATGAACACCTGTAAAAAAAGAAAGACAGATAAATGGACAAATTTACTGATAAACAAACTGGCTGTTAGACTCACGGATACGTAAAGAGTTATGCATATAAAGATTAAACAGAAAGATGGACTGATAAGACAGACAGATGGATAGATAGAGAGACAGAAAGACAGACAAGAAGGTAGGTAGGTAGGAAGGTAAGAAAGTTGGTAGATAGGTAGTTATGCTGATACTCTTACTAATCATATATTTAGACAGATAAAGACAGACAGGCAAACAAATAGATGGAAAGACAGGCGATGCACTGACAGGTGAACAGACAGTCCAGGAGATTAAATTACTAATACGCAAACAGCCAAAGAGAGAAGACAGGCAAACTAAGATAAGCAGGACTTCAGTCAAGCATCTCTCCATCTCGTACACAATCTACCTCTTCTCGCTAACTTAAACCCCCTTGACGGTAGGTACCCAATCAGATGCTTTGTTCTGGCTATCTTCAGACCATTTTATTCGTGTGGGAAGCACCTGACATCTGAAAGGCTAAATTAAATAAGTTGCAACCCTGAAAGAAGAGGGTGTTTCAGCTGGAGAAAATCGTCTGAAAAAAAGGTAACTGAAGTGGGTTAGTAAAATTATACAGTATCATTATCAGTAAATAATACGGTATAATTAACTCAGTTTTGATAATAAACACTCCCAGGTAGGATGCATTACGTGATATTTAGAGAATGCCAGCTGCCTCATCCACCAATCAACCAGACGCCCCCCGGAAGCGTCCACCAGTCACCCATAAGGAGAGAAAAGCAAAACCCTGGACCTGGAGAGCAAGAAAACCTGTTCTATGAGTGTCGGAAGTTCGGTATGTATTAGTGTGTGTGAAGCCCCTGGAAGACGTCCCTCCTCATCGATAATTTGTGACGTTTGAATCCCTCGGTGGTGACTCCTGGTAATCTTGCTTTATTGGCCACTGTCTTCAGGGGCACGGCAGGGGTGGGGGTCGTGGCAGGGGTGGCTTGAGACGATCGTGGCACCCCCTGAATGCTTGGAAGGTGACTTGGGGTGACAGGGAGTGAGGGATGGCATGGAAGGTTGAGAGATTAGTGGTGAGAATGTGGGGTTAAGGATGGGAAATGAAGAGAGTGAGTTGAGCAGAAATGAGAGGTGGTGGTGAGGTGAGGGAGGTGAAAGGAGGTGAGGGTAGTGGAAAGAGGTGAAGGTGGAAGGAGGTGAGGGAGGTGAAAGGTGATGGAAGTGGCAGGAGGTGAGGAAGGTAAAAGGTGACTAAGGTGGAAGAAGGAGAGGGAAGTGAGAGAAGGTGGAGGAAATGAAAAGTGAAGGTGGAAGGTGAAGATGGTGGAAGGAGGTGAGGGAGGAGGAAGCATGTGTAAGGTGAAAGAAATGAGAGAGGTGGAAGGAGGTGAGGAACGTGGATGGAGGTGTGGGAGGTGGAAGAGAGGTGTGGGAGGTGGAAGGAGGTGAAGGACGTGGAAAGAAGTGGAAGGGGATGAGGAAATGTAGAAATACGTCATCGTAATGAAGGGATAAATACTGAGAGACAATACTACTTACGAAATAATAATAATAATAATAATAATAATAATAATAATAATAGACATGCTGTTCACTTACCTGCTCCTCGGCTCTCAAGGTGATGCCAGAGGGGCAAAAAGGAACCACTCTGCCTGAAAACATGAAAAGGAAATATAAACAACAGAACCAAAACAGGGCATGAAAAGGATGAGAAAATCCGGCAGAGACGAAGGAATATTTTAGAACTATCGTCTACCTATCAAAATTCCCTTATTACCGAACGGCTTCTCTTTGGAAATCGCTTCACCAGTTTAGTACTCCCCCCCCAAGACTTCGACCCAAAACAGTTCAAATCAGACTGTTGGATTTTTTTTTTTTTTTTTTTCATGAATGGAGGCACTTGTACTCTGGTATATGGAATGTTTTCCTATATTAATTTTTTTTTCCTCCCTAT
Organism: Coenobita brevimanus; assembly: GCF_032717465.1. Taxonomy (NCBI): domain Eukaryota; kingdom Metazoa; phylum Arthropoda; class Malacostraca; order Decapoda; family Coenobitidae; genus Coenobita; species Coenobita brevimanus. Next base: position 22,917,541 of record NC_136977.1, read on the forward strand.
GTTCATCTATAAAAAAAAAGGGAGGGGGGGAGCCCTTTATATAACGTCTTGAATCCAAGCGATGACCATTTTAGTTTACCTTTTTGACACCATTTATAAAAACCTCTTGAATCCTCTTTGTCGTTAAAAATACTTCCCCTGTTCACTGTTCTCAGGCTCCAAAAATGACGCGTGAGACTAAGCACACGCCAAGACCACTCTGTCGGAAGGCGTTATCAAGGAACATTATCACGAATATAGGGAAAAATGGTCACGAATACAGGGAAAAATGGTCACGAACACAGGGAAAAAAGAGGGGAGGGGAGGGGAGGGGTCATTTAGTAAAGAATTAGCAGATCATGGAGCATTTGAAAGCAGCATCTTTACTATCAGGATTCAGATCTGCACTATAATGAGTCAAACAAGAGATAACGATGGACCACTCTATCGGAAAGCGTGTCAAGGATTTCAAGGCTCTCGAACAAGAGCTGAAGTGAAGTGAGCTGAAATGACAAGGTGTGCTCACGATTAGCAGGCCAGCCTTAGTGTTTGCGTGAAAGCATAAACAAATACACTCGCCCAAATATAGCAGGGGTGTAAACAGCTTGGGTAAAAGCGCCAGTCATGGATATTTTCGTTTGCGTGTCTCGGGCGGGTTTTAGAATAGCCTGGTGTTGCCGATACCGGATATATTGACCTTTCAACGTCGGGTATACAGAGTCGAAGCTTTGTGTTTTCCTTAAGGTTTTAATTGTATAACTTTAACTAAATAAATAATGAAACTGCTGTATTAATATTTTAGTATAATATGTAACTTTAATAAACGCTACAGAATACTTTTATGGATCTTTTTCACTAGGCTTTCTGTTGATAGCTTCTACTTTTGTGCTTTCTATTTCCTATCATAATCATGTTATCTACCGCACTGAAATGGTGGAAAACTGATCTAAGATGACGTCAGCAATGGTGATAGTGATGGTGTGATGATAGTGATGATGTAAAGATGATAAAGATGATATTGATGGTGTGATGATAGTGATGATGTGACGATGACGATATTGATGATGATGACATTGATGGCGCTATTGATGACGGTGTTGCTGATACTAATAGTGACGATAACTATGCCCATGCTGATTATTAAGGCGATGAATGACGACGATGAAGATGACGATATAGAGTTTCGTGCCAGGGAGCAGTAACATTCCCTCCCAATAACATGAAAGTAGCACAGTTACCCACGCAACAATGGAAGCAAGCCAGACCGACATATATAAAAGGCCAGTATCAATTTTCCACGCCGCTCATAAACATTTTATTCCGTGTTTCGCTATATCTGACGGGCAAAATTAGCAGCATCATTTTCTCTCATTGATCTGTACAAAATCATAGTAAAGATTTATATATACATGACGCACTAGAAAAAACGGAACATGGTATATACTGAATGTTTTTGCGTATTCTCGTCTCTTAAATTCATGGAGAGAGAGAGAGAGAGAGAGAGAGAGAGAGAGAGAGAGAGAGAGAGACTCGGGTTAAATCCCTCCATACAAGTGATTCAGGAGTGTAATCCAGGTGTTAAGGAAGATGTAATGGGTAGGATCAGTGGCTGACGCAATGATACCAAGGGCCGGGGGGGGGGGGACGGGAGCAGGGATTAGAAGAAGGAGGAGAAAGACGAGGAGAAGGAGGAGAAGAACGAGAACGATGGCTGGAAGGTAATAAGCAGAAGCACCAAGAGAAAGAGAGGGAAGAGGAGAAAGAAGAAATGGGAGGGGAGGACGAAGAGAATACTGATGCAGTAGTAGGGTTGATGTACGAAAGAGGAGGAGGAGGAGATGATGAAGAAAGAAGACGAAGAAGGAAGGCAAAAATAATGAATGGAAATGAAGTAGTTGGCAAGGAAAAATTATCAGAAGCAGGAGACGACGGAGAAGAAAGAGAAGGGAAAAAAGAAGAGGAAGTGAGACGGAGGGAGGATGATAAGTAGAGGAAAAAAATATGCATAACAATTGGCTGGCTGGCAGGGAAGAATGGAGAGATAAAGACGAGGAACCAGAGGATGATGATGATGATGATGATGATGATGATAATGATGATGATGATGATGATGATGATGATGATGATGATAATGATGATGAAGATGATGATGATGATGAGAAGGAGGAGGAGGAGGAGGAGGAGGAGGAGGGGGAGGAGAAGACGAAGAAGAGAATAAGAAAGGCGAAAAGATCATGACAGAGAATATATAGAATAAAACGGATAATCGAATAAAATATTTTAACAAAGATAAATTTAATAAAACAAATAGAGCATAGGAAGGAGAAGATGAACGAGTATAAGGAAAAAGAGGACCAAGAAGGAGAATATGCAGAAAAAAAAAAAGAAAAGAAAAATGTGGTTGGTCAGCAGAGAAGTAGCAAAAGAGGAGGAGGAGGAGGGGGAGGAGGAATATAAAAAACAACACGCGACTGGGTATGAAAGATTAATTCATAAAGCAAGTTGAAGATTTTCCAGCATAATTTTTTCCTACCTCTAGATGATTTTCTTCACGTTAGGGAAAATGTTTCAAGCTGAAGGAGATAGATATAGCCTTGATAGCCTCATCAGTATTAGAGGTCCATCAAAATCTGATTAAAATCGTCTACAGGTAACAAGAACAAGATAAAAGAAGTTCCCACAAGGGTAAAAGAGGGGCAAGAACAGGAGCAAGGGCGGTGGGAGGCTGGCAAGACAAATGGTGACACTATCATTGGTGATTTATCGGTGCTGTGTGTGTGTGTGTGTGTGTGTGTGTGTGTGTGTGTGTGTGTGTGTGTGAGAGAGAGAGAGAGAGAGAGAAAAAAAAAAAAATCATACATCATATACGAGTTGTACGCCGAAATAAAAGATCCTGTCTTTATGCAAGTAGAATAATACAACAGAAGGCTCTCTCACTCCAAGCCTTCTGACAGTAGACCATGCATGAAATCACACACACACACACACACACACACACACACACACACACACCGCTCGCTGGTGCAGTGGTAACGTTCCCGCTTGCCAACTGGTGGACGGGAGATCGCGCCTCGCTCAGGTTGCGAAAAGTTTCACTGACGAAGTGGGTGGTTACTGTCCCCCTCGAGCAAGGGGACGGATGTGTGCGTGTGTGAAGGTCACAGCCTTGCCCTTAGATCGGACTATATGAGCTCTCAGCTCCATTCCGGGAGGGTAAAAGCTGACCATCACGACCATCAAGTGATCCTGACCGACCCGGTGAATTACACACACACACACACACACACACACACATCAGAGAACCATTAATGGGTGAAATACTTAAAGGAAATTTGTTGGGAAAGTTAGAAAGCAGAACTAAATGGGAAGTAATAAATCGATAAGCATTCAAAGCGCATTACGACACGCAGGGAATACGGGGGTAATAGGTCTTTTCATCTCCTGTGCACTAATTTACCGTATCAGCACCTCCTCCTAAGCGATTTAATTTGCATATTACAACTAAATATTTTCTTCACTGACTCTAGGGATTTCGTTGCAACTCTTCCTCAGCAATTTATTCTGTAGTTTACATTATTGATATCCTCTTGTGTTGTACCAAAGCTAGTTATATCGATATCAAACAATCAAAACCATACAAAGGAATATTTCGGCGTCGTATGCAAAATAACTCGCTAAGGAAGAAATGCTACGAAGTTTTCTTTAATATCGACACAGAATGTATTATAAACACAGTAAATATTAACAAAACACATACAGAAAAAAAAGTGGTAAGGAAGAGGTGCTACGGAACATCTTAACTCCTTGGCGATATGCTTACTTAAATTTTGCTTCTTCCATGTGATTATATTCAGATCAGGAAATTAACCATCTAACGAGGGGTTAATGAGGCTGTATATAACCCCTGATGTTTAAGTAGTCTCCCTTAACCACTTCAGCTCGATGGCGCACTTTTCATATTAGCAATCGTCCCACAAAAACTTCATTTACCTATTTTATTTTTGTAATAAGGCGATTAAGTGAGGATACATCTAACCCCTCTAATTGGAAAAGACCCCCTGAGCTAAATAAAATCACCCAGAGATAGCAATAAGGTGTAAAATAAGCCCTCGTGTTGAAGGGGTTAGGCTGAATATAACTGGTTGTTGTTGCAATTGCTCAACCACGGAGGAACAAACCCGTCGATCACAGGTAAGCAACTATTTGTGTGGGGTAGTCCTACAGGTACAGTCCAGTATATAATCGTGCAGGGAATCGGTGTCCTTATATGGTATACAGTGCCTTGCCAGGGTCGGGCTAGGGTCCTTCCCCAAAGAGAGGTGCATGGAGATATGAGGAGGTTTGGCTCTAGGACGGACGCCACAGATACATCGTTCCTCCCGGAGTAAACAGTGCCACCACGTGTAGGCCCCTCGTCAGCGCCATAATCGCTTGGAAACAGCAATAAGGTAGATAAATAAATAAATGAATACGTAAATAATCAAAAAGTGAATAATAAAATAAAATGAAACAGGATAAAAAGACTTCCTCTGCCTGAAGTAGTTAACAGTGAATCACCTGTATTTACCTGGATGGCGGCGGTCCAAACTGCGTGATCGGCATTCAGGAGGGGGTCACTGATCACCCGGCAATTAAGCAGCTTTTACGACCGTCTTACCTGATACCGGGGCCAACGTCATGTCAGGCTGGAAAAAAAAAAAAAATAAAAATAAAAGAAAGAAAGAAAAGAAGTTCGAGAGGTGCATAATAGTTCGTGTTCTTCTCTTCCTTCTTAATGATTTAGCTTGGAATTAAAAACATGTAGGCGTGGGAAGATCTCTTGGCATTTTCCTCATCCTTCCCGTTATTCATTTTCACTTGACTTTTGCCACCCAAGACGACAAAACTCAGCTTTATAGAGACTTTGCGAACTGGAGAAGAAAATTAAATCTGACATACGCATAATCATTCGTATTCTCATTGGTACAAGAAATTTTCGTGGCGTTTCTTCTTTAATATATTACTTTCTTCATATTACTATACATAAGAAACTTGGTAGGAGAAAATATGAAAACAGTGAAATATTGAAAGCTGTGTAATAAGTGTGTGTGTGTGTGTGTGTGTGTGTGTGTGTGTGTAAAACAGGCTCTCATCACTAATTTATTTTGTTAAGGAAATTCCGAGACAGGCACCACTATTAATTAACGACATTTATCACCACACACACACACACACACACACACACACACACACACAATTCACCCCTCCCCCTCACACTCATTTATCTACAACAGCCTTCAAGATTTCACTGTTTTCTTATTTTCTCTCCTGTCAAGAACACAAGCGGCTCCTTCGTGAAGTCCGTTCATTCAAGTCAATTTGCTTATCCTAGCATCTTGCCACTTTTGTAAATTCATAGTACGCGGAGTGGGTGTGCAGTTTTATTTATATTCGGGAAAGCCAAGTGGAAATCAGGAAGCGTATTTACAAGTGCCTTACCTTCTCATGGTATTGACAACTCTATTTTGTTACAGCTAAATCCATATGATTTTATTCAGCTGAGACCAATGCATAAACAGACAAACAAAAAATACAGAAGTAAAAAAAAATGTTAAAAAAAAAAAAAGACCAGAGAAATTAATTTTAAAAATTGGGCTCAACGGTGTGTGATATTTGCTTGAGTGTGAGTGGATGAGAGGAGTGGATGGGAAGAGTGGAGGAGTGGAAGGGGAGAAGGGAGGGAAAGGGATGGATAAGGAGGGAGAGAAAAAGATGGGGGAGGAAAACTGAGGGAGATGGGTATGGAGCTTGAGGGAGAGGGGGGGGGGGGATGTCATGGTTTGAAGCCTTTCGAAGACGAAGATGGATGGAAAAGGAGAGGGAGTGGGGAGAGCGAGAGGTGATGGAGAGGGAGGATGAGGGATAGGGAGCTGGAGAAAAAGGGATGCGGTGGCTAAAAGGATGGGGACGATGGAGAAGGATGGAAGAGAAGGGAAGAGAGTGGGGAGGAGAGGGAGAAGGAGAGGGAATGAGGAGGAGAGGGAGAGGGACGGTGATGTGTGTTGGGCGATGGGTTAGGAAAGAGGGATGTAGTGCCCAGGTAACTACAAAGGAGTACAAAGGAAAGCAAACAGCAACAGACCTTATGGTCCTTTCGAGGCTGTTTGTTACAGAGTAGTCTGTGACTACGAGATCTAATTCTACATGCTGAAGGATAAGGATAGTAAAGCAAGAAGGGTATAGAATAATGTACTGTATGTGGTGTTGTGAAGGGAGGAAGAGGGATGAAGGAGCGAGGGTGTGTCGGAGGCGGAAGGGGGAGAGGGGTGAGTTACTGAGGTAGTCAAAGGCAATGCTTGAATTATGGGGGTATTGATTGTCAATGTGGGTAGTAAAATGTGGGAGTTAGGGAGTGCACAAAGAAAACTGTGTGCAGGGAGGAGGATGGCAGAGAGGGAGGATGGGGGGAGTGACGAATAGGAGGGTGAGATGCAGAAAGGAGAGAGGGAGATGAGAAATTCTTTAAAGGACAGGTAGCTACCTCTCTTATCCTGCCTACAGCGAAAAATTTTGATTCAAATGAGGGAATTTCGTCCATCTGAAAGATCAAAAAATGAGAAAATTGAGGTAGAGACTTACAGGGGAGGAAAGAGAGAAATGGAAGCAGAGGTGCAGGAGAGACTGGGTCATTCTCAAGACTGGTATGTGACAGAAGAAAATGTGCACCTGATTTAAGATGCGCCCCTCCGATTGGTGACGGAGGGGTGGGGCGTATCAGGGGGTTGGGGTTGGGATGGGGGTGTTTGTGGGTAGGGTGTGGGTGCGGGAACAGGTATAGCAGGGTAAGTACGGCGCTAAACTGGGATTATGTTAGCTTCCATTGCAGCCACTTTTAATGGAGCAAGAGTTACCGCCTTTATGTGGGACTTCGAAGCGTTGTACAGATGATGCTCCTTCTGAAGGGGATTTGTTGTAAGTATCAAGTTTATCTCAGTATATATTAACTTCAGTTCTAAATTTGTGAACAGAGTATCAGTGTAGCTAGTTCTAACAGAGGACGATTTGTCGACTTTATGTGGGATTGGATTTCTTGTATAGGTGATGTACTAACTAAAGAGATTTGCTGTAAGTATAAAATTTATCTGCAGTTCTGAACTTATGAATGGAGCATCGCTGTTAACTCTCAATGCATCCAGTTCTAATATAGGACAATTTACTGTCATATTTGGGATTCGAATTCCTTGTATAGATGATGGGCCAACTAAAGGGATCTGCTGTAAGTATGAGGATTATCTACAGTTTGGAATTTATGAAAAGAGTATCGCTTTTAACATTCACTGCATCCAATTCCAATAAGGAAGATTTACCAGAGTTATGTGGTATTGGAATCGTTACGTACATGAGGGGCCAGATGAAGGGATTTGCTGTAAGTACGAAGTTTATCTAGAATTTGAACTTAAGAACAGAGCATCAATATTAACTTTCATCGTATCCACTCGTAATGGAAGACATTTTACCGCCTTTTGAGGGATTCGATTCGTAATTTGAGCAAGGGGGTTCAGATCAGTGTATAAGATGATGTAAGTACTGTATAGTGAAATTTGTGGTATTAAGTTTATCTCCAATCTTGAATTTATGAACGAGGCTTCCTGAATGTGGTTAGACAAACTCTTAAGAGGGAGAAAGGTCGGGTGGTATAGAATTAGGGCTGGGAGATATTGTTGTTGATATAAGTCAGGGAGCTGAGTGTGTTGAGATAAATGGTGCACACACACAAAAAAGAGTAAGCTATTGATTCTTGAATACACTATATGTCTTTACTGACACACAAACACACACACACAAACAAATCGCACGCGCTTCTCCAATAACATTCACGCTCATCTTGCTTCATCTATCGAGGAAGCTCTGTCTAGCTATTTAACTGTCTAATTAGTTAAACACACACACACACACACACACACACACACACACACACACACACACACACACACACACACACACACACACACACACGCACGCACGCACGCGCGCGCGTTACAACCATTAGTGTTTAATATACAAAACAAATCCCTACGGAAATGTGCTGGGAGGCCTGCATTGTATGCTGCTGTAAGATCTTGTCCTAATCCCCTTAAACTCTTATACACAGCTAAACGGACCTTAATGACTCATAGAGAATGGAAGTGTAATCAATCCAAGCCTTACGAGGAGCCAAAACCCACACCAACCAACGCACCGACACCCGTAGGGGGATCAAAATGGATTCTAGCGGCAGACACGATGCTACTGTCAGCGGTCGTGTTGGCAGGGAGAAAAAGAGTGTCATTGGGCTGGCTTCCTGTGCTGACACCCAAACAAGGACTAAGTGGCCTGTGTCAGCAACCATGGCAGACCTACGCTGATCCTGCGTTAAGGTATGGGAAGTCGTTGTCAGTAATTCCGTTGTATCCCCTTGGAACTGTCAGTGGATTGGCTTCTTGGTCTGACACGCAAACGAGGTGGTGCGAATGTCAACAGCCGTGGAAGCAGGTGAGAACTGGGCAAGGCACGTGCATCAAAAAGGTGAACCCAAGGCAGGAATGGATTTAGGAACGAAGAAAATAGGGCCCAGGGTTAGGATAGTTGGATCGTGACATGTTTGTAAGGAAGGAATGTGTGTCAGCGTACTGGTTTTCCGGCCTGACATGCAAGTAAGGAACTGGTGTCAGAAGTCGTGGAAGAAAGGAAGTGGTTATCCATACAGAGCAGAGGTCAATATTCCTTTGAAATGTCCGAGCCACATAATTACTGGAAAGCGATGCCAACCATTCCACACTGCATGTATTTTTTGTCATGTAGCAATATTTAGTTCGTTTTTTTTTTTTTATTCAAGTTATATATTGTGCAAAAGGACTACTGACAGTGACCATGCCTTAGATGTCATTAAGTTCTTTGTCTCTCCAAGCTGTGTCAGAGGATTGGTCTCTCTCTCTCTCTCTCTCTCTCTCTCTCTCTCTCTCTCTCTCTCTCACTCACACACACACACACACACACACACACACACACACACACACACACACACACACACACACACACACACACACAGGATATCAAGTGACTGTGTCGGAACCACAAAACAGGTAATGACCGGGTACGGCAAGACCTGTATAGATCCTGCGGTAAGGTGTGTACAGTTGCGGTCAAAAGTTACATTGCCTCTCTCGAACTGTGCCAGGATATCGGTTTCCTGGCCTGACTCACAAACAGGAAGTCAAGTACGATGGTTAACTAGGGCATATACAGCAAGGCCAAAAAATTCTCCTGTTTTTTAATTGCCTCTACACTTTGGGCATGTCCGTCACTTTCCCCCAAATGCATCATATCTTTGGTCAGAAACTATCTATGGTCAGGAAAACATGCCAGACCTCTCTCAAATAAGGATAAGTAGCTCTCAGAAAAAAAGTGAAACGCCGAGGGGTGCAATGTTTAGGAAAGTGTAGTGCTTCACCATTTCCTTATACTTTAGAGGTTCCGAGCCGATGAAAAGAGTCTCCAAACCGTTTAGCAAGATCTCATTAGGTTTGGATACGGTTTCGAGTCTGTGTAAGTGATCTATCGACCACACTTGAATATTCGCAAGGAGAGAGCCGAAGGAGAGAGCAGGGGGACAAAGGAAGCTGATTTTACGGACGCTGTTGCAAGGAAAGGCATGAGCGTCGATGGGGATAAGCACAAGGACGGAATGGCCACACGGACGAGGGGAACTAATTTTAGGGACACTCCTGCTAGATGGTGTGTTTTTTGGAGGGTGGATAACAGATGGGCAGTCAGGATAATGGAGTGGTGACCCATAGATGGCGTGGAAGGAAGAGGCAGGCTGATATATGGATGGGCAGATGAAATTCGCAAATATTCAGGGTGGGGTTATATCACTTAAATATATAAGATACGTTAGAGGAGAGAATGATGGGAGAGGCCCCTTCCTTCCAGTGCACTGAATGGTGATGACGAAGATGGCTATGGCGATGACGATGACAATACTGATGATGACGATGATGATGATGACTAGTACTGATGGTGATGATGATGATAATGATGGTGATTTATAAGGTATTGATATGAATAAAAGAAGAGGGAAACTGATATCAGAAACAAGAGTGCTAGGTCAATCATCGTTCCATCTCAGTATTGATAAAAATAGGTCGGATGACTGGTACACGTACTGATCATTTGCAATACGACTGATAAGAAGAAGAGGATGATTAAGATGGGCCGCGTTGAGATAAAGACGAAGAGACAGGTAGAAAGAGAAGAAAATTAATATCGGAGACAAGATAGAAGGATCATTATCTTTCTAACCTTGATAAAGAGGTGACAGGTGTAAGTCATTAGCAAAGCAATTGACTGGAGACAAATAAAATAAATCCAACATAAGAGTGATCATAGGAGTGAAGTAAAATGATATTAAAAAACAAGACAAGTGAGTCAATGTGAAAGTTGGTATTTTCTCGACAATGATTAAAAACGAGGTAAATAATGGAAGACAGCATTTAGATTTGTTAAACAGGGACCGGGTAAACTTTTATGGAACAAGATAGGTGGGTCAGTATCTCTCAAGCCATGATTTAAAAAAAAACAGGTGAGTTGTCTGGTACATGTGGAGGGCATTAGCAAAATAAATTATAAGAGGAGGTACGTAAAGATAGCAAAACAATTCAGATTAATCCCATGAAAGGTTGACAGAGGGACAAGGAATACTGATTTTAGGGGCAAGATGGATTATTACCACCTTAACCTTCATTAAGGAGGTGCGTCAGCAGGTACATGTGTAGCTTATTAGCGAGGCGATTGATAGGCGTCAGATTAAAATGAACCCAACGGAAAGGAGGGCATGAGAACAAAGTAAATTGATATCAGCAACACGATAGGTGGGTCATTATCTCCCTAACCTGGTACACGTGTAGGCCGTTAGCAAAATGACTGATGAGATGAGGCAGATAACAATTGTTACATAGCCTATGATTTCATCATCCTTTGTATAATTCTAATGTACAGTATGCTGCCTGTTTGATCACGATTCGCCACGTGGCTTCCATAGTGACCAGGCTTGCATGTTCTACCTCACTCCCCCTTATATTAGAGTAAGTCGTTCTTTCTGTTGTACAGAGCAGGACTGTCAACTCTTCCTCCCCTGTGCCTTCATTTTCGCGTCCTTCTTGCAAGCTGAATCAAGCTCTGCCGGCCCTCTATATAATGAGCTCAGTCTCGGCATTAGTTGCCACTTAGATCTACTCCTCATTTTGTTCACATCTCTGTCCTCCCGTGTATAGTGTATTAATATTTTTGTGAGTGCTCAGGAAGTCTCCAGCCATCTAGCTGCTGTATAATTTGAGTATAAGTGTTGTTACCATTTTTCTTGTACTGTGTGGCCTAGGGCGTTGGTTCGTGGGCCTGGTAAGGTTTTTGTGATTCATGTGGAGTTTTTGATGTCAGCCAATATTAATAATAGTTTGTATCTGTAATAATATATCTTGCTTTAACTGAGCATAATCCGGTTTTCTCATTTATCAGGGCTGACTTAGATAAATTTGCTCTTGCTAAATTCATGTTAATAGAGGCTATTGCAGTTAACCATATATGTATGAGTCCTGAATGTTTAGTTGTTAGTTTGAGCATTAAACTTTGACTTGTAATTTTATCTAACTCTTTTGTTTTGAACCTGGAAATTTGCAGGACAGTAGTGATTTTAGTATTCTCACTTGAAGTGTTCATTATCTCTCTCTGTTCTGTAACATAAATTTGGCGACCTCGCCAGGATATTCAGGATATTATCATAAGGATATTGCTTGATATTTTGTGACTGTGATTTATTCATGATGTCTACTATTACTACTCTTGATGAAGCCAAAGATTTTTTGTCAAATGTGCAAACAGTGTGTGATGTAGAAAACAGAACAAAGAATGAACTTAAGCTTGTTGTTCAACAATTGGGAATTGCTGTTCACTTTCATCAGTCTAAAGATCAAATTGTTGACATGATTAATAAAAGCTTGTTTAATGTAACTCCTCCTGATGGGCAAACGCAGATTGAAATAGCTAAGTTACAGCCAGCCCTGCAGGAGGCTCGTGCTCTGGAGGCTGAGTCTCAGGCTCGTATTCAGGAGGCACAGGCACAAATTGAAATTGCTAGGATTCAGGCAGACCATGAGTATCGCATGAAACAAGGTAGAACTGGATCATCTAGCTCTGATGATTATGATGTGGCTAAAAATGTTAAACTTGTTGCTCCTTTTAATTAATCTGATTTAACAAAGTATTTTCAGTTGTTTGAGAGGGTAGCTACAGGTTTTAATTGGCCCAAAAAGTATTGGCCAGTACTCCTTCAAACTGTTCTCACCGGTAAAGCTCAAGTAACTTATGCATCTTTGCCTCAGGATCAATCTGATAATTATGATGTAGTTAAGAGCTTGATTCTTAAGGCCTATGAGCTTGTTCCTGAAGCCTATAGAGTAAAATTTAGGACAACTTATAAGTAAGATAAACAATCCCATGTTGAGTATGCAAAAATCAAAGAAGATCTGTTAGAGCAGTGGTTAAATTCTAAGAATGTAAATTCTGATTTTGATAAATTTAAGCAAATGATTTTGCTGGAGGACTTCAAAAGGTGTATTAATAAAGATGTAAGCCTATATCTTGATGAGAAAAGAATAGATAATTTGTCTGATGCTGCAGTTTTAGCTGATGAATATGTTCTCACTCACAAGAGATATTCTAAAGAAAAAAGGAAAGCTGAGAGTAAGTACGTTGCCTCTACTCAGAGTACAGGTAACAGGAAAGAGAATAAAGATGATGTTTCTCAGGAAGTAAATACCAGCTCCACCTCTAGATTTCAGAAAAGTAAATGTACTTGTTGTAGTAAGCTTGGTCATACTACGGAGAAATGTTTCTTGAGACAGAGTGATGTGAACAAAAAGGAGTCTTTAAATATTCAGTCAACTGGTCTAGTGTCCACCCTTGAGAGTTCCCAGAATTCTTTAACTGAGTTAACTGAACCTGCTTTGAGGGGTAAATTAAATTCTCATGATGAAGCTCCTCTTTTGAGCAGTAACGTGGGTGACACTCTCAAGAGTTCATGTGCTAATTTCCTGTCTGATGGTTTTGTCAGTCCTCTGGACAGTAATGACAGGAAATCAGTTAAAATATATCATGATACAGGTGCTTGCCAATCCCTTATGCTGACCAGTGTTCTAGGCTCTAATGTTAATTCCTCTGATGAAACTGTAATCTTACAAGGTGAAGGGAATAATTACTTCTCTGTCCCTCTGTGCAGAGTGAATTTAGAGTCTGGTTTTGTTAATGGTTCCGTTATGGTTGGGTTGGTTGAGACACTCCCAATGTCAGGTGTAACTTTCTTACTTGGAAATGATATTGGTGGAAGTCAAATGTGTCCAGCTCCTCAGTTGTTTAGTGAACCAGTGACTGCGACCCAGGATTGTGATGTCCCTGATGTGTTCTCTGCATGTGCTGTCACTAGGGCTAAGTCTAAAGTTACTGGTGACTTAGAGGATAATGATGATGATGATGTTATCCTAGCTGACACTTTTCTTGCTAATTTGGACCACTCACCAGATGAGGCAGTACCCTGTAGTGTTGATAATTTGTCTCGTCAAGAGTTGATTGAGTTGCAGGTTGCTGACCCTGAGTTGAAAGGTCTAGCTTACTCTGCTTGCAGTGAGGAAGAGTCAGCTGGTGCTTATACTTGTTATTATATAAAGTCAGGAGTAGTTATGAGAAAGTGAAGACCCCCAACAGCATCAGCCGACTGTGAATGGGAGGTTATACATTAAGTTGTCATCCCTCGTGTTTGTAGGCAGGATATCTTTAGAGTTGCTCATGATTCCAGTTTGGCAGGGCACCTTGGAGTGAGGAAGATTGTGGCACGCATTTTGAAACACTTCTACTGGCCAGGTATCTTCAGAGATGTTTCCTGGTATTGTAAGTCTTGTCACACCTGTCAAGTTGTGGGGAAGTGTAATCAGATCGAAAAGGTTGCAACTCTAGTTCCCATTCCTCCTTTTGAGGCGCCATTCACCCGTGTGTTGGTGGATATTGTGGGCTCTCTTCCTAAGACTTCTTCAGGATTTTCTTATGTGTTGACCCTGATTGATATGGCTACTCGTTATCCTGAAGCCATTCCACTTAGAAATATCTCAGCAAAGAGCGTGGTTAAGGAAATGCTGGGGTTCATCACCAAGTTTGGTCTCCCCAAGGAGGTACAGTCAGACCGGGGAAGTAATTTCATGTCAAATGTTTTCAAGCAGTCTCTGAAAGAGTTGGGCATCACCCAGATCACGTCTTCAGCTTACCATCCCCAGACCCAAGGAGCGTTGGAGAGATATCATCAAACACTCAAATCGATGTTCAGGAAATACTGTTTGGAAGATCAGAAAAACTGGGATAAAGGTCTTCCATTCGTTGTATTTGCCGCAAGAGAATCTCCAAATGAATCACTGGGCTTCTCACCCTTTGAACTACTGTTTGGCCATGAAGTAAGAGGACCCCTTAAGCTACTCAAGGAATGCTGGCTGTCGGAGGAAGATGACGTCAACCTGCTGGAGTATGTGATGAAGTTCAAAGAACGGCTGTCCACTGCTTTACAACTGGCGAGAGAGAATTTAGGAGCTGCTCAGGAGAAGATGAAGACTTGGTATGATAAGAAGTCCAGGTTACGCCACTTTCAGCCAGGAGATCAGGTTTTGATTCTGCTACCAGTGCATGGGCAACCTCTTCAAGCCAAGTTTAGTGGCCCTTATTTCGTGGAGAAGAAACTCAGTGATGTCAACTATGTCATCGCCACACCAGATCGTAGAAAGAACAAGCAACTTTGTCACATCAACATGCTAAAGTTATATCACAGGCGGGACGAAAATAATCCAGTCTGCACTGTAGCTGTTCCACCCGAGTCTGCAAGTGAAGTTCTCCCATGCAGTATGAGCCTGAGTGATAGTTTGGGGAAGAATCCTGATATCATGAATGATCTCCAGACTAAGCTTTCTCATCTAGCTTCCGAGGAAAGGCAGGAGTTCTCGGCATTACTGCAGGAGTACCCGCAAGTGTTCTGGGCCACTCCAGGAAGAACCACTGTGTTGATGCATGATGTCGATGTTGGAGACGCAAAGCCAATTAAACTGCCTCCTTACCGTGTGAACCCAGTGAATGTTCCTCTCATCCAGAAGGAGCTTGGCTACCTGTTGGACCACAAGATGATTGAGCCCTGTCAGAGCGAGTGGAGTTCTGTCACTCTAGTCCCTAAGTCAGGTGGGTCACAGCGGCTTTGCATCGACTACAGACGTGTTAATCAGATAACCAAAACAGACACTTACCCTCTCCCTCGCGTGGAAGATTGCATAGACAAGATCGGAAAAGCTAGGTACATAAGTAAGTTTGATTTGTTAAAGGGATACTGGCAAGTACCTATGACTGAACGTGCTAGGGAGATCTCATGTTTTGTAACACTAGGAAAGACTTTTGCATGTTCTGTAATGCCATATGGTATGAAGAATGCACCAGCCACTTTTCAGAAGCTCATGAATGTTGTAACAGAGGGTTTGGCAGGGTGTGTTATTTATATTGATGATGTATTAATCTTCAGTGACAACTGGAAAGATCACCTATGCCATGTCAGTAAATTTCTTGAGCGTTTGGTTCATGCTAATCTTGTAGCTAATTTATCAAAGTGTGAGTTTGGTCAAGCTAAAGTTCAGTACCTTGGGTACGTAATTGGTGATGGACACGTTGCACCACCAGGAGCTAAGGTTCAGGTTATAAGTGATCTTCCCAGACCTAAAAGTAGGAAAGAGCTACAAAGATTTTTGGGAATGGTAGGTTATTACAGGAGATTTGTTCTTAACTTTTCAATTCTTGTATCACCACTTACAGACCTACTGAAAAAGGGAGTTAAATTTGTCTGGACCGATAACTGTGAATCCTCTTTCAGTAAACTTAAAGCTATCCTATTAAGTCAGCCAGTGCTCGCTACTCCAAATTTTGCTAAACCTTTTAAGATGGCTGTTGACGCAAGTGATACAGGAGCTGGGGCTGTTTTGCTGCTAGAGGATGATCTGGGTATTGAACACCCTGTATCTTATTACAGTAAGAAGTTCACTCCACCTCAAAAGAACTACTCCACTATTGAGAAAGAGCTTTTAGCCTTGATTTTGGGTTTACAGCATTTTTCATTTTATTTGTGTTCTGGTTTTGACCCCATAGTCATTTATATCTATCATCTATCTATAGCCCGACGCCCTAATCCCGCAAAGGGTGGCCGCAGACAAAACGCCTCCAAGTCACTCTGTCACCCACCATTTGACTCCCCTCCCCCCAACTCACCCCCCCCTCCCTCATATACCTCTCAACTCCATCCCTCCACCTCATCCTCGGTCTACCCCTCCCTCTCCCTCCCTCCACCTCACCTACATACACCCTCTTAGTCAGTCTTTCATTCTCCATCCTCTCCACATGTCCAAACCACCTCAGTGTATTTCTCCTAATCTTTTCAACCACATCCACATCTACCCCACAACGTTCCTTCACTTCTTCATTCGTCAACCTGTCCCTCCATGTCACTCCACATGCTCCTCTCAAGTAACTCATTTCCACTGCTCTCACTCTTGACTTGTTCCCCTCTTGCAAGGTCCACGCCTCGCTTCCATACGTCAGGGTAGGGATCACAATACCATCATGCAGTGACTTCTTAACTTCCATACTCACCTCCCTATTTCTCATCACTGCTTTCAGTGTGCCAACAACCTTCCTTCCCTGCTGTACCCTTTCACGTACTTCATCCCCCAAAGTTCCATCCTTACTCATCACACTACCCAAGTACTTGAATGCACTCACATTCTCCATATCCTCACCATCCAACCTCACTGCACACTCTGTGACTTCATTCCTCTCAAACACCATAACTTTACTTTTGTTTACATTAACTTTCAGCTTCCTCCTCCTACACACTGTCCCAAATTCATTCACCAAACCTTGCAACTCCCATTCATCTTCACTCAACAATACTGTATCATCAGCAAACAGCAACACCGGAAGCTTCCAAATCTCACCCTCATTCATTAGGGCCACCCCCACATCCACTGCCCTACCTTGTACCTCCCTTTACGACCCCATCCATATATATATTAAACAGCCATGGAGACATTACACACCCCTGTTTCAGTCCCACATTGAGATCAAAGAACTCACTCAACTCACCATCCACTCGCACCGTAGCCCTAGCTCCCTCGTACATACTCTTCACAGCACTCAACAATTTCCCCTCCACTCCATATATTCTTAGTACCTTCCACATACCTTTCCTATCTATTCTGTCATAAGCTTTCTCCAAGTCCATGAAGGCAGCGTACACTTTCCTTCCCTTCTCTAGATACTTCTCCACTAAACATCTTAGAACAAATATCTGATCTACACACCCTTTTCCCTTCCTAAATCCCCCTTGTTCTTCTCCAACTAGCTCCTCTGTCATATGCCTAACCCTATCAATGAGTATTCTACCATATATTTTACCAGTCACACTAAGAAGGCAAATACCCCTATGGTTACCACATACTTCTCTCTCCCCTTTTCCTTTGTACAGAGGAACAATTATACCTGATTTCCAGTCCTCTGGAACCCTTCCCTCTTCCCAAGCCAATCTACACAACTTCCATATCCACTCCACAACAATCTCACCCCCATACCTAAGCATTTCACCACACACTCCATCAATTCCTGGGGCCTTTCCCAGCTTAATCTTCTTCATCGCTTCCACTACTTCCGACCTACTGATCTCTTCCTCCCTCCTCTCATCTCCTCAATTTCTCCCAGCCATTCCCCAACCACTTATACTCACACTGCTCTCACTCTCTACATTCAACAAATCCTCAAAGTGCTCCTTCCATCTCCTCAATTTCTCTCTCTTCTCCACCAACAATCTGTTATTCCTATCTTTCACTCCCCTACTATTTCCCCTTTCACACTGCCTTACTTTCTTTACCTCCTTCCAAAACAATTTCTTACTCTCCCTCCATTTCACACTCAGATTCCTCCCAAACTCTTCATCCACTTTCTTCTTACTCTCCTTCACCAGTCTCTTAACGTCCCTTCTCCTGCTCACATATACCTCTCTCTTCTCTCTCTCATCTTCTCCCCTACCTCTACTCGCCAACCATTCACCATATGCCTTCTTCTTTTGTTCCACAGCTCGTTTCACCTCATCATTCCACCATGCTGTCCCTTGCACACCCTTGCATCTCCTCCTCACTCCACAAACCGCCTCACACGCTGCGCTTATCTCTTCCGTGAATATCTTACATACGTCTTCCACCCCTTCCATCTGCTCTAGCTCATACCTTCCCAATCTTTCTTCCACTATGCTCTTATACTCTGTCCTCTTCTCACTATCTTGCAATTTCTCCACTCTTCTCACAGGAGCTGCTTCCTCCTGTCTTCCCCTTCGCCTCCTCAACCACTTTCTTTGCAGCTCTACCTTGGCCATCACTAAGTGATGGTCCGAGACTCCATTCCCCCACCCTCTCCACACCCTTGCATCCAACACTTGTCTTCTCATTCGCTCATCCACACACACGTAGTCTATCATTGCCTTTCGTTCAACAAGTTCACCATCCATCCTCCTCATTACTCTCCATGTATACTGGTGGATCATCTTATGACGAAAGTAGGTGTTGGCTATTGCCAACCCCTTACCAGCACAGATGTCCACCAAAGCACTACCATTCCCATCTACTTCCGCTGGCACACCCCACTGACCAACCACTCCATCCACTCGTACATTCCCGACTTTGCCATTCATGTCTCCAATCAACAGCACTCTCTCGCTCCTCTCAAACTTGTCCATACATGCTTCTACTCTCGCCCAAAACTCATCTTTCACTCTTGCCACTCGATCCTCTGTTGGAGCATACACACATACAATCGCCCATGCTTGTATACCTACTTTCATCCTCACCCATACAATCCTTGCACCCACTGTTCCATACTCTCTTATATTCTCCTTCCACTTCTTGCTTATCATCAGACATACTCCCTCTCTTGCCCTCTCATTCTCACTGACTCCCGCACATATACCTACACCGTATTCCCATTCTCTCATCCTTTCACCTTTCCATTTAGTTTCAGTCAATCCACATATATCCACTTTTGCATCCTCAAGCACCTGGACAATCTCTCTCTCTTTCACTTCATCATTCACTCCTCTCACATTCCACGTTCCTACTCTCAGAATGTCCTTTGTCCGTTCCTTAGTCGTCAACGTATGGTCCGTCCGGGTCTGAGGCGCTTTATTTGCTTTTTTAGTTAGTTCTTTTTATGGGGTGGGGCACTAACCCACCACCAACCCTTTTAGTCGCCTCGTACGACAAGCAGGGATACTGGGGGAGTATTCTTGAAACCCCCCTACCCCCACTGAAATTCCTTAGTAAGTTTAAAGATAAAAATCAGAGATTGACAAGGTGGAGTCTACTTCTTCAGGAGTATTCATTAGACATACAACATGTCAAGGGAAAAGAAAATGTTATTGCAGATTGCTTATCTAGACTTTAGACAGATTGTTTTAGAGTAATAAGAAATTTCCTTTGTAAATTTCTTTTTCTTTGTGGGGAGGTGTTACATAGCCTATGATTTCATCATCCTTTGTATAATTCTAATGTACATTATGCTGCCTGTTTGATCACGATTCGTCACGTGGCTTCCATAGTGACCAGGCTTGCGTGTTCTACCTCACTCCCCCTTATAGTAGAGTAAGTCGTTCTTTCTGTTGTACAGAGCAGGACTGTCAACTCTTCCTCCCCTGTGCCTTCATTTCCGCGTCCTTCTTGCAAGTTGAATCAAGCTCTGCCGGCCCCCTATATAATGAGCTCAGTCTCGGCATTAGTTGCCACTTAGATCTACTCCTCATTTTGTTCACATCTCTGTCCTCCCCTGTATAGTGTATTATTATTTTTGTGAGTGCTCAGGAAGTCTCCAGCCATCTAGCTGCTGTATAATTTGAGTATAAGTGTTGTTACCATTTTTCTTGTACTGTGTGGCCTAGGGCGTTGGTTCGTGGTCCTGGTAAGGTTTTTGTGATTCATGTGGAGTTTTTGATGTCAGCCAATATTAATAATAGTTTGTATCTGTAATAATATATCTTGCTTTAACTGAGCATTATCCGGTTTTCTCATTTATCAGGGCTGACTTAGATAAATTTGCTCTTGCTAAATTCATGTTAATAGAGGCTATTGCAGTTAACCATATATGTAACCTGTTTTGCCATTACATTATCCTTATGAGTCCTGAATGTTTAGTTGTTAGTTTGAGCATTAAACTTTAACTTGTAATTTTACGTAACTCTTTTTGTTTTGAACCTGGAACTTTGCGGGACAGTAGTGATTTTAGTATTCTTACTTGAAGTGTTCATTATCCCTCTCTGTTCCGTAACACAATGAACTGGGTTTAGAGAAAGCCGACGAAAGACTACTTGTAGAACAAGTGGTGCCAGGCACAATATACTTGGAAAAAAGTAGTAATTATCTTTATCTTCAACCAGTTTCGAGTTATAGCCCACTGAATATCCACGACCTTGAGTCTGACCTTTCCAGGTCACTCAAGGCCAAAGGTTTTGGTGCGAAATTAAAGCCTATATGGGAGTTTCTGTATGATGAAAATAGTAAATATCTTTATTTTCAACCGGTCTCAAGTTTTAGCCTTTTGAAAAACCTTGACCTTGATTCTGATCTTTCAAGGTAACTCAATTACCTCCAAAATTTAATCACTTCCTTTTGGGACCAATGCCCACATATACTGAAAGTTTCATATAATCTCATTCAGGCGTTTTTCCGTAAAGTTGCTAACAAACAAAGAAAGAAACAAGTAAACAAAGAAACTCGACCAAAACCAATACCTCGCTGGACTCCGTCCCGAGAGAGGTAAAACTGGATATTTAACAGCAGCAAGAAAGCTAGGTCAGTATCTCCTGGATCCCGATAATAGATGTGGGTTGACTAGTACATGTGTAGGACAAGTAACACGAGAAATAAGAAGAGGCAGATAAAAAAAGAAAAAGAAAAAAAAAAGGAACATTCAGGTATACTCAATGAAAGGATTGGCTAAGGGACAAAGAATACTGATGTCAGGATCAATATAGTTAGGTTATTATCGTTCTAACCCTGCTAAAAGAGGTGGGTTGGCTAGTACACGCTTAGGTCATTAGAAAAAAATGACTGATAAGAGATAAAGATAGATAGTATCTACATATATCAGCGAGAAAGAGGGAAAGAGATAGAGAAAACTAACAGGTTGATGAATATATCCCGAAAGCTGATAAAGAGTTGGGTTGGTGAGCACACATGTAAGCAAAAAAGAAGACGACTGTTAGGAAGCAGATACAGGGATACTGAGTCAGGATAAGCCGGTGAGAAAGTGGGCTAAGGATGAGGTAAAATGATATCTAGGACAAGACTGGTGGGCCATTATCTCCCTAAGCCTGATTAATGAGTGCACTGTCTGGTACAGGTATTGACCATTAGGATAGTAACTAATAAAAGGAAAGAAACTTAGGATGTGTCAAGATAAGCCAACGAAAGAAAGCATAGAGGAAAAATTATATCAGGAGCAAGATAGGTGGGTCAATATAAGAGGTGGATTGGTTGGAACAAATGGAGATGATTAGCCAGATAAAGAACAGATAAGAATATCATGGAGAAGCATAAACTCTCAGAAAAAAAAAAAAATGAATCTGATGTCAAGAGTTCGACAGCTGGGTAAAAATCTCCCTAACCCTGATATAAGAGGTGGGTTTGGTGGCACACGTGTAGATTATCAGCAAGACGACTGATAAGGTGCTGCAGATAAGCGAGATAAGCGGGGATATCATCGTGCCTCTAAAGTACCTATATTAACACGCAAACATATGGACAGTGGTCAATGGCAGACACACATATATATTAAAGGGGGTTGGTTGTGTGTGTGTGTGTGTGTGTGTGTGTGTGTGTGTGTGTGTGTAAAGATGGAGGGCTGAATTCTTGTTGCGTCTATAATGCACTGTAATTGCTTTTTTGATCATTCTGTTTAGGTGTGGCTGAATACGGAATGGAGTACTTAAATTTCTCCTCTTCCTCCCTCTATCTGGACGCAGGAACAGCAAATTAGGGTGGGGTAAGAATGGGTGGGTGAATGGGTTTTTGTATGTATTCCATTATTCTTATCTAATTGTTTTCCTCACTATCTTCCACTTTCACTCTATCCTCTTTCTCCCTCTATTTGGGTGTGGTGAGACAATATGTGGGCGGCGGTGGTAATGTGAAGAGGGGGGAGTGAGGGGGGACGGGTGAGGAAGTAAGAGTTCGAAATAGGCCAGTGTATTTGGGGAGGTCAGCACCATCGACAGTAGTGGCTCTCTAAGCGGGTGCGGGTGAGAGAAGTGAGCGACGATGGGTGCTGTAAGCCCCTCCAGTAAATATGTTTTTTCAAATCAAGCTAATATGTGGCTAAATACAGAGGGCAGTATATACCACAGCTCTGCTCAGTGATTTAGAATGCAGTATTCCTAATACAACACACACACACATATATATATATATATATATATATATATATATATATATATATATATATATATATATATATATATATATATATATATATATATATATGTGTGTGTGTGTGTGTGTGTGTGTGTGTGTGTGTGTGTGTGTGTGTGTGTGTGTGGTTGGGTGGGTCTGAGTCCTGGTTATCACTGCTTCCCGACATGTTATTACACTGTGCCACTGAACACCTCCAGCCACTGACCTTATCTCCTCGTTGCACTGGCCTCTCACGTTTTTCCCCCCTCTCTTGCGGTCTCTTTTCTATTGCACTTCTCTCTCGCTCTCTTCCCTTCTTCTCCTGTCTCATCGTTTCTGTCTTCGACACTTCTACTCTCTGGCACTCCTTTCCTTTCCTTGCCTTTCCATTCTTTTCCTTCTCTTTTCTCTTCTATTCTCTTCATTTCTTCTTGTCTTGCCCTTTCCTTTCTTTCTCTACCTTCTTTTCATTTCTTTTCTCTCCCCTTTTCTTCTCGTCTCTTCTTTTCCCCCCCCCCTCTCTCTTTCTCTCTCTCTCTTCAGGTTTCTTCTTTTCCCTCATTTATCCTTCCCATCTCAACTACTTCGGCTATTTTTTCTCCCTCTCTTTAAAGTTAAGAGTTTTTCCCCTTTTGGAGCACGACTCTCTCTCTCTCTCTCTCTCTCTCTCTCTCTCCTTTTCGTACCAGTCAGGGTGCTATATACGGTAAAGCAGTATTTAGCCCTTCGTGTGGTGGCACTGATTTAAACAGTGTAGCTCAATTGCCTGATTATTAAAATGTTCCTCAGTTGCATCCTTATCCCTACTACAGAAGGGAAACTGTTCAGATAAGCGAGGGATTGCAACGATTACCAGTGGCTCTTTAAGGCAGACAGCCATCCTCCCCTAAAAAAAAAAAAAAAAAAAAAAAAAAAAAAAAGAATAAGAAAAGAGAAATGGAGGGTTTTGGGCTGGGGAATATACCTAGAACTCTGATGTACCGATCGGGGTAATGTCTATGATGACCTTTTAAATTATTGCTACGTTTAGACCATTTCCTTTAGCCCTGTCTGATTGAAAGGGTTAGTAGTAGTAGTAGTAGTAGTAGTAGTAGTAGCAGTAGCCCCAGGTTCCTCTGAAATGTGAACCCAGTGTGCAGCAGGCTTACCGTAAGTTCGCCTTCCCCTGTGGTCCACCATCCTAATTTTGAAAAGATAGCATAGTAGCTGAAGGGTGTATGTATAACCAGGCAGTTGAGCCGCATATTACATCAGTCCCACCACATGAAGGTATCCCTCTATAGCACCCAGAAGGGATTAATAAAGACAATACGTAACGACCGAATTATGAAAACGGAGTGAGCGAAACTTGAAGTCAAGCCCAAATTTTGCGCGGTCATCTATGGAACACCTGTAATTGTTAGGTGTGTTCAGCCTGCATCCCACATTTCAAAGTGCAGTCAAAACGATACAAAGTTCAGAAATAAGTTACAGTATCATCACGTGTTTCAAAACTTATCGTAAAATTCTGGGAGGCTTGTCTATATTTTTGTGCTCCCATTATTTTTAAACACGATCCCGATCCAACCTTCCCATTTCGAAAAGTCAGCGTTACAGAGAAGAAATATACTGTAGTTAAGCTGCAGCGGGAAATAAATAAATAAAAATAAATAAATAAACTCTACTGAAGAGGTTTAAAGAATTCTCGGTACGGTCTGGGAGTGTGGCAAGTAGAGGTGTGAGGTAATGGCGCCCTCACGAAGAAGCAGATAAAAACTCTGAGAGTGGAGATCGCAGGAGGGTAGGGTGCGGTAGCCAACCTGCTGAAAAAAAAAAAAAAATCCCCTAACCTGCTGAAAGAGCCCCCTCTCCCCCGACCTGCTGAAAGAAAGCCCCCATCTGCTGTAGGCCCCCTGCCCCTGCTACCTCCCCAGCACACGGCATAAATATCGTAAATGAACACTTTAACAAATAAATAAGAATGCATAGACTTAAACTGTTAAGAAAGAGGTGTCTGACAGCCTTCATTTCTATAGCGTGTTTACTATAATCTGACAAAGAACCGTAACGCCTTTCAGCTCAGTTGATGGCTAAGTGTGGTCAGAATGGAGGGTTGATTTGACTGATAACCAAGGAGACTCATTTCCACCTTACTGCTATGACTCAACCACCTACAATATGAATGCGGCATTGACCTAGGAGGCTGTTTAGTGCCAAATCCTGGTCATTTAGTTTTCTGTATATAGGCTATAGTACATTCAGAATTTATTTTTTATGACTTTTTAGCTCACTATGTCCATATCAAAATACATAGTAAGGTATACGTGCAATGGAAATATATGGTGCAATATTTATCATGAGAAAAACAAGAGAAAAAGTGAATTAGAGAGCACTAAGAAAGGTGCAGATTGATGTAGGGCTGCTTTCGTTAATGGAGGGGGGCTGCTCGCTCCCTGCTCCAAGGAAGATGTGTGTGCGGGAGGCGGATGGCACTACTATTCCTTTACTTACGCGTGAGGGAGACCATTCCTTTATTTACGGGTGGGGGAGACCATTCCTTTATTTCCGGGAGGAGAGACCATTCCTTTATTTACCGGGGTGGGAGACCATTCTTTTATTTCTGGGGGGAGGGAGACCATTCTTTTATTTATGGGTAGAGGAAGACCATTCCTTAACCCGCCCCATCCCGTCGACGTATGGGTACGTTGCAACGATTTGCATTTGCCAGTCCCGGCGACGTACCGGTACGTCGTGCAATTGCAAGGTCCCTAATTTGCACAATTTTCAATTTTCGCATGTGATTTTTCGTATGTATACACGGGACACCTTCCTCTATTCCTCTACAAGCTGCCAAGCAGGGACAATGCCTTACACCACATAACCTCCCCCCTCCCCCCCTCATGCCATTGTCTCGGCAATTCACCTGTCACCAGTGACCTGGCCAGTAAAGATATTCAGGGCCAGAGTGATTCCCCAATCGATGACAATGTGGAGGACAATGTTTACATAGCATTAGAAGAAGAAATAGTCAGAAATAATGATCAGGTAATGTGGCAAAAAAATGTCAGGTATGGTGATTAGTTAGTGAGTGAAACAATGCTTATAATGCCTTTATTACTGCTTGAAAACCAATATACTCTCATACTACTTATAAATTCGTACCAAGTAAATAAATAAATACCGTTTATGAGTGGCTAAAATAGTTACCCTCCCATAGAACTCGTTTTCTTTGGTGCCAGCATGTTAGAAAACCCAGTCAGGTAAGGAGGAACTCCTACCTGGAATGAGTATTTTAAACCTCAGGTGAGCGATTTCTCTATGAATTTTCGATGTTTCTCACCAAAAGCGAAGGTTTTAGCCAAAAAAAAATTTTTCGAAAATACCTCGGGATTGGGGGATGTTGGAGGTGCGGAAAACCTCGGGAAGTGACGGGTTAACCAACGGGGGTGGGGACACCATTCCTTTATTTACGTGTGGGGGAGACCATTCCTTAACTAACAGAGGGGAGACCATTCCTTTATTTCCGGGGGGAGGGAGACCATTCCTTTACTTACAGGGAGAGAGACCATTCCTTTATTTACGGGATGGGGAGACAAACCGTTCGCTTCCATTCCTTTACTTATGAGGTGGGGGGCAAACCGTTCGCTTCCATTCCTTTACTTATGAGGTGGGGGACAAACCGTTTGCCTCTACTCCTGTACTTACGGAGTGGGGAGACAGTCTGTTCTCCTCAACTCGTTATTTAAGGGATGGACAAACAGTCCGTTCACCTCAACTCCTTATTTAAGGAGTGGACAAACAGTCTGTTCGCCTGAACTCCTTACTTAAGGGCTGGACAAACAGTCCTTTCACCTCAACTCCTTCATTACAGAGGTGAAGGAGACGGACTACTCACCCCCTATTAAAGAGGTACTGTGCAACGGGGTGCAGGTGGTAATAGGGATGTGGTGTGGGATGGGAGCCGTGGTGTGGTGAGGGATGGGAGCCGGTGTGTGGTGTGGGAGAGGTGTTCGTGTGGTAGTCACTTCAATCTACTGTGGTGCATTTGGGGTAGATAATCTGAGCCACCACAGCCACACTGAACACCGTGAACACTTTGGCCCAGTTCCAGTCCTCTGCTGCCCATTCCCAGACGGTCTTCATCCGAACCCTCTTCACCCGAAACCTTCCCTGACCCCATTTTGAGCCAGCTGTACTTATAGATTCAAACTCTGATTCTATGGAGCCGTCCTGTCTCTCCGATTCTATTTCCTCCTCCCCCATTTCCGATTCCATCTCCTCCTCCCTCATCTTCCCGGTCTCTTCCACAACACTATGGTCATCATCTTTAAATTCATCATCTTTTACTACCTGTGTCGACTCTTTTTCCCGCTCCGTTTCTTGTTCGAGTCCCATTACCGTACGGAAGACATGCGAGATCTGCCTCACTGCTCCGTGGACACTCCTCCTCTGGGCCTCTATATCTAACACTTCAGCTACGGTGTCGACCAGAATCGTTTCAAGCAATTTTCGAGCCTCTTCAGCTTCTGGGCCATCTTTTCCACCCAGTATTTGCAGCTCTTCTGATACGTCTATTAACTCTCTCAGTTTTAATTTCTGATCAGTAATTTCATCTTGTATTGCTTCAAATTTCGCTATCTCCATTGCAAATTCTTCTCTTATCATGTATGCTCTCTCTTCCTCTTTATCTCATCTTTCACTTCTGCCAGTTCTTTACTCCTGACTTTTGTCTCCTCACTCTCTGTATCTAATTATCCCTCTTCCTCCTCCTTTTCCTCCTCCTCCTTCTCCTCCTTCCCCTTCATCTCATCCTTCTTCCCCGTCTCCTCCTCCTCCTCCTTCTCCTTCCCTGTCTCCTCCTCTTCCCCCTTCTCTTCCTTGCTCAGCTCTATTACATTTTCAGGTAATTCTAGTTCCTTTTCATCATTTTCTATTTTTTTCTTCATTTCTGATCTTTCCTTATCTATTTCCCTTTCTCCACTGTTTATTTTTTTCAAAAGTTGTATTGTTTTCTCTAATTCTCTTTCTTCGTTCTCCATTTCATTCAGTATGCCTATTGTTTCCTGAAGTTCCTTCCTTCATTTTCTGCTTTACTCAGTGTTTTTCTTTCTGTACTTTCTATTTCATTCAATATTTTTATCGTCTGTTCTTCGCCTTGTTCAATATCTCTCTGTTCAGTTCCCATGGTATTCAGCAGTTCTATCTCTTCCTTCTTCCCTACTCTTTGCATATCTTCTATTTTTTCCATTTCTCCTTCATAGACAGTCAACTCGTCCTCAATTAAGACATCCTCAGTTAAGTTATCCTCAGTTAGGCCATCCTTCGTCAGGCCATCCTCAGTCAAGTCATCCTCAGTTAAGTCATCCTCAGTCAAGTCATCCTCGCCTCCCTTCCAAGCCACGTTGAAATGCGCTGCCAGTAGGTCAGCGAGGGCGCGGTCCGAGTAAGAGTGGATGTCGAGCCCTGAAACCCATCTACGACACAGAGCTCGGGCTTTGGGGGTCAGGGGCGGCTGTTCCAGGACGCGGCGATCCTTTTGGTGCGGGGGAATCAAGGGGTGCAAGGGCGACTCCCCGTATACGGCTATCGCTTCATGTCGAGCCGGTCCGAGGGCCTTCTGTAGAGCCTGACGGCCGTATTCTTAAACATTTCCTTCCCTTGTAGAGGCATGGGAAGGAAATCTTTAGCTGAATTGGTATTCTTAAAAAATTCCTTCTCTTCCTGAGCCTCTCGAAGGGAAAGATTTTTCCTCTGGGCAGCAGAAATTATTGGAATTTGAAGGAATTCCTTGACCCGCCTCTTCAAAAATTCCTTCATAAGTATTGTGCTTTCTGTTGTGGTTCATTGGCTTACATATATTTAAAATGTTGACGGAAGATACTGTATAATTTTATTGCTGCAGTTTACAACGCTGCACTAATGTATAAGCGTTACTTGTATCTCTTTAAAAGTGTTACCCATGTTGGCTGCCAGGCATAAACAGAGCAGACGACGTACTACCTTCGATATTCATCCAGTCTTATATGATCTGACACTGACAAATCTTATACATTATGGCCAGGGTCACACGAGGATTCTTTTCAAAAAACATTTTGATTGTTAATTTGCCCGAAAAAGGAAAATCTGCCGTCAAGGTCACACGTGTGGTTCGGCTCATGTCTTCCAGCTGGAAGAAACCAAGTGAAAGCCGCCATGCGAGTACACGAGACGGACGTTAACAAGTGATTCTTACACTTACTAAGAACAACATTAAGCATAATAATATTCCTCGAATATAATTTATTATCAAAATATTGTCTTGAGGAGTGAACACCGCTGCGGTGTTGGCCAGAATGGCATTTATGGCTGAATACAAACCAACAGTATGGATGTGGTGGCGACCTCTTGCATCTCATATGTGTTGTGCTTTCATTATCCAGCACGAGATATGCGTGTTTTGATGTATTAGTTTATAAATGTAACGCTCCACCATACCAAACATCAGCAGGATGTGTCATTTTAGTTTAACAGGGCTACCAACCTGAACATTATTCCTTCCCTTCCAAGGAAATCTTTAATCATACCGAAGGGAAAGAAGAATCCTTCAAAGGGAAGGAAAAGGTTAGGGAAGGAAGTCCTTTTAAGAATATGGCCGTGAGTCTCTCGCGTTTGCCTCCAGCAAGGTTCACGGCCGGCCACACGCAGCCTGGAGTACGCCTAGAGGGGGAGCATATCAGGGATCTCCACCCCCTCCGTCCCCCACCTCTCCATAGCCCAGTTCCGCAACCCTTTCTCCATCTGTCCCAGCCGCGTCGCCATCTTCTAGCCTTCTTCCACTTCCCCTCCACCCCCATCACCGCTAACGCTCACACCAACACAAACATCAGCGTTGCTTGCATTGTTGAGATGATTTAAATTAGGCGAGATAATTTAGGAGATAAAGGTTCGAAGCAAAAACTAAGGCGCAGGTGGTACGTCTGAAGGGATTTTATCGTGAATGATGGTTGGTTTTATAGACATCCTCCCCAACCTGCTCCTCCTCCTCATCATCATCATTACCTTTTACACATTATAACGAACGGGTGAGGTGATGTTCAGGGACAAGGAAAGAAATTATAATACAAAAAAAAAAAAAAAAAAAAAAAAGAGAACAGCCTCATCCATATCCCGAAATCTTTGATCCACCTCACCGACCTAAAGATCATCATCATCACTATCATCACACATTCATGTGGGGAGATATACTGGGAATTGTAGTTCGCTCACATTAACTTGGTCCTGATTTTTGTCCTTTTACGGCTTATTTCACGTACCCCAGAGGTAGAAAAAAACAATGTTACTGCTCTACACATTTTCCATAGCACTTTCTCGTGACTACCACCATATGCAAGTGTTAATCTGTTGATAGAACACAACATTCAAGATGAAGAGATGGCGGTTTTAAGACCATTCTCTTTTTACCTTAACTTGGCCCAGATTTTCGTCCTTTTGCTGGTTACTTCACGCATCTCAATGGCAGTATAAGACAGTACTACGGCTCTACATCCGTTTCACAGCATTTCTTTGTGACTAGCACCATATTCTCATCTCTTGCCATAGCTCAGCATTCAAGATGAAGGAACGACAATTTAATGCAAAGTGACGACAGTATGCGTGGTAGAATGCGGTAGGGGAATGAGATGCGATGTGTGAGAAGTTGCATTGGAGCGTAATGTGTCAGGCACTGCTCTGTGTGTGTGTGTGTGTGTGTGTGTGTGTGTGTGTGTGAATGCGGAGTGCTTGCTGTAGTGTGGTGTGATGTGATGCAGTATGGTGTAGTGTGGTGTGGTGCAGTATGGTGTAGTGTGGTGTGGTTGAGTATGGTGTGGTGTGGCGTGGTGTTGTAGGATGTGGTGTGATGTTGTGTGGTGTTGTAGTTTGGTGTGATGTGGTGTGGTGGTGTGAAATGTAGTAATGTGTGGTGTGCTGTGGTGCAAGAATGTGATGTGGTGTGTGAGAGAATCTATTGTGTACGGCAGGGAGTTGTGGTGTGTGGTGGAATGTGGTGTCAGGAGAGGTTGCAATTTACTGGGTGGGTGGGGCATCATGCTGTGGTGTGGTGTGAAGATGTGATATGGTGTGTTAGGGAATCAGGTAAGTTTTAAAGAGACTGTGTCTGTGTGACGTGGTGTGGTAAATGGTGATGGGTTATAGTGTGCTGGTGGTAGTGGTGATGATCGAAGGTGTGAAGGGTATGCTGGGGTTATAGTGGAGAGTTACGATGTAGTGGTGGTGGTGGAAGTGAGGTGGTGGTTGTGATGGCTGTGATGGAGTGATAGTGGTTGCGTGGTAGTGAAGAACTCGAGTGAATGAGAGTATTGTTTAGATGGTAGTGGTGGGGGTGAGGTTGATTGGGAGAAAGTGGTGAAGGATCTGGGTGTGGTTGGGTTGAGGTTGATTGAGAGAAAATGGTGAAGGATCTGGGTGTGGTGGTGGTGGAAGTGTGATAGTGAAGGACTTGAGTGAATGAGAGGTATTGTTAAGGCAGTGGTGGCGTGAGGCTGATTGGGAGAAAATGCCATTCTGTGAGAGAGCTTCGTGTAGACTCAAAGGGATAGTTGAGTTCAGATTCCATTACATTTTTAATTTTATTATACCCATCATCATCATCATCATCATCATCAATGCTTTCACCATAACTATTTGTTCCTCCCCCTCTCCTCCTTATCATCATCATCATTGCATTCACCATACTTATTCCCCCCTCCTCCTCCTCATCATCATCATTATCATCATCATAATCATCATCATCATAACCTTCCTTCCTCCCCAGTAATAAAAGTAGGTGAGATCCAGAAAAGGGAAAATAAGGCATATAATTAAAAACACGCACAAACATCTCCTTAACTTTGCTAAACAGCAAGTATGCGCACAGGTGTTATATTCTGGCAAGACGATTTCATTCAGCTGAGGAATGGCACTGTCCATGAAACGGCCAATCTTTTCGCTGGGCAGGCTGTTACCAAAGTAATCTAGTCGAGGTACCGGCAGACGATTTTATTTACTTCAGGAGGTTATGGCCACAAGAACGAGGACGACCTACGTATAGATTTTTAAGTAAATGAAATTTCAAGAGGGCTTAGTTGAGAAAGTAAAGAGTAGAGTGAGAAAGTAAGCGAGTAAAGTAAGTAAAGTAGGCTGGCTGTGTCGACATCATCTTTGTCTGGGGGAAATTACCTTCACGCCCTCTTGCCACTGCATGTCCTCTGAACCCATTACTCTTTTATAAAATGATATAAACATTATTACATTTTATTACTTCTACCAAGAATGATTTATTCGGTTTGAGGGGGTAAATAAAGGACACAGCTAACCCCTATAACTAGTAAAATCTCTTCTAAGCTGAACGATAATTTGGGAATAGTAAGGAGTTAATGCAGGGGAATGTGAGGAAGTAAATAAGCAAGTATGTACAGTAAGCCAGGCCACGTCAACACCTTCGTTATTAGGTGGAATCAAGAGCTTCCTTCACTCCTTCGATGTCATTAAAGTCTCGCTCGGCATTAAACGTTGAACTGTGTGTGTGTGTGTGTGTGTGTGTGTGTGTGTGTGTGTGTGTGTGTGTGTGTGTGTGTGTGTGTGTGTGTGTGTGTGTGTGTGTGTGTGTGTGTGTGACCTCATCGCACGAGGTGACCTTATGGCCTAAGGTTGACATTCCTGGCGTGTCCTGTCAGAGCTGGGGTGGTGGGGGGAAGAGGGAGGGGTGTTAGGAAGAGGTGGTGAGGGGGGAGAGAGAGGGGTGTCAGGTTGTGACTGGAAGGAAGAAGGAAAGGGGGAAGTTAAGTAAGAAAAAGAGAAGGACGTTGAGAGGGGTTTGTGGAGAGGGGGAAATGGAAAACGAGAGGGTCAGATGAAGGGTGGAAAGGGGGTTTTGGTGAGATGGATGGGGACAGTGAGTGGAGGAGGAGTGGAAAGAGATACAAGATAAAAGTACCAGGCAAATGTGGAAGTTTTAATTAATTTTAAGTGACCTAAAATTTTGAGCGTTGTTAAAGTTGGTAAAGTCTACAGGCG
This sequence comes from Coenobita brevimanus, assembly GCF_032717465.1. Classification (NCBI taxonomy): domain Eukaryota; kingdom Metazoa; phylum Arthropoda; class Malacostraca; order Decapoda; family Coenobitidae; genus Coenobita; species Coenobita brevimanus. The sequence goes on from NC_136977.1 coordinate 22,950,099, forward strand.
TGATTAGGGAGCTTTGGGATCTTTGAGGCTTGGTTAAAGTCTACGGGAGTGAAGCACCTCGTTTCCGGGAGAGAGAGAAAAAAAAAAAAACAAAAAAAAAAAAAACATTAGTGAGTGACACACGGACAGGGCCGCTTCTAGAATTCAACATCTAAAAACAAAAATAAAGGTTGACAGAGAGAGAGAGAGAGAGGACAACATAACTCAAAAAAGGTAACGAAAAAGAAAGAACGATAAAAAAGTCAGACCAAAAATAAAGCCAACCGGACAGCACAAATCCAAAAAAGAAAAAGAAAAGAAAAAGGAAAATGTGAAAAAAAAAAAAACATCTACTCCCGACACAAACTCCCGACCAAATAAATTTAAGGAGGGGCAAAGGAGTGGGGGTGACTGCGGCAAAAACGCGCCGGGCCGACTCAGGTCCTGAATAAGGTCTTTGTAAAACTCATTAGGTAACAGGTGTAGGAATTCACGGGCGGTCTACATCCAAACCATGTTCCTCTGCCCACAAATGCGGGTGTGGTCAGGACTTATTTTTTTGTCTATTTCGGTCTGTAGAGAAGATTGAGAACATCGTCTACAACCAAACTACATTCTCTGTCTCTGTCTCTGTCTGTCTGTCTGTCTGTCTGTCTGTCTGTCTCTCTCTCTCTCTCTCTCTCTCTCTCTCTCTCTCTCTCTCTCTCTCAGACAAGATTTAAGTTCATTCAACCCACTCCCTCTACAAGCAAATGCAGAAAAAGAATTTAGATACGGTTTAAATTCAACTTTACTTTTTCTCCTTCCTAAACTGTACACTTAAACCCAATTTACATGTCCTAACCCACGTGCACCTCTTACACAAATTGGTCTAAATTCAACACCCCCCCCCCCCTCTCTTAGCTACTGCATAATAATAATATGTGGCTCAAACTCTTTATTTTCTACTTTTTTTTTCTCAAGTGTGATATTCAAACACCGTTCTAAATCTGCCTACGATTCACCTTCCAAATCTTCTTTCCCACAGACACAGTCAAAACTCAACTGACTTTCCTCTCCTACAAGCTAAGGTCCACATTCATCTCACGTTTCCTTCTAACTCAAGTGTAAAATTCAAACCCATACGTTATCTATCACAAGCTCATCATTCTCTCAAACAAGGTGCAGACTCAACCCATGTTTTCTCTTCCAGCATCTCAAGTGTAGTATTCAATATCAGTCTAAATCCAACCCACGTCTCTCTTCTTTCACTATCTAAACTCGATCATGTTTCGTTTCCTTTCAGCTCTATCATCCATCTTCCCAAGATTAGATCCAACCCCCTCCCTCTCTCTCTCTCTCTCTCTCTCTCTCTCTCTCTCTCTCTCCCTCTCTCTCTCTCCAAGTCAGGTCTGTCATCCTTCCCGTTCAAACCCAACTCATTAACTCAGGTCAACTCATGTATCTGAACCCATAAGTTCATCTGACTAAACACAATCCAATTCAACCCACATCTCTTTTCATCCCAGCACGATCTCCTCTCTCTCTCTCTCTCTCTCCACGGTCCAGACCCAGGTCACGTTCCCTTTACACTTCGCCCCGTTAACTGAGGTGCGAGAGAACCACTGCTGGCTACTGTTGAGTCTTCTAATGGGCGCTTGTTAGGCCATTCTTGTCCAGCCCCCTCTTCCCCCGCCCATTACTGCCAGGTCGCCCCCGCTGCCATAAAGTGGGTGATGGGTGTCGCCAGGTACAGAGGCGGGGTAATTAGGGCAGGTGAGATGACGTAGGGGTGGGGGGGGCAGGTGAGAGGTAGGAAGGAGGGGTCGAGTAAGGAGAGAGAGGATAGTGGCAGGGTGAAGAGAGGTAGAGAGGAGAGTTGCAGGGATGATTGTGGCAGGGAAATGAGAGGTGGAGGGAGGTAGGTGAGTGGCTGGAGGGGGAGGGTTGTGTTACTAGCAGGGAGGAGAGAGGTACTGAGGGAGAGAAGAAAGAGGGTGAGTGAGGAAACAGAAGGAAGAGAGATAGGGCGTTAGGACGAGGAAGGGAGGACAGACGCAGGGTGATGTAAGACACGGAGAACGGGCATGCGGGAGAGGATAAAGAAAAGAGGGGAGAACAGGGGCAGGGCAAAGGAGTAGAGGGAATGTGAGGGTGGTATAAGTAAAGTTAGGCAGGGAGAAAGAGAGTATGGAAGAGAGGCGAGAAGAGCAGGGGAAAAAAAAAAAAAAAGACAGAGGGAGAAAGGATGACGGGAAGAAGTGGAGGAGGAAGAATAACAAAGGGGTTAAGTGAAATGGGAATGGACTGAGTAAAACTGGGATGGCGAGGGGTGCGGTAAGACAGTGTTAAGCCGATTTCACCTTGGCTTTAAAACTTATACTACGAGTTACCTGGCGACAGGTGGCCTCATGGAGAACACGTCACAGTTGGAGGGACGGCCATGCATGGGTTCTACCCCCAGGAGGCGACTGGAGGTTTATCGATCACGTAATGTTATCGAGGGAAACTGGCTAATTATCTACGCTTAACTCCATGAATTTGATGACGTATTTTATACTTTTGCCATTTTCACGAGATTTTATTCCCCTTACGAGAGACTTTTCAAATTTAACAGGGTACCTATAGCATCCATGAGCACCTTCACTAACAGGTTCTTTAAAGCTGATTAAAAATCGTCAGGAGATTATCAAGGATAATAATGCGGGTAAGTGAGGGGGTTAAATGTACTGAACTACGGCAGCCTAGGCTCGGGTCCCTACGCTCTGGAGGGATAATACAGGATTGGCTGTCAACATTTTTCATGTTGCAAGAACCTCATACTGCAATGCTTACTCTCCCCCACTGTGCAGCGACATTTTCCAACGCCCTGAATAAGGGGTGAATGGAGGAGGTTTGGGTAAGAGGGACTGGATGAAGATGGATGAGATAGGAAAGGACAAAAAAATCTTGGGACAGAATAGGAGAGGGAGGTGTTGATGGGAGATAGTGATGAGAAAGAGTGGAGTGTGGCAGGATAATGAAAAATGGAAGAGTTTAGTTAGTTCAGGTTAGGTTAGGTTAGACTGCAAGAGTTGGATGCAAAAATGAAGTAGGATAGGAGACAGAGAGAATCGGGAGGAATGTAAAATGAATAATGAAATGAGGTAGGATATAGTAGGTTAGGTTAGGTAAGATCAAGGGTTAGGTGGATGAGTTAGATGCAAAGATGAAGTGGGATAGGAGTGAGAAGGAACGGAGATGGATGGAATAGTAATGGAAAGAGTGGGACAGAAAAGGAGGGCATAGAAGAGGCAAGAGAGGTAACAGTGGAATTTATAAGCTGGGGGGCAGAAGACAGGTGGCGTGGGGAGGGCAGGGAAAAAGTAGGTGTTAAAAGAGGAGGGCAGGATGGGACAAAATAGGATGGAAAAGAAATTGCAAGACAGGGGAGTAGTGGAATGTGGAAGCCAATGATGGATGATAGGTTGGGTGGGGCTGAACGGGGAAAAAAGGCTATTAAAAGGAAGGGACAGGGTAAGGGAGGACTTTAAGGATATCACGTGGGGCGAGGTGGAACGAGGTGAGGAGAGGTGCAGCGAGGTGGGGAGAGGCAGGGTGGAGCGAGGCAAGGTGGGGTAAAGGGAGGTGAAGTGAGGTGGAGCGGGGTAATGCAAGGTAAGGGAAGGTGGGGCCAGGTGGCGCGAGGTGGGACGAGGGCAGGTCATGTGTAAGTCTGAGAGCTACGGCCGGTTCAGAGAGGTTTGTGGTCACCCCACTTTGCCTCGTCTCGCTGGCTATTTAAACGCAATCAGGGATCTTTTGATGTTATATCCACTGATGCTGATTTTACCACCGAGGATTACCTCTGGGGAAAAAAGGGAGGAGGGGAGGCAAAGAAGAGTCTAAACCACCTACCAAGCAACTCGTAATCCCACTTATGACCTACCGCAAAGTGTATCATTAGGAGATTTTAAGCATATGAAAGCGCAAATAGATAACATGCAATCGACTTACCTCGGGCATATATTAAGTATTCAGTGACGGCCAATCGGGAGCAAAGTTCACTTCGTAACTCCTCTGACCGTATTTATGAAGGATCCCGAACAATTTGTATGATAAACGGGTCTCCATAAAAGTTAACTCAGAGGTCGTTTCGTTTTTCGTAATTCAACACCGGTTTTCACTCTCATTTGACTGTGAAATATTCTGTAGTTGTGTGATTGAAAGCAAGTGTATATAAAAAGAATCTTGCCCACCACTGAAGCTGAGAGTTTATAAATAGGACTTCACGTGTCTGTAGAAAGAAAATGATTACCCGTGTGAATAGCACCTTTAAAGCATCTCTCTACCCCCTCTCCGTCGCTCCTCCCTTGCCCTCCCCCCTTCCTCCTGCCCCCTTGCCCCCCTTACCCCGAAATCTCTCTTTCTCCTCTCCCTGCAGCCCCTTTTCCCTCTGTTTCTCCTCCCTTCACCCATGCCTCTCCCCCCTTTCTCCAGCCCACTTGCCACCCTTCCTCCTCTCCTTGCAGCCCCCCCTTCCCCCTCCCACCGCCCCCTTCCCTATTCCCCTCGTCCCCCTGTTGTCTCCTCCAAACCTACGACTCAAACTTGCGGGGCCCAGCACAGCCGAAGAGCACACTAATTGAATTTACACCACCCAGGCATCATATTGGACTCTCTTGCACATTTGCGGTCGGCCCCGGCTACTAATACAACGCCTCTGATTCTAATGCACGCCTGGGTTAGGTTCGGATTCTTCAGTGATTATGGCAGAGATGTTTATTAGATGATTGGCAGGTCTGTGGGAGGGGGGGGAGAATTTATCATCTTAAGGTTGAGAACGGTGGTCTTTAAGATACCCCACTCCATCTTTATGTAGGAAAATATATCCGGATGATGATGATGATGATGATGAGGAGGAGGAGGATGAAAATAATCAACTCGAAAAAAAAAAAAAGTTGATATTTGAGGACTATTGAGAATGAACCATCTGCCAGACGTGTTCTGGGTGAATTATCGTCCTAGACCTCGGGAACGGACTTTCAGTCAATGTCCAGAGTCCGATGCATAAAAAAGAAAAAAAAAATGTTGACATCGAAGGCAGTTGGGGATTAATTCTCTTAGTGCGTCATAAGCGGACTATTAAACCTCGAAAACGGGCTTTCTGTCATATGTCCAGAGCCGGATACACAAGCAAATAAACCTCTCCCTTCCTTGTTACAGCTCACACCTTTCCCCGCCACACCCATCCCCACACCTTTCCCCGCCACACCCATCCCCACACCATCCTGCCATTCTACATTCTCAAAGAGTCAGTGAATACTCTTGCCACGTCCTGACGATTTTTTATAAAGCTTTGGAGAGGCCTGTTGAACTGGAGGTGTTGAATGCAGCTTTTGGCGACCTTTTTAATTTAACATGTGTCCCCTAAGACGAATGAAACGGTGTACAGGTGGTAAGCATAAACCAACACAATACGTCACCTGATTCACTGGGTTAAAGAATGAAAAGCCGCTTCCTTCCTCTTATCTCATACCATCATACCACTCAGCATTTTAAAGGACTAATTTAATTTCCTTACACCTTGTCAGCGGGCTTGCTAACCTATGTCCAGAGTCAGATATAAAAGAATAAAACCTCCACCTTGTTACACTTCTCACCTTTCTCCGGCACGCCCATCCTCACACCACCCCGCGACTCAGCATTCAAAGGACTAAATGCTTGTCCTTAAAATAGCTTCTCTCGATATAGCACCAACCCCCTGAGTCGACAGCTGTTTTTTTTATTTTTTATTATTATTATTATGTCTAGAAGCGAGTGGTTGGTCGTGGGTAGAAAGGTGAAGATGCGTGTGACAGAGCGAGGAGACTGGTACATTTACTTAGTTCATTAGGTGCATATGTTAACTATGTCCTGAAGCTCCGGTGGCTTGGTGGTTAGTGTGCTCTCTTGATACGGAAGCCCCGTGTTCAGTGCTCGAAACCCAGCCATAGAGTATATCTGGAGTGGGTGCTGGTAGTTATGTATATTCTATCATGTAGCAGACTATATTTGCACCCTGTCAGTTCTACCTATAACTTAAACACACACACACACACACACACACACACACACACACACACACACACACACACACACACACACACACACGCAGCCATAACAACTCCAAGTTTCACATCCACCACTCTGACACACCTTCCCATTCAAACTTCATCAACATGGAGAAGGGTCAAAGTCTGTTTATTACTTTGCCTGTGGGAATATCCGGAGTCCCGCAATGGATCTGATAAGGACTAATATAGATACAAATACAGATGGATATATGAGTTTACAGGTGTATATTCTTCATTACCATCATCATCATCATCATCATCATCATCATCTTCATCATCATCAACAACAACAAAGGCAGCAGAAGCATTTCATCACGATCCATATTCCCACCTAAAGATTCGAACATGAATATTCAAAGGTGGGCTTACACATGTAAATTCGGAGAAATTATACGTGTAAACTTACAGATAATCTCTCTCTCTCTCTCTCTCTCTCTCTCTCTCTCTCTCTCACAAACACACATACACACATACATTTCCATATGGTACTCTCTCCAGCACAACAATTAAACAATCTCTCTCCCTCTCTCTCTCTCTCTCTCTCTCATACACACAAACACACACACACACATACACACATACATTTCCATATGGTACTCTCTCCAGCACAACAATTAAACAATCTCTCTCTCTCTCTCTCTCTCTCTCTCTCTCTCTCTCTCTCTCTCTCCCTTTACTCCCTACCTCTCTCCCTCCCTCCCAAATGATGTTCAGGTGAGTAACTGAACATCGCAAATTACACGCCTGTTCACCGGCCATGGCCATCTGTCGAGAGCGGTAAATGTTCAACAAGGAATGAACAGAGAACAAAGGGAGAACAGCGAGCAGACAAAACCAACATGCAATCCCGTATGTTACTCCTTTACTATGATGTCTGTATTGGTTTGTTCTGGCTATCCCCGGACGATATTATTTTGCTTAGTGATAATAAGTTATAGTGAATGGGATAACTTTGTCTAATTTAGTATAAGGACATCTTTTCTTATCCCCCCCCCTCTCTCTCTCTCTCTCTCTCTCTCCTAAGGTCAGACGATCTAATTCGGCTGTGGGGGGACTCTTGTTAAGTGATAAAATCAGGTTCCGTTAACTTAAGCAATACAATGGCGTCTTTCATGCATTTTTCTCACCAGTAAAACGTCATACTATTGCAGTCATCTGAGGAAAATCATTTGCTGGGGAAAGGTTAAAATCTACTTTGATCAGTCGCACCCAAAGCAACAGTGATATGTACAGCTAAATCACTTCTCTGTTCAGAGAAGAAAAATAAAATCAACCTTGGGATATAAAGACGGGGAGAAATATTGGCCTTATATTTCAACTCTTCTACTTCTCACATTCCTCTTCTGGCTAAAATATCTAATCCAGGAGTGACTTGGTTAGTTTCTCTACCCATAGATGATCACCACTGTTATAAGGTGTCAGGGAGGAGAGTACCAAACATACCCTAAATGCAGACGTACTTCTGACCCCGACTGTACTTCAATCAATAAAACTGTCTTCAATTACAGAGAGGGAATTCGCAGCTCAACATTTCATTTGGTGGTGATTGTTTCGATAGCAGAAGCGTGTATAAGGAACAGACACGATAAATTAACTGATCCCGCTGTGCAACCTGGTCATTCCATTTCAAGCAACGGAGTGCAATTGCAGTTAAGAGAATGGTGTAGATAGAGGGAGGATCCTGTACCTTTGCAACAGCTTCACCTTTGCTCTTATGAATGCACTTAGGTCTGGTCTATGTCCAAAATCGGATGCGCAAAATAAGATGGCTTCGAACAAATATCTCAAGGTTTTAGTTATCTGGGCAAGCACCTGAAGATTTTACCTGTGCAAAATCCTAGTGCAGAATATTCAGGAAATTTACTCTTTAAAGTACAGGACATCATTTAGCTATTTTATTTTACCATGCAACTGAGGACTGCATTTAGGCGAGAGGAAACTATTAAGTAAACCCACAATTAAGAAGAAAAATAGAACATTAAATTAGAGACAATTTCTGTAAAAATACACCTTGTACCACCAATGGGCACCCCTGGCGGTTCATGCAAGATAACGAACGCAGTGCTGCAATGTTGCCTCTCTGTATCAAATTGACCCAGCATATTGTGGGAGTGCTCTGACCCAACCCAACCCCAGGGGATGTGTTCATAAAATTTCTTGTACTTAAGTTGCGTATCAGATCTATGCTTTTATCTCAGTTCAGTAAAGCAGCATAAACACACATAACCAAACCAGTGTGAATAGCGTGAAAAAAAAACACAAAAAAGACTAAACAAAATGAAATAGGACCATACCTGACTGCAATGGAGAACTGTTATTAAAAAAATGCTTAAGTTCTGCAATGAATATGGGCCAGAGGGGGGGATAGGGAAGGTAGGGAACAAGGAACCTTCAACAAAGCCTCCGACGACTGTGCATGCCTCATAAATTCCCCAGCTAATTCCCCAACAGAAAACGGGAGGCAGTGCCCGGGAGGGGAGACCACACATTGCCGCCCCCCAAGGCTCCCTCCCTTCCGCTGACTCAGGCCCAACCTACATGTATGTACAGTCTCGAAAAAGAAGGTAATTATTAGTTCTCTGTGGTCTTATATTCTGAAGACAACACGAAGAATTCTTCAGTGGTTATGTACACTGTGAGAGAAATGAGTAACGTTATTCTCTGTAGTTTGCATTCAGAAACACAAGATAAATATTTCCTTATTACTTTCTGTATGGTTTGCATTCCGAAACAAAACGAAATACAGCAGCTTAATGTAGTGCCCTATGTTCTTGTCAGTGAACGTGTATTTATTCTCTATTACGCCATTAATTAAAAGAAAGATAAAATGGAGCCTGCTAATGGTTACTCAGAATTGAAATACATACTGAAATAAATATAGGAAAAACGCTCAGTGTCAGTGTCGTCCATCCTATAGATAACGATATTCTGTTAACTGTACAGCCGAAAAGTCTCATTATACATTCCAGCGATGAAACTGGATGTGACCCTATTTTTTGCTTTGTTTTGTCTTTAATTTTGAGTAATAAGGACGGCTTCTTAATAATATGTATTTTTTTTCCTCTAATATGATTTTACTACTCAAAAGGTAAGAGCCAGTCAGCTATGGGTTACAACAGTACAGTCGCTTATAAAAAAAAGTCGTCATTATCATCATCATCATCAAATCACCGCCCTCCCCACAAAGAAAAAAAAAATGTGCTGGGTAAAACGCTCTTCGTCCCGCGATCCAGAAAATAAATCAAGGTGAAGATAACGATACTATTGCTTTACTGATGGTATACTTCCTTGAGAGTGACCTGCTGCTGCTACTACTACTACAACAACAACAACAACAACAACAACAACAACAACTACTACTACTACTACTACTACTACTACTACTACTATTACTACTACTACTACATCTAATGGAAATGAGTCTACCTGGTGTGCATCAAGACGCACCCCTCATCCTACCCCGGTCTCTTGATCATCTCGCTCGTTGGGCAAGGACAAATTCATAACTTCGGTACGTCTCGTCCAAACTGACTATTACGAACTGACTTTCTTTTAGCCCCTTCACTACGATGACGTGTTGTAAATAATAGTCTTTCCATCTCCAGACGAGTTTATTCAGTTTAAGGATGACAGGTGGAAATGAAGAGGTCAGATACAGCCTTCATTAAACCCTCTAAATAACAGGATTCCTCAAATTCTAACGAGAGAGAGAGAGAGAGAGAGAGAGAGAGAGAGAGAGAGAGAGAGAGAGAGAGATCGCAGCAAAAGGTAAGAACTTTACATATTCCACAACCTTCTCCTCTGTCACTTACTCAAGACAGCTAAATAGGCCTCCGTAACTCCACCTGGATTCAGTGTAGGGGAAAGAGGAAGCCAGGTGTATTCATTTTATTCCCATATATTTCATTTAGAGAGACTTTTGGAACTAGAGAGGTAGGCAACATCCATCATTAGCCTTTTCACCGCCAAAAATCCTTCCGTATTTGACTAAAATCGACAGGTGGTGCCATGATTAAAAATAAATAAATGATTAAAAAAAATAAAAAGGAGTCAAGGTAAAGACATAAAAAACATCGTCTGTTCTGCTACTGTATATTCTGCTCATCTCTTACACAAACTGGCTATTAAAGGCTTCTGAACCTCCATCGATTTTTCAGTGCCGCGGGAGGTAGAGAAAAAACCAGGGTCGTTTTTATTAACTGTCTCAAGCCTATGATGTATATAAGACTGCTTGTGTATACGATTGACTTCACTCTTACAACCACCCTACGCTTCTCAGCCAAACTAAAAATAAATACCAGAGTGAAGATATAGGAAAAAGGAATTCTTATGATTATGGTTTTGTAAGAAAGAGTGTTTTCATTTACGTTTTTCTTTGCTCATACACCAACCACACACTTTACAACCAAAGCAGGATCAACATTAAAGTGGAAAAAATACAAAACAAAAAGATCCATGATAACAGCTGTAATGGAGGTTTACGTATCCTATAAACTGGTTAAGATGGAAACGTCTGTCTTGTACGAGTAAATGGGAGGTTTATTTCTCCAGCAAATTGGTAAAAATATGGAGCGTCTATCTTGTAAATGGGTTAAGATCTGTTACATATACCTCCCTCAGCAGGTGTTTTACTATCGTGCAACGTAATCGGTATGCAAATTCAAGGTGAAGGCGGCTGCAGGTGGTTCATATATCATGCAAGAGAAATTGTATTCAGATTAGGCATTTCCCCGACATAAAGAAATCGGGCAAAAAGCGTATCAGTGGGTGGAGCTGCTATGGGGAGACTTATGTTGCAGTGAGACCCGTCGGTGTGGTCTGGCCTGCAGGGGATGATATCAGACCCTTGCAAAGTGCACAATTAAAGAGAATTTCCGTCATGTGTCCGAAAATTTTAAGATGAGGTTTTACACGAACAGTTAAAAGGAAAAAATGAGTTGTTTCTGAAGTTTTCCTGAATTTAAACTGATCGTCATCATCAACGTCATTTTCATCACCATCATCATCATCTTAATCGTCATCGTCTTCAATTCTTTCTCCTACCTAAAAATGCGAAAATACACTTATAATATGGATATAGATGATTCGACATGCAGAAGATGAATAAGATTAAAAAGAATTTTCGAGATGTCTGTAAAAGACAGGGAAGAGATTGTGAGATGTTAGTGTTGAGGAGTTTATTTGGATTACAGGAAGTTACGCCGTTAATAAATGCCTCTGTGGTCTAGCCGTGTATAAGTTCCTAATCAAAGTGAAGCCTGCGATCTCCCGGTAAGAGGAAATGCGAAGAGATTTTTTTTTTTTTTTTTTTTTCCCGCTCCAAGAAAATTACACCCGTATTAAGAAAATTTGTAGTGAGATGCAAGCTCTCTGAAAGCGAAATTCTGCTTCTCTAAAAATAAGTGAAGATAGGGTCTGACGGGGTTTATGAAAAGAAAAAAAAAAAACATGACGAGAATACATGTGCCTGATATTAAGCGAAATTCTGTAATTTGTCGGCAAAATGTGAAAAAAGATGCTGCACGGTCTGTCTGGAAAGGGAAGAGATTTTAATACTTTTCCTGCTGACAGAAAAATACACTCATAATAAAAGCATTTGTGGATTCTGTAAGATTCCTTATTCAATCGAAATTTTGCGATCTGTCGGTAAAAGAAGAGAAGGGATTTTATTCAATTTTTTAAAAGCTTTCCTCATTACAGAAAGCAGCTCCCATCATACGTGAATTTATGGTCTAACTTGGTGAATCTGACACGCAAAATACATCATCAAAGAGAAACCAGGTCATTTCAGGATAAAAAGGAGTGATGATGTCTTTAATGTGTCCCAGGATGAAGTGAATTTACTCTTAAAATGCTGATGACAGTGAAATTCCCAAGCCTATTTGTGAAGCAGTCATAGTTTCCCTGGTACTAAGAAATCAAATACATATATACTGTAGAATGTTTGATGTTTACAGTGAAGGGAATCGAATTGACCAAAAGATGCTGAGTGACCCTTTCAGGAGAATGGTGTTTTTTATCATTAATAAGGGAGATCCATTCATTCCCAGACTACCATGACGCCAATCTCTCTCTCTCTCTCTCTCTCTCTCTCTCACAAACACACACACACACACACACACACACACACACACACACACACACACACACACACACACACACACACACACACACACACACACACACACACACACACACAACGTAGGAACGATTGGTATGAGAGAGAGAGAGAGAGAGAGAGAGAGAGAGAGAGAGAGAGAGATTACAAAAGTTACAGTATACTATTAAAGACACTTATTCACTAATCATAAAAGTCTCAAGTCAAGACATTAAAACACGAAGCCAACCTAGATAGCAGAACATTAAAGAAAATAGACGGAAAAAAGATGCAGGAATACAGTATCTGAGAGAAATACTGACAGAAATAAATACAGAAACAAGTGAATTTAAAGTAACTAATGATTAGGTAACAAAAGTAATGCTCTCATATTGTAAAAAAATATATATTATTCCTCTCTTTGTCCTTAGATATAAAATAAAGGATTATAACCGCATCATCTTTATAGTCAGAATTTAAGTTTATGTATCCGAGAGCACTTTATTAATTTATGTAGCCAATTTATCACAGCCAGAGAGTAAGGCATAAAAACCACTCACATCAGTCATACCTTATTACATCGATCAGGGCAAAACCAGTTTAGAAAATGAATCCCTTATTAAACGAGCAAAGTTTACATACAGTTAGGGGAAGGCTTCAACAAACAATTTATCACAAACTTCTGTTAACTTTTACATGCTTTACGAGACGCGAAGCAATGCCGACAGCCGACAAATCCTGATCTAATCTGTCCTTTACGTCTTTGCTTTCTATAACATTTTCCTGGATCCTGTTCTATTAATTAAAAGTACTGTTTATTAAGTCACATCTTAGTTATCAAAAGTTGACTTATTAACTGCGTGCCCGGAGGAGTTTTCAGAATTAACATAAAGGGATTAACATAAACGGTGAGAAGTTGAACATTATTAGCTATGCTAATCTTTATTAATTAACCAGAGAGGCTACAGGAAATAACATCAGAAATAAACACGGAGAGTTTAAAAATAAGCTTAAAGATGAGCATTAGATTCATAAAGGAGAAAAGGACAAGGCTAAAGCTTTTCACAGAGAAGGCAGCAGATATAAAGTCAGGGTATCCGCGTAGCAATCTAGAGATGGAGTGAGAGGAAGGGGCAGGCAGAGAAGATGAAGACAGGAGAAATTCGCAGATGTGCTGGGACTGTATGGAACAGGGTAAGAGCCAATAAGTATGATTTGGGAAAGACCAGAGAGGTATACTGTACATCCCACAGTGGCTTAAGTTTCATGCAGCTGCTCCCGGTGATGATGTTGATGATAATGATGATGATGATGATTGATGATGATGATGATGATGATGATGATGAAGATAAATTAACTCGATGACCTGTTAATTCTAAGTCTATGTAGGCAAGTGGAGGGCAAAGGTTAAGAAATTATTAACATTCCAAATACAAATCCCTTCGAATATTTTAAGCACTGTATAAGATCCTGTTTTACCTGGATTAAGCAGGAAGTAAAGATCACATTGTTTAAGCCTATCTATATTAAAACTCTTTAGTTATTAAAATGAGTCATTTAGCCATAACGACTCATCTGCAGAATCCATATTTGCACTAAGTATTCCAAATCTGGTGGCAATAAATTCTTCTGTACTGAATAATAATATACTTAATTTCAGTATATTTCATTTCTGCCGATATAACGTGGCATTACATTAGTGATCTTAGCCTCTATGTTATGAGAATTTTAAGTACCTTGCCAATGTCACACCTGACTCTGTAGTGTTATGGGACTCTGACTTTATGTTCAGACATTTCAAATTCATAATTCTAATTACAACTTTCCACATGCAGCATCTGACAATTTTTTACACTAATTGGAACTTATCAGTTGGATGATCATTAGTTTTTTGGATTTTTAAATCTTTGTAAATTTAACCTTTCATTATCAGTTGATATGAAGCTTCCTTTTTTGGGTGTTGCCAGCTGATATTGATAAATTTAAATTATAGAAGGATATCGTTAAGGTGAAGAGTAAATAGAGAAGATATAAACACGTCAATACCTTTAATAATGAACAGATGTGGCCCTGAAACTGACTCCTGAGACATCCCACTATCTTAGGCGTTTGGTTCCTTCTTCCTTGCATTAAAAAGAAAAAAAAAATGCAAAATTTTACTGATTCTACGTTAACTGGATCTTCAGTTGCAATGCCCCTACAGTATATCACATTAGCATTGCTGTAACTTTATCTTGTCTACTGGGCAATACAATGATTTTAGTGTGTGTAATTTTTTGTACTGTTAAATTATACACCAATAACGTTAACATGAACAGTGAACAGAGTGAAGTTACTGAATCGCACATCACCATCATTAATGTGGTGAAGGGAACAGACCACAAATAAAACACACCAATACCCGTCACAAAACCGAGGTATGTATGTGAATGTGTTCCCTGCAGTTCAGTAAGGTTAGACTGTTGGGAACAATTTATTCTGAGAGAGAGAGAGAGAGAGAGAGAGAGAGAGAGAGAGAGAGAGAGAGAGAGAGAGAGAGAGAGAGAAAGAGAGAGAGGGAGAAATCAAATCACACAGAATAAACACAATTCCTGCAAGAGCACCGATTAAAAAAAAAAAAATCCCATGCCTCTCTCTCTCTCTCTCTCTCTCTCTCTCTCTCTCTCTCTCTCTCATACAGTGCCTCCAATCACTCTAAATTTTAAAGCAAACCATTTTCATCTCCCCCAGGTAAGGAGATACTTAAATCTGCTTACTGGCAAGTTGGCCTAATTTACTGCTTATAGCTTTGTCGGATCTGAACAGGATTAAATGGAGGGAGTAATAGGAACTTAATAGCATAGTCCCAGTGTTGGATTAATGAGCGAGAAATAATAGGAGCCTAACAGAAGACACAGGATTAGTAAACACACGTAAAGGAGAGAATCTGAGGGGGTCTGAATGTTCTCTTAATAGTAATAGAATCTGATGCTAGTTGTAAATGGGAGGAGAGGGTTTGATTCTTTTACTAGCTGGAGAGGATCTGAGTAACAGGATTAAATGGGAGGATTAATAAGATATTAATAGGAGAGACATCATTAGCAAATACAGCTAAGGAAGAGAGAGCTTGTATGAGAGAGAGAATTAAGAGTTTCTTTTCCTAGCTAGAAAGAAGTGGTCTCTCTCTCTCTCTCTCTCTCTCTCTCTCTCTCTCTCTCTAGCTCCATCACAAACGGGCAATCAAGGCCTCAAAAGAATTCCCAGAAGGTGTGATGTCGGTGCGTGGCGGGAGGATAGGGCAGGTAAGGAACGCTATGGGAGGGCAAGGGGGTTATATTGTAAACTAAGGGACTCTATGAGGGATTCACAAGCTGGATTGTAAGGGAGGCTCTATTAAAAGCTAACTATTTATCGTCTGTTCATAGTAATAATAAAAGACGCTATGGAATTGAAACGGATAACTAAGATCTCTTAACCCTTGACCTCCTCAGTTCCTTGGCATATTTTGTGTATTGTTCTTGTTTAGACGTATCGGAATTAGTGTGTCTGAAGAAAAGTGGATGATCGTGGTATGAAGACTATATAAAAGGTGTCCTCGATGTGAAAGGGTGAAGTGACTTCAATGACCTCCATCCATATAATATAATACAATCTGCCCAGGTCCTAAGCCGAATAAAATACTTTGTTGGTCGCCAGAATAAAATGCGATGTGTCTTCTTGGTGAAGTGGCTAAGTGCAGCTACGTGGGGGACTACGAGGGCCACTTTAATGTTAAGGGTTTTTGTTGTCCCCTGTCGGTCTGGACTTGTTGGGGTATATCTATTTATTTACCTACCTACCCTCTTATGTCTACCTGCCTTCCTGCATACCTGCCTTCCTGCATGACTGTCTGCCTGTCTTCTTTCTTTCCATCCTTCCTTCCCACTTTTCTGCCTTCGTGGTTTCCTACATACATGAATGCCTGTCTGCCTTCCTGCCTGCTTTCATTCCTGTCTGTCTACCTGCCTGGCCTCCTCACTATCTTATTTCCTCCCTACCTGTCTGTCTGCCTTCTTTCCGTATTTCCATATGTTCCTGTTTGCCTACTTGCTTACCTACCTGCCTATCTATTTGCCTTCCTTCCTGCCTGCCTGCCTGCCTGACTACCTGTTCAAATGTATCAGTCAATTTATATACGTCCACATGCCCGTCGGTTTTCCTGCCTGGTTACTTACTTGTCTGTTTCCCTTATTACCTTCCTGCTTACTTCTTACTTTCCTGTCATTCCTGTCTGCTTGCCTACTTGCATTCCATCCTGTTTAATTTTCTACCTGTCTGCCAGCCTGTTTTTCTGTCTTAATTCTTCCCTCCCTCTCTGCCTTTATCAGCTCTTACCTTCATACCTGCCTGTCTGCCTGCCTACACTCGTGGGTTCCTAGATGCGTGTGGTGGAGGAATTCATTAAGCACAGGACACACTGCCACCTCACACGCCTGCCTGTCCCTGGTGATATCCCGGCGTCTGGGGTGACAATAGTGCTCATTATAACTATTGCTTTGGTGTCTGAGTCAGGGTCTTCTGAAGCGATTGGCCTTGATCAGATTACGAGGCAGGGTCGAAAAAAGAATATGTTTTTTATCGTCGTAGAAATATACATGTTTTAAATTAAATGGATTTATGTATCTAAAAAACTATTTTTTACCATTTTTATGAACATCAGATATTCTCCATCGACAGATACAGCAAAAATCAACTGCTTGAATTAAACAAAGGTACATCTTGGTATGGCAGACCTTACTCTGTGAATGCTGTACTGTGCAATACTTGAGGTGTCAACTCATCTATATTATCATTCAATTAACCTTTGTTTCAGTTGACTTAAATGGCATTTATCATTTCACAGCCTGGGAGAATTATACGAAAAATTACCTGATCAGGAATTATTTGAAAACGAAAAAGAATATCAGGTTTCTATCGATATATGTTTTGGAATGTGTGGAGTATTATCTGGATAGTATGAGGCGAGGTCAGGGAGGGGGAGAGGGGTTTTGAGGGTAGCTCCACCGCAAGGGCTTTGGATGGAAGATAATAACACGTTTGCCCAAGAGACGTCATTTTAATTTTGTTCTTGCTAACTTTGGACGATTATATTCAGCTTAGAAGGGACTTTTCTAACTGAAAGATAGGAAATGTAACCTTCATTAGTACATCCACAAAGAGGTCCTTCCTAAAGTGAATGGCATCATCTGTAAGTAAATAAGTACGTACTCAGGCTGAAGGGGTTAATGCTTTATAACAATGGAGCTTGGCAGTAAAGGAGAATGACACCCGTTGGTCTGAGCGTACAGAGATAAGGATGGCTAGAATCTTGAGGAACGTGTAGTGCTTCCTTGACTGACGGAGTTTCAAGAGGAAGAAATGTGGAGGAGTAACTTAAGAGGTCAACTAGAAGCTGAATGATATAGTAATGTGATGTGTAGAGGCAGACTCTGGTATTCTGGAGATGTGGTGAGAATGCAGGATGAAAATTAAATGATGAGATTTAGAAGTTTGAATATGGAGGGTGGAGAATCAAGAGGTAGACGACAAAAGGCATGAAATGAAGTCCTACAAAACCCACTCAGAGTTTAGGGACTGGACAGAGATGCTGTCAGAGATCGTGCACCATGAGGAGCCACTATAACGTGAATAAGATCGATAGACAAGGTTCGGAGGAAGGGGAAAATTTTTGCTATCAAGTGCGTGGTAGTGCTTGCTGATACGCTGTAAAAGACTTGGTAAAGAAAATATATAGCCTACATGATGCAACTTTAAAACAATGTCTTACCACTTGGAAGTAGGATTATGTATGTTACGTAATCAGGCACAACACTGAGTTGTAAAAAAAAAAAACTAACAAATAGGCCTATAAACAGTACTATAAAAATACGGACGGCCAATTAGGTGAAGGGACTGTATACCATAAATAGCTGCACAATACCTCTGTAGATTTGCAATGAAAAAAAAAAAAAAAAAAGGTAAATGTCGGTTATTAAAAAAAAAGTATTATTCAAATGATTATTCCCTTTGATTGTCGTTTTATATCACGTGATTTAAAGGAATTCATGACCTGCACTGGAATATCGAGGAAAACTAAGCCTAAGAATAATTCCCTCACTTCACAACCCCATGAAAAGAAAGTTCAGTTTCTTTAGGATCCACCCAGGCGCAGGGAGGTAAAAAATATGCGTAATAAAAACTTTAGAACTCGCAAGACGATGGGATCCCACTTCATGTTAAAAATAATCGCATTGATAGGTTAACGACTACTGCAATGTGTGACGGTATCAGATGTCTAAGTGCTTCTCAAAAGGTTTTCCGTCACAGGAGCTGAAAGTTCTGGTCCCTCTTCCTCGTCCCAGCAGCCAATCCGCCCGTCATCCCTCTGTGCCCACCTCAATTTATCATTCAGACAGACTTTCCAACTTAATCCTGGGTACTGCACCGTCAGCGTCTTGCACCGCACCGCCAGGCCTATGTCAACGTCATTCATCGCCTCGCACGCCACCACCGCTAACGCCTCTCGACCGCCTTTCTCTGCAGATGTGAAAGGAGGCTAGCGGGTACACAAACGCGCCCAAGTCACACTTTCACTCTTAATGTACTGATATGGTAGTGTGGTTGGGTGTGGCAGACTCTGAAGAAATGATATGTAAGGCGTTCAAAATTCTTATGAAGAATGCCTTCGCTATAAGGAGTCGTACCCCAAAGACGAAGTTGGGTTACACTGGCATTAGCCAGAATAATAACCAAACCGAAGGGTTTCACCATTTCCCCCCGAGATGGTCTGCTGAACAATATAAACTGCTGCTACCTAGCCAAAGACGCAGTGTAAGTCCACGAGCTGTAAGGAAATAATGAAGTTTACATCTATCCTGAACCCCTCCCGTCCTCCCGTCCCTGTGTACAAACAATCACCATCAGTGTTCCCCAAGCCTAGCCCACCCCAGGTAAAAGCATAAGCAATCACCTTTTGCTCCCGGTTCCCTCCTCCACGGGCGGTCACTACACGGCACGAATTGATTATCAGGCATCTGTGGCGGTCGAGCAGAGGTCCACGCACGTCACTCACTACCACCGCCATCACTGCGCACGCACGCACACACACACACACACACACACACACACACACACACACACACACACACACACACACACACACACACACACACACACACACACACACACACACACACACACACACACACACACACACACACACAGGAACTTTAAGTGACCAGGACCTGGAATGCAGTCGACCAGATCTTAAAATACAATACCATTCGACGTACCAAAATGCACCAAGTATTCGTCACGGTGCATATGCCAGAGAAACAGCGAAAACGGACTTCTTTTTTGCTATTACTAAGGAAAATCAAGCAGGAATACACAGAATATGGAGATTTTCTTATTTTGCTTGAAGGTTTGAGTGATGTGTGAATAACTGCGAGGAACATTTCTGTGTTGATATTCCTACTACTTTCCTCTTTCTGTATTTTGTCTCACCCCATCAAGGTCATGACAGAGTGAGAGACTGACTAGGAGTGTATGAGAGTGGGATGGTCAGAGAGAGAAACTAGAACCATGTCGAGTGATAAGGTGTAAGGGTATGTGAGCGGGGGGTGTCTGTCATGGGAAGTGGGGTTGTTAAAGAATATAATGGGGACAGTAAATGTTGGAAATTCTTCTGTCGAGGTCACCCCTGATAGTATGTAACCTCGGACAGTAGACAGACAGATAGATAGATAATCAGTTATAGATAGATTGATACCCAGAGAGACAGGGAGGTAGATAGAGATATGGTTCCGTAGGTGAGTATATAGCTAGATAAACAAAGATGAGCTGATAGACTGAGATAAGGGTTCGTTGGTAGGTATACAGGTAGAAAAACAGATAAAGATGAACTGATAGGTAGAAAGATAGGGATAAGGGTACGTGGGTAGGTATATAGGTAGAAAAACAGATAAAGATCAATTGATAGGTAGTCAAATTGAAAGAATAATATACAGAAGATAATAAAAACGATAGTGTGATTAGGTAAAACAGTGCGTCCTTACAAATGTTCTCCCACACTAGTTTACTTCCCAGATCCACTCCATCACGTATGCAAACAGTCTCTCTCACTTACAAACACTGTCACTAATTGCACATAACGTCTCTACACAGCCTCACTAAACAGAATATTTTGGGCTTCGGCATGATACAACAGAACATGACAGGTATCTCACGTGACAAAGCCCTTGACAATACTGGAAACGAAAGTGAATTAAAAATATATTTATATAAATCCGCCAAGCCAATTCATGCAGAAGGGATAATTTAGTGATATAAAAACAAATGAAGCAAGCAAAGTAAGGTCATCTCTCCCAGCCTGATAAAATTTGTCTAACTCGAATACCGACCGTGAGATTAGTATCGGTCGTGAGATTAGTCTCGATCGTGAGAATAATTCCGTCTGTGAGATTAGTTCCTACCGTGAGATTGGTTCCTGCCGTAAGACTGTTCGGACCTTGAGATTAAAGTTCCGACCGTGAGATATCCGACCGTGAGATCAGTTCCGGTCTTGAGATTAGTTCCGACCGTGAGATTAGTTCTGACCATGACAATGGGACATCCACACAAATAACGACCCTCTCTCTCTCTCTCTCTCTCTCTCTCTATCTATCTATCTATCTATCTATCTCTCAGGACACACGCGACCGCCGTATAGATGACAGGACTTGCGCACCACCACTCACCGCCTGCACACACTGCGCATTGCTCGGTAACGAGCCGTTGGAAGAGAGAAAGAGAGAGAGAGAGAGAGAGAGAGAGGGAGAGAGAGAGTTTCACAGATAAAGAAAACACCGACCCGCCCGCGAAGTCATTTATCTTCACCCGGCTTCTTGATCCTTATCTCATATCTTAGGCGGAAATTAAGGTTAGGATGTTGCTGCTGGTGATTGTGATGATGATGATGATGATGATGATGATGAGTGAAATGATGATGATGATGATGATGATGATGAGTGAAATGATGATGATGATGATGACGATGATGATGTCAGAACTGGATGGATGAAGTACGTATGACCATGACATAACAAGGGTTTTGCCAGTACTTCCCCTTCCCCAAGTACTTTTTCTCCTTGGTTGCCAGTGCAATGGTTCTACCCTACAGGCGTTATAAGAGCAGCTTAATCACGCGAAACAAAAATGCAGACGGTTCCTCTTGCATGGTTGTGCCGGGAACTTCGATGGCTTGCATGATGAGTGTATGGAAGGGTGACGTATTATCGTTGGCCATTCTGATGACAATGTTCCTAATTTTGCGTGTTACATGTTGTTTCCTGCTTCTGGATCCTACCCACCCCACACCCACCCTGTGTCCAAGAAAAACTATACATATATTTTATATAAGTGATGCTGTATGTCAGTCTGTACGTCTCCTGTCTGTATACATCATTATCATCATCATCATCAAAAAGAACAAATGTCAAGGAAAGCAATAATCTGTAGAATATTTCGTAGGTAATATTTATATCTATCTGCCTATCTATCTATACACATATATATATTGCATATACAATATATATAATCTATCTATCTATCTATCCGTCTATCTATCTGTCTATCTATCCATATACATATGGAGCCTCTGTGGTACAGTGGTAAAGTGTGCATTTTCGTACACTGAAAAACGAGGGTTCGCGCCCCTCCAGGATAATAAATTTTGGGAGCATTCTTCCGGCCACGTACTGCTTTGGCAGACATAAGAGGTACTGTGGTTGAACCGGTGTCGCTTACTATAAAGTATGCTTGAACCCAGTCAGCTTGCGCGGGCTGATTACACTTGGTTAACAGACTACACACACATGCAAAGCCACTCCAACACTATAATTACACTTATAAGCACTTCTCACCCTACATACAGTCTCTACCAGACAGCCTAAGCCACTAGGTAGAGATACATAGGCTGTATCGTCCCCACTTCGATCGGGATAGGCCGGTCCTGCAGTGGACACTCAAGCGGATATATAAAATAAAAATTAAAATTAATTTGGTTTTACGCCAGGTATCCCCGAAGGGCTAAGGCGTTGCCTCTGTGTAGAGGACTTTTGGACTGGAGCGTGTAGCATTTTATGACCGGATGCCCTTCCTGATGTCTACCAATGACCCTTGGGTGGATTCGATCCTCCGACACGTCGGAGCGCTCTAACCCACTGAGCCACGGCTCCAACTCAAGCGGATATATATATATATATATATATATATATATATATATATATATATATATATATATATATATTGCTGCGCAGAAGTCGTCAGGGAACAAATCTATGTAAGAATCTTTCTGAGAGCAACAGGCGTTAACAGTGCTACAGTTACAATCTCAGGTAGTTATGGACCATATTCCTGATGCAGCAAGGTACAGTATCATGGTGTTGGAGGAAATAAGAGTTCATGTCCAAGCTGCACTTCAGTCTCGGGGCTGGGAGATGTAATCAGCAAGCATGATTAAATAATAACAGTACCCATCACTATACGAATCTAATGACTTCACACCTCGTTAGTGATGGTGCTCCGGGCCGGCACCCTCATTAGCCCACCTCATTATCCGTCATATTGGGTTGTTGTATTGTTGTGAGCCATGATGTAAGGTGGATCTTTAGCCTGCCTGCTGGTGCGGTTC
This sequence comes from Coenobita brevimanus, assembly GCF_032717465.1. NCBI lineage: Eukaryota > Metazoa > Arthropoda > Malacostraca > Decapoda > Coenobitidae > Coenobita > Coenobita brevimanus. Next base: position 22,972,918 of record NC_136977.1, read on the forward strand.
TTGGTGATACGTATCTCTGGGTTCGTGTGGAGAGTTTAGGGGGGCTCTTTTAGTGTTCCTCATCTGGGGTTCACAGTGCAGGTTTTGATGGTGGAGAGGGGTGCCTTCACAGGGGCACCGACAGAACTAGGCTGCTCTGTTGCCTAATTACACAAACGTCCCTCAGCGCCTTCCCTATTCCCCGAAAGGTGGATGGTGGACTGCAGAAAAAGGCCAACTTCAGCCTGCATTCCACCGAGTTCATGTCGAGATGAACTTAATCAACAACAACAACAACCACAACAATGGAGGGGTTTGTTATGAGGTTTAGTGGTTCGTTCTCGGTGTTCATTGTGGGGTTCTTGTGGGAGCTTCACTTGTACACCTTAATTTCATTACCTCCTGATAGGTGTTCCACTGTGTTCGAGTGCTTCTCTCACCCTCTTTTTTACCCGGATTGTAATCTCTCTCTGTCTCTCTCTCTGTCTGTCTCTCTCTCTCTCTCTCTCTCTCTGTCTGTCTGTCTGTTTGTCTGCCTCTGTCTCTCTCTCTGTCTGTCTGTCTCTGTCTGTCTGTCTGTCTGTCTCTGTCTGTCTGTCTGTCTGTCCGTCTCTCTCTCTCTCTCTCTCTCTCTCTCTCTCTCTCTCTCACTAAACATCCTTTTCCTACCCATTGCTCTCTCTCATTCTTCCTTTCTGAGCAACACGCAATCGATCTCTGTCCGCTCCCCCACCACCTCCACCCCCTCCCCAGCTCCCACCCTCACCTCCTCCTCAACCCCCATCCTCACCCCCTCCTCAGCCCTCACCCCTCTACCTAATCAGGTAAGCTACCCCGTCGATTAAAGGTCATTACGCCGCTATTAAGGCCTATTTATCATGCATCTGACTGAATTGACCTCCCTTTCTCCTCCTACCAACCTACCTACTTACTCGACCCTCCAATCAACAACCTTCATCAGCCTCCTCTTCTCATTAATCTCTCACCCTCTTCTTCACTGTTTATTTATCTGTGTCTGTTTTCGATGCCGGGGTAACTGTTGTAATTGAGTTAGTTTCTATGTTTATATGTATGCGAGCAAAAAATTTCATGAACGCCTGAACCGATTTAGATAAAGTTTGTCATGTACGATCTGCATCCAAAGTTCTGTCACCTCTCCTGCTTCCATGTATTTTAAAAATCAGTGTCGTGAATCTCCAGCGACCGACACTGGTGACTTCCTTTGGCCTCAGATCAGTGTCATAAGGGTATTTTGCTGCTGAAACACCACACTGATTTTCTACTGTAGGTTCGTGGAAAGAGAGAGAAGGTACACTACATGATTTCTGACGCCGACTGTACCTGTCAAGTATGAGTCCGAGAGGAAATTATTCGATTTTGGTGCAGATGGATGAGAGTTTAAGGTTATGGATCAAGGTACACTCGTATGTTTAGCCACAGGTGAGCACTTCTGATTAAATCTCTCTCTCTCTCTCTACCTCTCTCTCTCTCTCTTCTTGGCACCTGTTGCTTTCTTTTGTACGCCTTTTGTCCCTGCATACTCTCTCACCTCATTCCCCCTCTCTTTCCCAATCATCATTCCTCCATCAGTCTCATTCACTCTCCACTTCTCTCCCTCCCACTTTCCCTCCCTATCACTCCTGCCTCTCCTCCTTCCTCCTCTCTCTCCCTCTCTCTCAGTCATAATTCCTTCATCAGTCTCACTCTCTCTCCACCTCTCTCCCTCCCACTTTCCCTCCCCGTCACCTACCACTCATCTTTCATCATTCATTAACTCAATTATGCCCCGCGATCCACCTTGTTTATCCATCATGAATATCTCAGACGTGATGGATGCTGGACTAATCAAGCGAGGTACACAAGTAAAATCTAATAAGCTTTGCAGCTAAACCAACACCCACAATGGCTATTAGTTCCACCTTAAACATGAGGACTATTTTTCAAGAATTATTTAATTTTTCTCTGAGTAAGAATGTATGTAAAATTTGGATTATCGTTGGCAGATCACAGTACGAAAAGACAAGACACATACACATTCAAAACAGGTCAAAGACTATTTTTATTCATGCATTATAGCCCTCACATCCAACTACTTACACCATACATCCATTCACTAAAAACAGATCATACATGCATTCACTCCAACTTGGTCAAACATTCATTCATTACAGATGCACAGACTCGTAATAGGTCACACATCCAATCACCCAACTCACCATTCGAGCCTGATCAAGACGCTGTTACTGGGATACTATTGGGCTGCTTGGCTGTGGTTTTGCAAGGGTGGTTTCCTAATAATCAACACGAGCATCGGTGAGGGGGTGGATGCTGGCTGGGTACTATGGTTGGGTATTAGTCAGGGGAGGAGATACGAAAGAGTAGGGGAGAATTGTTTAATCTTAATATTCTCGCTTTTTCGACTTTTGATTCTCTCTCTCTCTCTCTCTCTCTCTCTCTCTCTCTCTCTCTCTCTCTCTCTCTCTCTCTCTCTCTCAGTTGGGGATCAGTGGTCATTATGCAACTCCTCGATCACAGCCGAGATAATGCGGGAGAACATTTTAATCCTGAGACTGATTTCCTCTCTCTCTCTCTCTCTCTCTCTCTCATTTTATATATATATATATATATATATATATATATATATATATATATATATATATATTCTTTAAGGCGAATAAAAGCGTTCATCATAAGCAAAAAAAAAAATCGTAATGAAGAGGTTAATAGAGACTTTCTAACCTATTCACTTTTTTTTTTTTTTTTTTTTTTTTTTTTTTGGTCCCTCAGGGTTGGATGTTCTCGTCGGTGGGAGAGCCTGATGGCTGCCAGAATCAACCTTTTTTCCATGCTGACGAAGTATGAATAGTGAAGATGTGTCTGTAACGAATGTGATGGATGTGTCACTCGAAATTCTGCAATGTTGGCGTTTATGTGTAGCCTATCAGCTTTGGCCTCGAACTCAAGATTTGGGGCACATGAAGCTCGCGAGACAAACATGCTATCCCCGAGGCAAAGTTACTCCAGTGCTTTCATAATATAAATAAAAAATCGTGTGGTAACTGGAACAATATGTAATAGTTTCACTGACTGAGAAAAAGTTATAAGAACATTTTTGTGATAAACAGATAGATAGACAAACCAAACGATAAACAGATAGACAGAGAACACATAAAACAAGAATTATTAGGATCCTTAGCGTCTCTCTCGGACTGATCTCGACGATAAACTTGCAATTAGTCTAAGATCAGATAAGACCATCATGCTGTTAATTCAGTTTGTATTTTTACCTCCATTTTCTTGCTTTCCTTTTTTTTTTTTTTTTTTTTTTTTACAATGCGGGAAATGTGTGAGACAGACCGTAAAAGTAATATCGAACTGCAAATTTCCTTTTAAACCACTCCGTATAACTGGCTGTAATTTTATCGTACCCAGACATTACCCGGAGGGAGTACTCTCAGGGTATCAAGTCTTCAGACCACCAAAAAGCTCCGATCGTCTCAAGTTAGCGAACGACATGAACAAGATGAACAGGTTAATACGGTGTACATGTCTACTTTGAGGCTACATGTTCTGGCCTATTATGATTACCGCGATGACTTGAAGTTAACTTTCATATTGATGGAGACTGTCAGTGTACAATGGGATAGCGTGGTGGTGGTGGTGGTGGTGGTGTTGGAATCGACGAGGTGTAAGAGGGATTTGGAAAGAGAAGGTAAGGGTGAGATGGGGTGGAGACAGAAAAGAGTGGTGGAAACTGCAGGTGTTGTCTAAGTGGCCATTAAACGTGATGCAAAATTACCTGAAGGGGAGTGAAAAGGTAAGTGTGAGTGTAATGTTCATGTGCTCTAGTTCCTCTTGTTCTCGGCCTGGGGTCACTGGAGGAGGAGTTTGGCCTGAACTGCCTCTGTGGTGATATCAGTCTCCACAGTCGATCAAGTTCCAGTATTTGGTCAGGATGCTGGAGATGACATGACTGAAGACAAGCGAGGCTGACGGAGCTATGTTGGTCTCCTGGTATCCTTACTATCTGGTGCATCACAACACATAAGTTGACTGCAGTAGCCAGGTGGGCTGAAACCACTCAGAGAACTGTGATCCGATGGATCATTATATTCAGAGAGGTTGTTGCAACTCGATGCCCAGGATGCGGGATAGTGTTACAGAATAGGTCTGCTGACTACTATGGTGGTACCATTCTTAACTGGCGGTTTGGGTGGGGCACCAACCTCTGTACAGTGTTGCCACGTTTTCCATACCCGCAATGCCCCCCTCTCTCTCTCTCTCTCTCTCTCTCTCTCTCTCTCTCTCTCTCTCTTTCCTGGGGGGAGATGTGCGTCACTCTTGGAATTTTATTTCTTTTATGAGTGACATAAACTTGTGCTTTCATTTCTTTATTTTGTTTTTATTATATCTAATTATATTTACAAAATATTATTGTTTTACATATGGCGCCAGATGACCTCACTACTGTGGCGCCATGATTTGTTTTCATTCAGTCACTCTCTCCCTCCTTCGTTCCCTCCCTTCCTCCATCTCTCACTCAGCTGCACTCAACACTGCCCCTGGTCTGCCTTCCCCTCCCCCCCCCCTCTCTCTCTCTCTCTCTCTCGTCTGTGGTATTTTAGGATACATCTTGGTTATTTTCTTTTACTTTATAATGTACATATTGTAAATTTGACTTTATTTCCACACCACCCAGGAGGTAAAAGTCTAGGCGCGTCTTTTTTTAAGAGGTGTCTCCAAACAGGCCTAGGATAGAGGAAGCTCTGGCCAGGTGGGAATGGGTATGTGTGAGTGTTGCCGCTCACGAGGTTTAATGTATTATTTTTTTTTTTACTAAGAAATTGACATATTTTTACTTATATTCCTGCGCATTATCTTATAATCATAATTGTGACATTATTACCAATCCCAGAAATACGGTAACAGCCAATAAAAGTGACTACTTTTTTTTAAGCAACATTGTAAAATATTTATGCCACGTTTCTGTATTGCCGTATAAATATTTTACGCATAATAAGTTTACTGTTCTTTCATATATTATAATACACACGTTAACATTATATTCTTATGTGTTTATCTTATTGTGATGCCTATTACATATATCAGAGCCGTTCACATAGCGAGTATGGAACACGTGGCACCACTGTACAGAGGTTCGTGCCCCATCCAAACCGCCACTTAAGATTGGTACCACCACAGTATTATGCCTGCGCTCCCGCCATCTGGAGGGTCATATCGTTCCACTGCATACTCACGGAAGACCTGACGTTCTGCCAGATCAGGAAGACTATGGGTAGGTAAATTTCCGTCAGACAACCTCGCGTTACAAAGCTAGATGCTGTTGCTGCCAGTTTTAGATCCACCACTGGTGGAAGGTGAGAATGAGTTGCACGAAGTTCAGTAATGGAGTCATCATGATGGAAACGTGAAATGGGTGATGGAAGTAAGGGCTAGGCAGAAATCACTCTCTCCGTGCAAATTACAGAGCATGGCTGAGTGATGCTGACAAATGATGGTGTTTTGAGGCATGACCTGCCGAAACCCAGCAGCGGCAAACGTACGACTTACGTTCGTCTTGTTTCGATTTTTTCTTTGTATCTTCTATCCGCATGTAGTTTTTGATCCAAAACAATTTCTTGTCTGCGGTAAACAAATTTTATCCTCCTTAGTGGAGCGTATGAAGCATATTCATTTTACCCAGTGAATATTATGTCTCTAAAATTCATTCAAGCCACTGCAAGACAAAATAAATCATCGTAAGAGGTACATGTAGTAACAGTTGGATTAAGTTAAAATAAACTGCAAAGAGAAAAAGAGAAAACACTTTATTCCCACAGTCGAAGAATGGAAAAATCTGCCTAGCTGTAGGCGTGTCTGGCTGGACCAAACAGGCAGCTGCAGTTAATGAGAGTGATGTTACTGTGTTGTGTGTGAGGCGACAGGTGCGGGGCCAATAAAGCCATCCACCTGCACGGCTTGTTGTCCACCACCATAACCTAGAAAGGGTTTATGTTGGCCACACCGCTCTCTCCTGCCCACAAACATGGATGATGAGATGATCAGGTGCCATGTTTATTAAGTTTCTCGGGCCTTTGTTGCATTTTTCTTCAAATCATATACTTTCTTGAGTCTAAGTTGCGTTACAGACTGCTTGATTATACATAGATTTTCACTCATATTGCTACCAAACTCGTGAAACTATAGTGAAAATTAGAATGAAAACAATACGAGATAACCCTTCACTGCTACAAACACAAAAAGAATGAGGGCATAAGAGAAGGGAAACTGAAGGAAGGCAACAGAAGGCAATGAACAGAGGAAGAGAAACAAAGAAAGGCAGGAACAGTAAGAAGGATACAATGAGAAGACAAAAGAGAGACAACCAAAGGGACGTAGGCAGAAAGAGGACCTAAAACGATAAACCACAAGAATCCTTAAATACTTACTAGGGGGTCAGTCAACTAAGTGGGTGGAGGGACAGGGGTGAGGGGAAAGGACAGGGGGATTGGAAGGGGGTAAAGATGGGGGGTTTGGAGGGGGGATAAAAGTGGGGGGACTTGGAGGAGGGGGGAAGGATGGGGGGCTGGTAAATTTCATGCACGATATTGCTCGGATTATAATTTGATTGACGGAGTTGTTCTATAAGTTCTGTGCAAGCACGCATGCACGCACGCACACACACACACACACACACACACACACACACACACACACACAAAGCGATTTCAAGTCTCTTCGTTCAACCGTAGAACTTAAGGAATTAAAAAAAAAAAAAAGATGTTCTCCCCATGAATTTCCACTTAACACTTTATAAAATGCCTTTACGTGTTAGATAGACAGATAGATAGATTGACGCGTTAGACAAGAGAATGGACAACATACCACTAAGCAGAGAACATATTCTATATTTCCAAAGCATTACAAGAGAAAAGGAAGTAAGTGATAATTAGTACTAGAAAAATGGATGTGAGTTGGGGGATGGTCAGCGTAATGGCAGGGGACAAGGCGACATGGAGGCGATTTGTTTGTGGTCACCCTTTACGAGATCAAGGCGTCTGGATATAGTTAGATTAACAGACAGACAATGGTGAGATAACAGCTTCCAGTACTTGAAAATCTGCGAGAATGATAGCAAGCACCAGAACAACTAGAACAAGATCAAGAATAAAAACATGAACAAAACAGCATAAACCTGGACAATAAAGAATGAGAGAAAAAGAAGTCAGCTGGATAAAAAACAGGGACGAAGATTATTATTATTATACTAACTGACCGCATAATCGGTGGTGTAAAAGAAGGGGGAAAAAAAAAAAGACGGAGGAAAAAAAAACAAAGAACTATTATTATTCAAACCAATGGCCTATTGCAAAAATGTATTGGAGAAAAGTGAGTCAGAAGAGAACAAGAAAAGAGTGGCATTCAAGCTGATGAAATATTAGGAAAAACGGAAAACAATAAGGGAAACTATTATTATTATTATTATTATTATTATCATTATTATTATCATCATTATTATTATTTTCACTGACGACTTTATAGCGAAGAACAGACTGACAGCAAAAACAGACTGAGAGAAAGAAAAACTAATTACTCAAACCCTCTAACCCCCCATGAGGAACGTATGGTAAGTCCTGTCACTAGATTTTACGAGATTTTTAAGGAGAGGCATTCACAAAGGATCTTAACCAATTTTAACCATAAACAAATCCCCTAGCAGTTAAACACCATCATGAATCCTTTCTTTTGGTCCAACCTTTGACGTTCTCATTCACTCTCGTTCGATTTTTATGTGTTTGGTGGCCTTACAAGTCTGCATGAAAGTATTAAAAAGCGACCTCTATACGCAACTAAAAGGCAAGAAAAGTTTTAAATATAGTCCCTGGATCCGGCGGTATCTGTACAATAATTAAGTGAGAGATGGATACTGCTAACTACACCTGAGACCCAATTTAATGCCAGGTAAACTCCACATTTGAAGAAGGAAACGTCTAATAGCTTGAGGGAGCGAATGAGAAACTATACTCTTTTTACTCAAACTTGGCCTAAAACTGCAATCACTCCAACTTCTATGCTGAGTTGTAACAAGAGATTAAATCTAGAATATGATGCTGATCACGAAGAAGTACTGTGCAAAGGATATAGAGCCGAAGTATTGTCTTTTTCTGCCACTGAGCTACGTGAAATAAGCTACCAAAGGATGAAAATCTGGGTCAACTTAAGGCGAAAGGAGTATTGTTTATTTATTGTGGGAGTGTTGCGAGGAAAGGCAGGTAGGACGGCGTGAGGGAGTGTGGACCGATACACAGGTAAAGGGAGAGAGAGAGAGAGAGACAGAGAGAGAGAGAGAGAGAGAGAGAGAGAGAGAGAGAGAGAGAGAGAGAGAGGTGATTAGGGACACTGGAGGGAGAGAAGAAAGGTTGGACAAAAAGGCTGGAGAGAAAGGTCAAAGAGAAAGGTTGTAGACAATGGCTGGAGAGAAAGGTTGGAGAGAAAGGATGGAGAGAAGGGTTGAAGAGAAGGGATGGAGAGAGGAGTGAAGGGGTGGAAAGAGGTCTGGCCAATGGGATAGGTGCAAAAGGGAGACGTGGAAAAGAGAACAAGAGAAGGTATAAAGAGAACAGATGAAGAGGAGACGCGTGAAGAGCGTGGGTGAGCAGGAAAGAGGCGATGAGGAGCAAGGATGAAGAGGAGAGGGGTGAAACAGAGAAAGAATGTAAAGAAGTAGTAAGCGAAAGATGTGAGGAAGAGGAGGAGGAGGAGGAGGAGGAGAAGGAGGAGGAGAGAAGAGGAGGTGTGAGATCCGCAGGGCGCCGCGCCGTACCACAAAGCTAGGGGGCCACACAAAGCAACAGGCGTTATGGAGGGCCAACTGCATCGTTTTCCCTGCCGGCACTGCAGCTGGGGCATTACCTGCATCATAAGACGGCAGGTAGACGAGAGTGACGCGTGCTTACTCTCCTCTCAGACTCGTTTTTGATGTTCTGGGAGATTTGGTTTAACTGTTTACTACGCCCATACCGACCGACCTACGATAAGCCAGATTAGACGGTTCATATTAACAGGGTGTACTCGTTCTGTCCTGATTCACCACGTTTCACCGTCCTAGCCTATTCTGCCTACTCTTCTCCGCCAAGCCCATTAATTTTTACTACTACTACTACTACTACTACTACTACTATTACGACTGTTATATATTATTATTATTATTATTATTATTATTATTATTATTATTTTCTTTTACCTCATCGATCATCAATCCCAAACCGTCCACCGTCACCCCCACCCCCAGAAAACTCCCGCCCCATCCCCCTTTCAACCCCAACCCCCCCCTACCCCTCCTCATAACCCCCCTCCAAGAAACTGGACTGTGTTTCTTGTCTCGATACTGGATTTCTTTTTTCTTTCTTTTTTTTTTTTTTTTCTCCCGTCATCCATTATCACAGGATGTAATTAAATCTGGTTCATGAATTTATTACGTAGGGTTTCAGTCAAGAGGTGGCTCCTGTGATTGGTCTGTAGTGAGGGAGATGGTTGATAGATGCCGTTGATTTATTGACTGTGTGTGTGTGTGTGTGTGTGTGTGTGTGTGTAGAAGTCACCAGTGTGTTTTATTCACCCTGCAAGTCACCCTCTTCGCTTCCAGACACACTTTCATTTTACCCACAATAATTAAAGTGAAAGTAAAATAAGAAACTATCTTACCTAAGAAACTGAATTCTTTCGGTACAATGACATTCTATATTATTTACAGTATGTATTCCCTGGACGATTTTTATACAGCTTAATAAAATCGTCTCGTCGTAAAGGAATGAGAAACAACACCTGCTAACTTTTTCAGTGTATTATTTTATTTTTTCTTGCAACAGACAGACGGTTTTATTCATACTTTGCAAGATAGTGATGGGGTTAAAGAAAATTATTTTTAGCTTCTGTGCAAATGTTAAAGTCGCCTGACAGGGAACAAGTTGACCTGAAATGACAATAACATCAGTAAGAATGTGAGTACTTATCCCTCAGTCTTATCCCCTCTCCCATCTCCTCCGTCATCCCATCTTCCTCTCTCGTGCCCAGCCCTGTTCCTACCCCCCTCCTCTCTTTCTTACCTTCTCCGTTTTTCCTTTCCCCTCCTTCTCCCATCCGTATTTCCCCTTCTTTCCCTCAAGACCCAAATTTCCCCTGTCCCGTCCCTTTCTCCCTCCCTCACCTCAGCTTCCCCTGTCCCCTCCTTTCCGAGATTCCAGTTTTCCCCATCCCCTATCCTCCCCTCTTCCCCTCTCCCCCCTTTCATCTCCCTCCCTTTCCTCTCGTGGACGCAGCAGAAATAGTGTCACGAGTCTCACTCCACTTCACTTGACCTCTTCCACTTTCTTACACCTCTCCTTCTCGTTTCTTTTCCCCTCCCTCCCTTTCCTGTCTTCTTTCTTCTTTCCTCTTTCCAATCACCTCTCTTTTTCCTCTTCCCCAACCCTCTCACACACTTCGCAATCCCTTTTATTCGGCCCTCTCTTTTGCACCTCCCTACCTCTCCCTTCTCCCCTCCCTTCCTCCCTCTCTCCCTCTTTCCTCTCCTCTGCCCCCTCGATGGCTTGCTCTCTTCCCTCTCCCTCTATTTTCCTTCTCACTTTGGGCTCAAGAAAAATAGTCTGAGTCAACCCCTCCCTTCCTCTCTCTCTCTCTCTCTCTCTCTCTCTCTCTCTCTCTCTCTCTCTCTCTCTCTCTCTCTCGTCCATCCCCAACGGAGATAATTACGAGTTACGAGTTCTTACCTCTCCATTCCTCACCTCACCCAGTTATCTTCTCCCTCTCCCACTTTCTATCCCTCTCTCTTTCCCTGCCTCTCCTCCTCACCACCAAATACGCTCTTTCTCTATACCTCCTGTCCTCTCCTCTCCTTCTCTCCATACCTCCTTTAATCTCCTCTCTTTCTCTCCCTACCTCCCCTTCCCTCCACCCCTTCTCTCTTGTTCCTCTCACTGTTTCCAGCAAAATATTTCAAACCCCTTCCCTCCCCACCCCACCTTTTTCTTTTCATTCTTCCTCCCTGCTTCATCTCTCTCCTTACCCTTTTTCTCCTCTCCTTCCCCCCTCCTCCCTCCCCTCCTCTCTCCCTCATTCTGGACTCGGCAGACACAGTCAACCTCCCTCTCTCTCTCTCTCTCTCTCTCTCTCTCTCGTCCATCCTGGTAGCGCCTGCTTTGTCCTGGGAACAAAAGACGCGATAAATTACAAACGTGACACTGATTTTGAAAGCGTAACATTTTTTATACGAAGGAAAAATTTTACGCTCCGTTAATGCATTGTTTATATCATTATGTTTAACTGCTTTTGTGATGGCGATTTTACGCCCGACTGATTTATTGTTCTTGCTATTGATGAGAGAGTAACAGGGTTGGCATGAGCTTGATGATGATGATGATGATGATGCTAGTTCATTTATCTTTGGAGTAGTTTCACGCAGGGTTAATATACAGTTTCTGCCATTTATTTTTGAGTAATGTGTTTAGGGTGATGGTGATGGCGGTTCATTTTGAGAGCAGTTTTACACTTTGATAATAATATTTTTCTTAATGAAACCTGCCTCGCGGTGTGAAGATGAAAGCCTCGATGCAACATTATTTTTCGCTCCACCTAGAGTGAGGCGGAGAGGTGAGTCAAGAGAGGGAAGAGAGGGAGGGGACGTCGACGGGGGGTGGGGGTTATGAGGAGAGAAGAAGGAATGTTGTTCTTGAGAAGGAGTGTCGGACTGGAGGGAAAGAGATTATGAGGAGGGAAGGGAGGGGTCATGAGGGAGGGAGAAAGGAGGGGGGGTTGTCATGCACAGAGAGAGGGAGGCTGTGGGTGACACCATGACTATGCACACTTACCTCATACACCGTCTGGCCTTAACTCTATAGACATGCCGGAAAAATAGGCAGGCTTTAAATGAGACGTACAAATGGATAATGAAATACGTTACACAGCGACATTCCTGCCCTGGCCTGCCCAAAATACCGCGCTTGTGTTTACTCCACAGGTATTTGAGAGCACATAAAAAAAATAATAATAATAATCTTCCCTTTCTTAATTCCATCATCCGTGCACTTTTTTCCTATCTAATTAACACCAAGAGATTTTCATTAATTTCAGAGGGACCCAAGACCATTAAGCCTCAAGGGAACGAGATGTCTATTTTAATCTATCTAAAACCAGACGATTTTATTCGCTACTAGAAAACTGACTGAATTCTGGGGATAAGAAAATGATCTAGTTTTATTCCCAAAATCTCAGGGGGTAACCTGTCTATTCAGTCTTGCACCAGCTACCCGTAGACGATTTTAGGCTACCCCGCTCTGTGAAACCTCCTGTGGTCCAAGGAAATAAAATCTAACCAGAGGATTTTCTTAACTGAGCAAATCGTCTGATGGGGGCAAAATAATAATAATAATAATAATAATAATAATAATAATAATAATACACAAGCGGTACAGTCTCTCTATGAAGTAACGAGTCAACACGTTTCACACTCTAGCCAGCCTCTCGTTGTTGGGTTATCACTAATTTCTCGGGTTTGTGACAAGGAAAGTGTGGTGTGTTCATTATTCTGACATGATACCACGTCATGAAGTAATCCTGCATCATTTGCCAGGAGTTATGGGCGTTCTAACAGGGAAAAAAAGGCCCTAACTAAACAATTGGAGGGGATGGATGGGTGGAAGGGGATGGGTGGGTGAGTGAGGTTGATGGGTGGGGATGGATGGATGAGTCGAAGGCAGGGGATGGGTGGGTGAGTGTGGTTGATGGATGGGGATGGATGGATGGGAGGAGATGGGTGGATGAGTGTGGTTGATGGATGGGTAGCAAGGGATGGATGGTTGTGGTTGATGGGTGGGCGGAAGGGAATGAGTGGGTGACAGAGACTGTGTGGGTGTGGGTGACGGAGGTTTGGGAGGTCCTGGCTGATGGGTGGATGACAGGGGATGGGTGGATGACAGGGGATAGGTGGATGGGTGTGGTTACTGACGCCTGACGTCAGCAAGATCCGTGTCTAGTTTTCCCCGTTGCTCCCCCCAAAAAAGAAACCCGACAGCTCTGTCATCCGTGTTTTTACAGTCGTATTTCAGTGGTGTCAAAAAATATAAAGATGAAAATCAAGAAGAGCAAAAAGGAATGAGTCTTTGTTACTACCAGGTAACTTTTGTCAAGAGGTCTGTGTGTTGGCTAAATTACTGTGCAACTTCAAATGGGGGACTCTGACATTCGAGCTTTCAAAATTAATTCAAGATGTCGGAGGAAGTTACATGAAATATCTTGAAAAAAAATCGTCTCCATTACTTTAATAAATAAAGTAAATAAATAAATAAATACGGAACTCAAAAACGAAGTATTTTTAAGTTATATATACGATGCTAAGGACAAAAAATTGTAATAAAAATCAAGAATAAACTACAAAAAAGAATAACTTTGATATCTAATGCTTCAGTTTATTTCTTATGTGGCCAAAGTGCACAAAATTTGAGAGCTCTTATTCCAGATGTTCCAACATAAATTACAAAATGCCGCAGTAGGTAAGTGAAAGTAAAAGTCATAAGAAACAAAAATTGACATCCAAGGTTTGAATATCGCTTTAATTAGGCCAACGTACATAAATTAAATGAAAAAACATATCAATTTTCGCCTGTTATGGAAAAAATTCAGAACATATGTTGTTTCAGTTTATTTATAGTGACACCATACCAAGTAAACTTGACTGAATAATATGAGCAGAGCAAAAAATACATGTACAAACTCTGACACTTGTGGTATTAAAATAATCCCCCAAATTAAAGATTAAGGAAGTCAGAGTCTAAGTGATGATTAACTCCTCAAGCCCCGGGAGGTCACTTACTCTAATATTTATCTCGCTTCTGCCAGACAATTTCTCTCAAGGCATCCTCTAGTGCTGAAGGGATTAATGTTAGATGTGTAGGCTTCATCTAACCCCTTCACTTTCCCCAGACTAAATAAAATCGTCTGAATGTAGCAAAAAATTAACCTTAAAAGAGTACATCATTATCGTGAAATGTTGAAAGAAACAGAACTTTAAGACTTGGGAATTTCATTATTTTTCCCTCAACCTTAAAATATAAAAATTGATGAAAAAATTTGAATGAAACAACTACATTCAGTTTACCCCCACTCTGTAATCTACAATGAATGAGATTATAATATTTTCCCTATGAAGCCAGAACAATCAATTAAAAGAGAGCAGAACGAAAAAAACAAATTGCTACAATAATGAGTATCAGTTTGTAATGATGTACGAAGCAAAAAGGAGAGAACAAACCAGTGAACTCTGACATCTGTGGTTTCACTCTCCTTTCCCACGATACCTCAAGTGTGTATAGCAATCTGCAGTAAACATGAAGACACATAATATTGGTTGTGTTAAATGAAATAGGATAAATATTAATAGTTTTCTACGATAATGCCGTCAGCAGCGTGGCTGTCATTATCATCGTCATCATCGTAATTATCACCTTTATCTCCATCCTGTTAATACTCATCCTCATCATTGTCATCATCCTCTTAATCATCATCATCATCATCATCATCATTATCATTCCAACCCGACCTCCCGCCTGAAAGCTGGATTGAGGTGAGATGCAGGAACACAGAAAAAAGTTGTATAAATGAGAGCGAGCTAACAAAGTCCACGCCCAGCGGAAAAGAGTCACACAGTCATTCACACATCATTCAATCTTTCACAGTCCTGACCCCACCTCATAAGTAAAATCATATACAAGTGCATCTATAATTTTTTGCTTTCCTTACAGATACACGTCACATACACCTGAGTCACTGCGTCGACTGCCAGTTATAAAAAGAGATGTGAAATCCTTGTCATGCGCCTCTCCATACTTCATTCACTTATTCCTTGCCAAAATATGCAGACTCAACTTAAAATCATGAAGAAGACAAGTGAATCACTAAGCACAAAAATAAATAAATGAAAGAAATGACATCTATGACATCTGTAGCTTTAAAATTTTTTCTCCTGACGCCGAAGTGACATCAAAACAAAACAATTCGAACAAGGTAGGAATCCTCATTGCCGCAGTAATATATGAAGCAGTTAACCCTTTCATTCAGGTGACGTGTTTTACTGAATGACTCTCCCTGCTTCCAAACGATTTTTTTCAGTTTGGAAAAAGTTCTTGAAGTGGAGGGGTAATGGAAGGCTATTTTTTTTTTTTACAATTATTAACTTTTTTCTTTTTTTCAAACCGACTGGAGTTTGATCGGTCGGAATTTCCCAAATTTACCTTTCCAGATAAAAAAAGCTTTAGTTAAATACATTAGTGTGGAGAGAGCGAGACTAAAACAGAAAATAAGTCACGGAATTGAAAGGGTGAATAAATACGAACGGCTTTAAAAATCCCCTCCCCCCCAACACGAACTAAATTAAAGGTGACATGGCTGGAAAATATAGACCAGGTAGTGTCCTAAATTAACCCAAACACCTGACACCCCTGGCCTGAATGTTAGGACTCCATATTATAATTACAAATCATAATAGATAAATAGATGAATAGATAGATAGTGAGACAGATAGAAGCAGGAAGTCAGATGATGAGAAGGTATTGTGTCTGCGAGAATCGAGCAATGCTAAACATGCTTACACACTCTTAACTCAAGGAATGCTTTATAGGCACACGACAGCGCCTCGTGACCATACACACACATACACACATACGCACACACAGGCTTCTAGAACTTTCCAACCACAGTGTAACACACGTGACACGACCCCTGCTACACCAGAATTTAGGAAGCAGAGGCAGAAGGAAGCTAGCCATAGAACAGGCAGGTAGTAGGGAGAAAGGCTTAGCAACTTGGAAGAGAGAGAGAGAAAGCGAGACAGGGAGGTAGCTAGAGGGACTCTACTTGTACTTCACTCATGTGTGAGAGACTTTGTTAATATTCCAAGACAAATAAAAATAGTCCCATACTATTCTTTACCTCTCCTGTCATTGAATGGCAAAGGGAACCAAGATTTTCTACTTACAAAACTACTCAAGTATAACAACCGCTTGTCCACAAGTTCAATATATATACGAAACTCCACTACAAGTTTATACAAAGTTTATTTAAGACATTTGGTAGCAGCGAACGTATACAAATCTCGTCTTCGAATCAACAGTGAATTTCTACAAAAGCAGTCGACACTCTACAAGATTAGCTTCTGTTCTACAATGAAATCCTACAAAATACAAGCCCACGAGTGTACAATTGATTCTTCATTATGAAGAGTGAAAAAAAAAAAAACTCTCAACCAACAACTCACAACCAGCTCCTGACAGTTCTCACCAACCTCCCCTCCATCTCCACGATCATCATGCTGATGTAGAAGTGATCACACGACGCCTTGCCAGTAGTACTGATACAAGCAATCTTGCAATTTCTACGACGAACCAACGAACTACAACCATCTACAATCAACTACAAGTAACAACTCTACGAGTCGTCTGTATAATTTTCTACACGCACCTACAAGTAGCGGCAGTCTTCATCCCACAACGAGTAAATCACAAGAAAAAAGGACCGAGAATACATCAAGAAAGAAAAACAAAACAAACAAACGAAGAGTGAGATACGACTCACAACTCACAACCACCAGGCCTCACCCTCCTCTCTCTGTTACATCCACCCAACCTCCACCGCTGACGCAGGAGTGAAGAGGTCAAGACAACGAAGCGAATACCAAGCCCATATTCACATCTCATCTTACTCACTCTTCTTCACTCAAGTTACTCAGCACTACTCATTTACTCACCACAGCTACCAGTGTGAGAAGTCGACGACACCATACGTATCAACGTGTGTCCGACACCCCACAACACGTCAATCACCCCGTGAAGGACAACGCTATCACCACGTGCAACACCACTCACACCATTCCCACCACGGTAAAAATTAGTGAGTTACATAGTTACTTCATTTATACGATACACAGTGATAGACAACACATTTTGCACAAACATATAAAACGTGCTGTATAGTTACAACTTAAATACATATACCTACTTCAATTATCTTCATAATTCAATCATTAAATACTTGCACCAACAATAAATATTCAACACTGTATATATTCATTCATTTATTATAGCATTTATTTACTACCAACGAGTGTTACCATTTATACCTACATAAAATACGTGTTGCATACATACAGCTATACATTATTACATCTACAAAGTAATAAAGAAAATATACCTTCACAGTTACTCAGTGAACGATTAAAAGAACTGTATTAAACATTTATTAATTAAAGCTACCTTGTGGAAACAGATAAATTAAGTTACAAGGAAAACCAGAAAAAAAAAAAAATGGCCAACACAAATGACGTTAGCAAGACTGAACAACTTGAACACAATCGTGAAGACAATGATTTCCACACAGTGCTGACACATATATTGCCCACGATAGGTACAAGTGAACAACAAGTCAGTGTATATAGTTAATACTGTATATAGTGTATATATATTTTTTATATAAAATAACAAAATATGGGACTATATAATATCATTTTCAGTAACATCTGTGCAATATAAACTAAACCTTAAAAAAAGGGTCCCTAAGGGAATTAGCCAGCAATTATGTAACCATGAACAACACAGAAGAAGCGTAGATAAACGAAGAAAAACAAACTATAGAAAATCAATACATACAAAAAAAAAAAAGAAAGAAAGAAAGAAAGAAAATAGAAAGAAATAAGGTAAGATCACATAACAAACAAATGAAAATAAGTGTAAGTGTGAAAAATGTTGAGTAATTCTAGTAAACAAATCGGGGCCCTCTTTCTGGGCACCAAAATGTGAGAAATGTTTAATGTATCCAAGTCGGTATCCCTGCCGGGACACCGCTATGCAAGAATTTTCTCGGTACACAACTCGTAGGTCGTTACCTTCCCTAAAGTTGTCTAAGTAAATCAAACAAGTCTCATAGAGTTAGGTGAAACGTAATTAAATTTAACTCACCTACAATACTATCTTCTAATCTATCTCTTCGCTAATCCCCCCTTGAATTGGCCAATTCGTAAAGGTTACTTAGCTATATGAAGAGGGAGTGATTGTTAACCGATGACGATGAGGCTGCTTGGTATAGTTGCTTGGGAAAGCAAGAGTCCTTATGGTGTGTATGTACAACCTTGCTAACTCCACGAGAGCTAGGAGCAGAGTGAGAACGCGGCAAGCCCCAACACTTTCATTGCATTGTGGGTTGCCAACTCTTATTTAATTACAGTACTAAATACAGTTAAATTACATCATAATATGTACAGGGCAAATCTAACAAATTAATCTAGTTCCACTTAAACTAAAGTTAGACCAAATATTCCCTTTAACTATGTAAATATGTTAATTCCACATCTGCCTTAACAGAGGAATCTTTCCCTGCTTGCCGCATCACCTATCGCGCAGACGCAGCTTAGGTCAGTGGAAAATACCACATAATTACATGTTTTTACAATGCATAGTTGTCCACGGGGGTTAAATGCAGTAGCATTTAATTTATCAATAACAAGGAATTATTAAAGAGAACGTCGTTTCTGGGTTATTAAAACCACTTGAATAATTAACAACAGTCTCTACATCCTCTGCCTTTAACCAGGGATAACTATGATAAATTTAGAGAGCGCAACTGCTCTGGGGGAAAATATTTCCCACAGTTTTGGGGCCGGCGGAAAATGATACATTGTATCATGTAATATGACCCTTAGCCAAGAGTTCCCTCCATAGTTCTTGAGAACCCTGTGCTGCGGCCCTACTAGGTCGCGCCTCTTGACCCGTTTGATCTTCATCATTCTCTGAATCCGGAGTGGCTGCTAACTCAAGGGGTACCAGTTTATCAATAGTTTTTATACTGGTATGTCCCCTGCATTTTATTTTTACGAGTCTCAGCACCCCTTCAGAATCTGGGTGTGTGGAGATCACTTTAGCTAATGGCCACTGGGATCTTGGCTGTTCAGTCTTCACTAAGACCACATCTCCTATGTTAATAACTGATTTGTTGCTGGCAGCTTGAGCTCCATAAAACCTCTCGTGTAGGCTCAAAAGATACTCTTCGCTCCAATGTCTATTCCATGTATCCAGCACCCTTTTCAGACGTTGATATCCCTCCCGAAGGTGTTGTCCTAAATCATTAGTTTCTATGTTAGGATCATCAACTTCTTCCTGGATATCCACACAAGGCATCGGATGGAGCTTCCTGCCATGTAACATGTGAGCCGGTGTTAAGGCCTCTAGCGAGTCGCTAGTGTCATCTTGATAAGTCAGAGGTCTATTATTAATCCTGGCTTCAATTTCAGTTATTACTGTTCTTAAATCTTCTCTCGTGATCTTAGTTCTATGTAATGTTTTCCTCAGGCAGTTCTTGACAATACCAATCATTCTTTCGGTAAATCCATTTTGCCATGGAGCTCTTGGAGCTGTGAACTGCCAAATACAATTTCGGATTCCCAGCGCCTACTTAACCTTTGGGTCTTTCATTATGTTCAACAGTAAGGGTGATGCTCCAACGAAATTAGTTCCGTTGTCGCTTATTAACTTACCAGGACAAGACTTTCTAGCGGCATATCTGTGAAAGACATTGAGGAATGTCTCTGAGCTTAGGTCTTCCGCTAGTTCTAGATGGACTGCCCTTGTGTAGGCACAAGTAAATAAACAAATGTAAACTTTATGGGGAGTTTCCTCACCCGTAACAGTTATAGCCCCTGTGTAGTCCACTCCTGTTATATGGAAGGGCCGACTTATGTTCACCCTATCCTTCGGTAGGGCTGGTGGTCCTGGGTAGATATAAGGTCGCTGCTCATACCTCCTACAGATGATGCAGTTTTTGAGATATTTTTTAATAACCTGTCTACCCTTAGGAATCCAGTACCTTTCCCGAATCTGGGCTAAGGTCTGCGGTACACCTCCATGGAGAGTGGAATCATGGGCTTCCTTTATAATAAGTTGTACAAAGCATCCACTCTTAGGTAATAAAATGGGATGTTTGGTTTGGATGGGCAAGTCAGCCTTTACCAATCGGCCTCGACATCTTATCAGACCCTTTCCGTCTAAGAACAAGCCTAAATTCTTCATCAGCTTATTCCCTTTTCCAGTGTCTTGGCCTAAAAGTTTATATATTTCCCCGTAAGAATTTCTTTGTACTCTTTTCAGCCAGTATTCTAGGGGATCTAATTTCTGAAACCCCACCTTTTTATTCAAAAATTCAACAACCAATTTAGTAGTATTTAGAAGTTGTCTTATTGATGAGAATCGGCTGATGTCAATTACTTCTGGCTCAGGTACTACAGGATCCAAGTTCACTACACTAACCTCGGCAATACTGTACTGTTTCTGTTCAGGCCAATCCTTAGTGAGTAACCATTTAGGACCTTTAAACCACAAGTTATCTTTGATCAGTCTCCTTACGGTCGAACCTCTCGAGAGCAGATCAGCTGGATTTTGTTTGGAGGACACATGCATGAATTTAAATTTGGAAGACAGCTCTTTAATAGTCTTCACTCTATTACGGACGAAAGGAATTTTGCTGTCTTACTTCCCTATCCAGTAAAGACAAATCTCACTGTCAGTCCATATGTAAATATCCTCAAACTGAGTATCAAGAGTAGTGGTTATATACCTGGCCAATTTAGTTCCTACTTCTATGGAAGCCAATTCCATTTGAGGTAGGGTTCTTTCTTTAATTGGCGCAACTCTGGACATTATAATCTTACTATCCTCTCCTGTTGCACAATAAGCTACTGCTCCATAGGCCCTTTGAGAAGCATCACAAAATATGTGTAAGTGCGACTTCTCATTACTGTTTATTTTCCTGGGAATACATATGCTTGATGTAGTTTCAAACTCCTTTCTAACCTGTTCCCATTGTTCCACATATGTCTCACCTAATTCAGTGTCCCAGTCTAACTTTTCTCGCCAAGCCTCCTGTACTAAACATTTGCCCCTAATAACTATAGGACTGACAAATCCTAATGGGTCAAATAGCTTGGAAACCTGACTTAACAAGGACCTCTTGGTGAGAGTGAAATCAGAGAACTTAATTGGTTTCAAATTTATTACATCAGCTGTTGTATCCCAGTTAAGACCTAACACATTTTGAGTTTTGGGAATGTCAAAATCTGGATAGTCCTCTTGTATTTTATTCCTCAAAAGCGGTGAATTTGTATTCCAGCTCTGTAACGGCAAATTTGCCTTCCCACATTCGGAATTGGCTACTTCATAAGCCTTCAAAGCTTCCGATTCTGTGTCAGCAACACCTTGCAAATAATCCATATAAAAAGCCTGCCCTATTTCTGGACATTTGGCATTTTCAAAATGATGCTTTAAAGTGTTGCAAAGTAGGAAAGGACTAGCGCAAGAGCCAAAGAGCACCGATCGGAAACAGTAAGTTTTCAATGGACTATCCTCATTTTGAGGATCATGAGGCCAGAGGAATTTTGTAAATTTCCTATCCTCATCTCTCAGTCCTATTCTGAGAAAAGCCTTACTAATGTCTGCTGTGTAAGCGTAAGGTTTCTCTCTAAATCTTAGTAACACATTCCCTAACTTCTCTGTTAGTGTAGGTCCAGAGTATAGACAATCGTTCAAGCTAGCTGATCCCTTGGACGCTTTACTACTACAGTTGAATACTATCCTTATGGGAGTGGTTACTGAATCCTTGCTTACAGCATGATGTGGTAAGTAGTGTCCTTCTTTGTGGTTAACAGGGTATTATACCTCTTCTATAAATTTATTCTTCAATTGATCCCTTATAATATTATCATATAGGATCAGATGTTCTGGTTTATCTCTCAACTTTCTTAGAAGAGAATTTAACTGAGCTTTAGCTGCTTGGTAATTTGTTGGTAACTCTGAATGGTTTAGTTTCCATGGTAATCCTACCGATTACTGTCCATCCTTAAACTCCACAGACTGATTATACAAATCCAAAGTTATTTTATCTTCAGGGGTTGGTTCCTCAGAGTGTATACCTACAATGTCTAGGTCCCACAGTTAGTGTACAGGTTCAATGTTTTCATCCAACAAGTCATTTATCTGAGTAGGTTCTAATTCTGCACCTATTCTAGCTACCATCAATGACTGTGTGGGGGTAACAAAGACTGAGTCTACTAGTTTGGCCTCTCCTTTAACTTATTTTGGAAAAGGCAACTGACCCATAATAAGGTTACCTCCTGGACTCTTGAACAACTGTACCTTATTCCTTTTGAAAGTCCTATGTAGGAATCTTCCACAATAATCAGAACCAATTATCATTTTTATGGGACCCACAGTATCTGATTCAACATTCTGTTTAGCCAACTTTATCCCTGAGCTTTGTAGATGATCAGAGGTTTCCTTCAATCCCTTTATGTATATACTTGTCTCCATAGAATCAAGCACAGCTGCTGTTATACGGCATTTATATCTGCCTAATTGTATTACAGGTTTAACTAAATCAAAAGACTGAGCCTTCCTAGTTGTCAAGAATCCTGTAATGGCTAGATTTACCTTGCCGATAACTGGTAACTTTAATTTCTCCACAATGTCTGCAGAAATGAAAGTTTTCTGAGCACCCGTATCAAACAGGGTACATACCAATTGGTTTCTATTCTCAAACAATACTTTCACATCTGCTGTTGGTACTGCAGCTGGCATTACTAATGGAGCATTCCCTTTTGCAATTGTCATATTGACGCTTGCAGGTTTAGGAACCTCAATTTTCATCCTAGGGCATAAAGCACTATGATGATGATCCTTTTTGCATTTAAAGCAGAGTTAATTTAGTCTTACAGTCCGCGGCAGCATGTTCGGAGTTCATACAGATTATACAACACCCCAGTTCCTGAAGCTTCCCTACTCTAGAAGCATAATCAGGGTACTGTTGACAAGATACACTGGAATGTTGCTCACCACAAAAGACACAAACTTTCCTCTCTCTTACCATGGAAGGTTTTATTTCCTTAATATCCTCAGCATGTCTATTCCTTATCTTTAATACTTTATCCTCGGCCTTTGTGGAGCTAAGGAAAGTACCTATCTCTTCTTTAGGCATATACCTAGTCTTCTGTGACTTAACTTTCCCAATCAGTTGGTTAGTGGGTTTTTTCTTTACTTCAGTCTTCTGTTTGACCTCAGTAGTGTTTAATGTTCCTTGCAAATGTTTACAGAGTTGCATCAAGCCTTCCTCTATCTCTTCACAGGAGAAATTATCATTCTGGTACCTACCATACAAAGCATCCTTGGTTTTCGGTGGTAGCTTTAAGGATACAATTCTTGAAAGCACCCAATCTGATGTCTTAATATCTTCGTAAGTACCTAAGGCCCTTAATTTACAACTTATTGCAATTCTAAATTTTTGCAAGGAATCAAAATCGTGCCTAGGCGTGGGTAATTCTATTAAAGCCTTTACTAAATGATTTATAATTTGTTCCCTGTCTTCGTAATTTTGTCTAAGGATGGTCAAAGCCACTTCATAGTTATTTTCTTCTACTGGTAATTCTTTTATCAGTTGATATGGTGTTCCCTTGACCTGTCCTAACAAATACGTAAGTTTGGTGACTTTAGGGAGATCTGTTCTATCGTGTACCAAATATTTGAACTGATCCCAGAAAGATTTCAGTTCTGTTCTCCATCAAATTCCGGAAGCGTTATTTGTGGTAAAACAGTTCTACTCTGCTGTGCCACAACTTGTGTTTCCCCGGCAGTGTCAGCTAATTCTGACTCTAGTGTCTTTACTACAGTTAAGTATTCTTCTAATTTGTCTTCAAACTTCGTAGTTTCTGACTCTAAGAGTTCCTTATTCTCAGCTTTTACTATAGCCGCTTCTAAAGTTAAGTAACTCTCTTCGTACTTACTCCATCGATCTTTCAGAATATTTAGGAGACTATTTATTCACTCCTTGGACAGAAGTATTTGGTCCAACGACTGGGTACAATCATTTATGGCTCTAGTTACCCATCCTGCCTTACTACTAGAAGATCTTTGCAATAAAGAAACAGACATGTTGACGGAGTTCTAATTTAATAATTTAATTATGAATTCCAACCACAATTTTACCTCAACTTAGTAATGATTTGATTATTTTAAATTTTGAAGAGGGTAGGGATTAAGTCCTCATTGTGCAAATTATCCCCTCTCCCAATTTCGTAATATTCATTACAGCTCAGCTAATTATTTAGTTTAATTTTGAGGAGTGTAGGGGTTAGGTCTATAATTTCAACCTATTCCCCAGGGTTATTAAACCTCTTGGGTTTTATTTCATCCCCACACTCAATTGCCAAAACACCCACATTCCCCGAGCTCAGAATTAATTACCTCAATACTCCATAGGCCCACCCATAGCTTGTACAGCATAGAACTCTCCTTTCTTATGTTCTACATAATTTATAAATTTCTGCAGAACCGCTTCCCTATCATGATGGTTCCAATGTATACCATCAGATTTCAACATTGCTTGGAAGGGCTTGGCATTAAAATGTATGAAATCCCTTCCCTTCCTGATCCGTTGCAACTTTCGGTTCACAGCTCTGCTAATTAATTTATATGTTCCATAACAAACTGGAGAGCCATATGGCAGGTTCCTTGGCTCGAGGAAGGTTATGGCTACTGAGGATTTACAAGAGCCCTCTATGGCTCCTACCACTGCTAAAATATTCTCCACTACTTCATTGCAACCGAACGTAGTAGTAGCTATGCCCATTAAAAGCAACTTTAAACACATTCAGCGCTCCGGCACACATCGGTTTTCCTCACTCGGTCGGGGCACCAAAAATGTGAAAAATGTTAAGTAATTCTAGTAAACAAATCGGGGCCCTCTTTCTGGGCACCAAAATGTGAGAAATGTTTAATGTATCCAAGTCGGTATCCCTGCCGGGACACCGCTATGCAAGAATTTTCTCGGTACACAACTCGTAGGTCGTTACCTTCCCTAAAGTTGTCTAAGTAAATCAAACAAGTCTCATAGAGTTAGGTGAAACGTAATTAAATTTAACTCACCTACAATACTATCTTCTAATCTATCCCTTCGCTAATCCCCCCTTGAATTGGCCAATTCGTAAAGGTTACTTAGCTATATGAAGAGGGAGTGATCGTTAACCGATGACGATGAGGCTGCCTGGTATAGTTGCTTGGGGAAGCAAGCGTCCTTATGGTGTGTATGTACAACCTTGCTAACTCCACGAGAGCTAGGAGCAGAGTGAGAACGCGGCAAGCCCCAACACTTTCATCGCATTGTGGGTTGCCAACTCTTATTTAATTACAGTACTAAATACAGTTAAATTACATCATAATATGTACAGGGCAAATCTAACAAATTAATCTTAGTTCCACTTAAACTAAAGTTAGACCAAATATTCCCTTTAACTATGTAAATATCTTAATTCCACATCTGCCTTAACAGGGGAATCTTTCCCTGCTTGCCACGTCACCTATCGTGCAGACTCAGCTTAGGTCAGTGGAAAATACCACATAATTACATGTATTTACAATGCATAGTTGTCCACGGGGGTTAAATGCAGTAGCATTTTATTTATCAATAACAAGAATTATTAAAGAGAACGTCGTTTCTGGGTTATTAAAACCACTTGAATAATTAACAGTCTCTACATTCTCTGCCTTTAACCAGGGATAACTATGATAAATTTAGAGAGCGCAACTGCTCTGGGGAAAATATTTCCCACAGTAAGTGTTACTACAATTGCCAAAATACCACATAAACTACAAACAGAAAAGCAAATTGTTGTCTCCACAAGCTAGTGGCATGGCACATCATATCATCGACCGCAGCATGACCGGATTCAATGTCAGGACTGCAATTATTACAATTATGTAACTACAAACAATATGTAACAATTATGTAACAGTTGCATTAACAAGATGTAACTTTTATGTAGCTTTAACTACAATTATGTAACTACAAACAATAAGTAACAATTATGTAACAGTTGCATTAACAAGATGTAACTTTTATGTAGCTTTAACTACAATTATGTAACTACAAACAATAAGTAACAATTATGTAACAGTTGCATTAACAAGATGTAACTTTTATGTAACTTTAACTACAATTATGTAACTACAAACAATATGTAACAATTATGTAACAGTTACATTAACAAGATGTAACTTTTATGTAACTTTAACTACAATTATGTAACTACAAACAATATGTAACAATTATGTAACAGTTGCATTAACAAGATGTAATCTTTATGTAACTTTAACTACAATTATGTAACTACAAACAATATGTAACAATTATGTAACAGTTGCATTAACAAGATGTAACTTTTATGTAACTTTAACTACAATTATAAGGCCAACACAATTATGTAACAGTTGCATTAACAAAATGTAACTACAATTATAAGGCCAACACAATTATGCATTACCACAATATTATGTAACAATTCATAAAATGTTACAATTATGTATTACTACAATGTTACTACCATGTAACAATTACAATACAATTATGTAACAATTCACATTGTTACAATTATGTATTACCACAATTCTGTATTACCAGAATCATCTCACAAGTTAGGTGAAATATTAGACATTACTAAATGGATAACTCAATATGTAATGTATAACCTAGCAGTATTACCATTGCACAATGATATGCATATGTCTGTTATACATACACATCTTACAAAATGTCATACAACAACCATTGCATTTATTCAAATATGTATACAACTTGTTTAAAATGTAATATTACTAGATCATTGCAATTTACTATGAATATTATATGTATACAATATCATAATCAATATTATGTACAAATAGATTAGCATATGTCAATGATTGCTGTCAAAGGACCTTCAGCAGCGCGGCCGAGCATATGTTAGGACTCCATATTATAATTACAAATCATAATAGATAAATAGATAAATAGATAGATAGTGAGACAGATAGAAGCAGGAAGTCAGATGATGAGAAGGTATTGTGTCTGCAAGAATCGAGCAATGCTAAACATGCTTAACTCAAGGAATGCTTTATAGGCACACGACAGCGCCTCGTGACCATACACACACATACACACATACTCACACACAGGCTTCTAGAACTTTCCAACCACAGTGTAACACACGTGACACGACCCCTGCTACACCAGAATTTAGGAAGCAGAGGCAGAATGAAGCTAGCCATAGAACAGGCAGGTAGTAGGGAGAAAGGCTTAGCAACTTGGAAGAGAGAGAGAGAGAGCGAGACAGGGAGGTAGCTAGAGGGACTCTACTTGTACTTCACTCATGTGTGAGAGACTTTGTTAATATTCCAAGACAAATAAAAATAGTCCCATACTATTCTTTACCTCTCCTGTCACTGAATGACAAAGGGAACCAAGATTTTCTACTTACAAAACTACTCAAGTATAACAACCGCTCGTCCACAAGTTCAATATATATACAAAACTCCACTACAAGTTTAAACAAAGTTTTTTAAAGACATTTGGTAGCAGCGAACGTATACGAACCTCGTCTTCGAATCAACAGTGAATTTCTACAAAAGCAGTCGACACTCTACAAGATTAGCTTCAGTTCTACAATGAATTCCTATAAAATACAAGCCCACGAGTGTACAATTGATTCTTCATTATGAAGAGTGAAAAAAAAAAAAAACTCTCACAACCAACAACTCACAACCAGCTCCTGACAGTTCTCACCAACCCCCCCTCCGTCTCCATGATCATCACGCTGATGTAGAAGTGATCACACGACGCCTTGCCAGTAGTTTAACAAAGTACTGATACAAGCAATATTGCAATTTCTACGACGAACCAACGAACTACAACCATCTACAATCAACTACAAGTAACAACTCTATGAGTCGTCTGTATAATCTTCTACACGCACCTACAAGTAGCGGCAGTCTTCATCCTACAACGAGTAAATCACAAGAAAAAAGGACCGAGAATACACCAAGAAAGAAAAACAAAACAAACAAACGAAGAGTGAGATACGACTCACAACTCACAACCACCAGACCTCACCCTCCTCTCTCTGCTACATCCACCCAACCTCCACCGCTGACGCAGGAGTGAAGAGGTCAAGACAACGAAGCGAATACCAAGCCCACATTCACAACTCATCTTACTCACTCATCTTCACTCAAGTTACTCAGTGCTACTCATTTACTCACCACAGCTACCAGTGTGAGAAGTATGGAGTCCTAACATGAACATTTTCCTCTTCCATAATGGCACAGTAAGTAAATTAAAATGAACACAATTGAACATCATGAGTGGAGGACCAGCGAGAGAAATGATGCCAGAAGCAACGGGAAGTGGCATCGTATTTTAGTGGTAATGAGGGTGGTGGTGATGACTGGGCGTGGTGATGAGGGCCCAGATGGAACGATGGTTGATGGCTGTATTACTGGGAACGGTGGTGGTGAGTGAGGACTGTGGTGATGATAGTGATGGTGAGTAAGGATTGTGGCGATGACAGTTATGGTGAGTGACAATTGTGGTGGTGATGGGGAGGTGAATGGTGGTGATGGAAGTGTAAGTTGTAGAAAATGCTGATGACTGTGGTGACAATGGGAAAGATAATGATTCTGGCAGTGATGGCGACGACGACGACGACAACGATGATGATGATGATGATGATATTTTGTCTCTGGCCTATTTGTATTCATTTTCTTTAACTTATTTACTTTATCCTCTATCTTTCCACAAAAAAAAAAAATAAAAAGGGGGGGAATGGGTACTTTTTCAGAGTACCTTTCCCACGTCATTTCAATATACTTTCATCTTTTTTACCCTTTTTCTGATATGTAAAGATGATTTTCCAAAACTCTTATCGCCTCATCACACCCCCATTTAAATTTTTCATATTCATTTCAACCTTTTTTTCCATTTCTTGCTCATTCTTTGTAAGTCCAAGCTCTTTTTTTTCACACATTTTCTAATACTATTCTTTTTTTTTTTTCCAACCCATTTATGATGTTGACAATATTATTCATGCGTCTACTCCCTTTTCATTACTCTCCACACTTTTTTAAAACGATCTGATATCCCTTTTCATCAATTATTCACATTTATATTTATTCACTTTCACATAAACATCTTTCCCACGACCCTTCACATTTTTTAGAGCAGTGGTTCTTAACCTATGGGTCGCGACCCAAATTTGGGTCGCCAAGCCATTTGGAATGGGTCGCCAAGAGACAAATATATTACTGATATTATTAATGTTGTATACTATTACTTTTTAACATATTATCGTACTTGTCGATACTTCACACTTTACATTCTCTCTCTCTCTCTCTCTCTCTCTCTCTCTCTCTCTCTCTCTCTCCTACAATAGGCGATTGCATTTGGCTTAAAAAAAAAGATTATTACCATGCACACAACTGAGAGTAGCGTACCGGTACTGTACATCTTATATTTTAAAACTTAACCGTTTTCATTTCGGAGTAATGATGCCCAGCTCATGGCTTACGTACGGTACCGAGGTCTAGAAGACATGGAAGAGGAATTTCTGTTCTGTCGGCCATTACACACGACCACAACCGGAGAAGATATTTTCAGCACTGTGGACTCATTCTTCAAGGAAGCAGGGCTTCATTGGAATCAGTGTTTTATGTCTGTTGTGATTGTGCACCAGCAATGCTGAGAGTACGTCATGGCTTCATTGCTAGAGTTAAAGAAGAAAATCCATTCGTGCTGATTGTTCACTGTCTCCTTCACCGTGAGAATCTTGCTTCTCAGGGGTTGTCACTTGAGTTACAGAAAGTGATGAAGGAAGTCATCCAGGTAGTCAGTTTCATTAATCTAGGGCTGTGCCCTCCAGGATCATCAGTCGGATGTGTTTTGATTTTGGTTCAGAACATGTACACTTGTTGTACCACTCTAAGGTTAGGTGGCTGTCACGAGGAAGGGTGCTCCAACGGTTGCCTGAAATGCGGAACGAGACTGAGATATTTCTAGCAAAAAAGAATCATTCACTGGCCCCAAAGATTCTCTGATTCAAAGTAGGTGATGCAAATGGCTTATCTTGCAGATACCTTTGCTGAGATTAACGCCTTGAACATTTCAATGCAAGGTCACGATCAGACATTTGTTGGGCTGTCAGAGAAGGCAACTGCATTCAAGGGGAAACTGAAGCTGTGGAAGAGTAAAACTGAGACTGGGAAGACTGCGTCGTTCCATCTTTGAGTGAATTTCTGGAAGACAAAAATTTTCTCTCATCCAGGTCCAAAGCATCATTGTGGAACATATCTCCAGACTAATCGAAGAGTTTTTCACTACATTCCTGAGAATGTGATGAAATATGCCTGGTAAGAAATCCCTTCAGCATTGAAGCTGAAGACTGACCTGACGAGATTTCGAACATCAGCTACCTCCAGGAGCAGCTCATCGAGGTTCAGAATGATGAAACACTTCGTTATGATTTCAGGAAACAAAACGAATCACTGAGCTCATTCTGGATCAGAGTTTACAAAGAAAAGAATATTTATGGAGGTGAAGCCCTGAAAGCACTCCTTCCCTTTGCTACAACTCATCTGTGTGAGACAGGATTTTCTGCACTCATCTATCTATCTATATACCTAGGCTGCTTCCCCCAAGGAAACGGAGGTAGCCGAGACAGGACGACACACTCCCCATTTACTCATCCATTCAAACACATTCATTCGCATCTTAGCCCCAAAGGGGAGAACGGACAGATCTTCACCGCACCACACCGCACAAGGGTCAACTGCGCAATGCAATCAGTGACATCCGCAGCAGGGCCCAACAGCAGAACTGGTTTACCCCTGCCACATCATAACAGACCCATCCCCTTACCCGCACCTGACCTGACTAGCTGATCAGACCAAATGCGGGAGAATATCCCCTCAGGGCTGCGTCATCACTTATTCATTCACAATTTCTCTCCATTTATTTCTGTCACGCACAGCCACTCTTCCTTGCTCAACAGACATCCCTCTCGCATCCAGCACTCTCTTCACACTGTCCATCCATCCTATTCGTGGTCTTCCTCTCAGCCTTACACCTCTCACATCAGATCTAGTTATCTTTTTCACCAATCGCTCATTATCCATTCTCTCCATATGCCCAAACCATCGCAACACCCTCTGCTCAACTCTACCAGCCATCTCCTGAACAACTCCAGTTCTCCTTCGCACTTCATCATTTCGCACCCGATCCATACGCGTCACTCCACAGATACTCCTCAGACACCTCATCTCCATTACATTCAAACTTTTCCTCTCTGCTACACCCATATTCCATGTTTCAGCCCCATATAACGCAGTCGGTACCACAACACCCTCATACAGCCTTCTCTTTACATCCATTCTAAGTGAACGACATTTAAACACTTTTTTCATTCCTCCCAGCACCTTTCCTACTTCATTTATTCTAAACTTCACTTCTGCATCAATTCTTCCATCCACAGCAACATGTGACCCTAGATATTTAAAACAATCTACCTCCTCAAGCAACTCACCATTCAAAACTATATTCATCCCCCTACCATCTATCAACCTCGTACACTTCATCACTTTACTCTTATTCTCATTTACTTTCAATTTCCTCCTTTCACACACCCTTCCAAACTCCTCTACCAACTGTCTCAATCTTTCCTCTGAATCAGTCACCAGCGCAGTATCATCTGCAAACAGCAGCTGCTTTAGATTCCACTCTCCACCATCAACATTCACCAGACTCAGACCTCCACCTAAAACTCTTGCATTCACCTCCCTTACAACACCATCCATGTAAATATTAAACAACCAAGGTGACATCACACATCCCTGTCGCAGCCCCACTCTCACAGGAAACCAATCACTCACAGCATTTCCCACTCTTACACACGCTCTACTATTTACATAAAAACTTTTCACCCCTTTTAGTAACCTACCATCAAGTCCATACAATCTTAAAACAGTCCACAAAGCCTCCCTATCAATTCTATCATACGCTTTCTCTAAATCCATAAATGCCCAAACACATCCTTGCCTTTCGCTAAATACTTTTCACACACTTGTCTCACAGCAAACACCTGATCAACGCATCCCCTCCCTCTCCTAAAGCCACACTGCTCGTCACCAATCATTCCCTCTGTACCCTCTCTAACTCTCATAATTAACACTCTATCATACACCTTACCTACAACACTCAACAGACTTATACCCCTAAAGCTAGTACATTCATACTTATCACCCTTGCCTTTATACAACGGGACCACACAAGCACTTGCCCAGTCAATTGGCACCATACCTTTCTCAAAGCACACATTCAACAATCTTACTAACCAGTCAACAATAGTCACTCCACCACCCTTCAGGCATTCCACAGCACACCCATCCATACCTGCAGCTTTCCCTGTTTTCATCTCCTTTACTGCCTTCTCCACTTCCTCCTTCGTGATCAAAGAATCATTCAACTCTCCAACACATTTATTCCTTGCACCCTTCCATCCACCCCAATCTCAGCCACTCTTTCCTCCTCTACATTTAACAATCTTTCAAAATACTCTGCCCATCTCTTCCTTACTGCATCCATCTCAGTTAATATCCTTCCATCCTCTGCTTTTACTCGTTCTTCCTTCCCAGACTCTCCCTTTCGCACCCTTTTCACCTCCTTCCAAAACATTTTCTTATTCTGTTGAAAATTCTCTGTCAGCCGCCTACCCCACCTCTCATCTGCTGCCACTTTAGCATCACGCACAGCCCTTCTCGCTCTATTCCTCTTCTCCTTATATCTTTCATATGACATCTCATCCTTCCTCTGCAGCCACACTTCATATGCACGTCTCTTCTCAGCCACAGCCATACTTACTTCCTCGCACCACCATTCACTTCCTTTTCTTACACCACCACCCACACGTCTCACACCACACACCTCTTCTGCATGCCCCACCACAGCACTCTTAAACAACTGCCATTCCTCCTCCACGCTGCCATTTTCCCGATCTTTCACTGCGTTCCACTCATAAAGTACAGAAACCGTCTACAACCAGAGCATGACCTAAGATGCAGTCTGTCATCTAAATCACCCCGGTTTGAGAAGCTGATTGAAACTTTTCAGTGCCAGGGATCTCACTGATTATAGTACTTTATGTCTCAGACAACATCCAAAATAGTGACTTTCTCCTTAATGGTCAGAGTAAATAGGTGTATCATGAACATGAATGAATTATTTTGATTTTCTGATCTTCGATTTATTTTTTTCCTGCCAAAATGTGTTGATATTTTAGTTCTTAAGAAGTACATATAATAAAAATGAAATTTATTTATTATGACATCAATAAAATATTGAAATATTACTTTGGTTTTAGTCACATGATATGACACATATGTTTGTTTCAGTTCTGGTGCAGAGTAAGTTTACGAGAGTTTGGGTCGCCATATAGACCATCTTATGGATTTTGGGTCGCCAAGAAAAAAGATTAAGAACCACTGTTTTAGAGGATCAAATACCCTTTACCACATTTCCACACCAGTTTTTCACAACCATTCCCCGTTTTTACTATTTCACAATGCCCTCTTCATTCCCCCCCCCCTCTCTCTCTCTCTCTCTTTCACACGCTTTATGATGTTCGACACCTTATCCACTTAATTCCTAAACTCCTTTCCTCTTTTTACCATATATCTTTTTCATTTCTTTTTCGTCTTTTTCATTTCCTATTTCACAATGCCCTCTTCATTTCACCACCATCTTCCCACAGTCTCTTCGTCCTCAGATTTTTTTTTTTTTTTTTTTTTTTAACTCTACCATTTTTACAAGTCATTTCTTTCTCCCATATTTTTCTCGTATTATTCCTTGACCCCTCCATCCCCCTTCCATATTTCTTCTACCCCCCGTCACTCTCTTTCCCGCCCTCTCTTGCCTCTTTCCTCGCGTGACAGAGAGGAGGAGGAAGAAGAGAGAGGGAAGGGAAGGGAGGGAATGGAGAGAGAGGAAGAGAGAGGGAAGGAGGAGAAAGGAAAGAAGGAGAGGTGTGACTTTCAGAGGAAGTTGAAGGAGGAGGGAAGGGAAGAGATACGGAAGAATTGTAAGGAAAAGAGATGGAGGGAGTGCCAGAAGGGGGAGTGAGAGATGAAGTAAGAGGGGAAGAAGAAAGAAGTGGACAGAAGGGTAGGAACAGGAGAAAAGAAGGGGATTGGAAGGAAATGAAGCGAAGGGAGGAGGGATGACCAGGAATTAGGTAAGGGGAGAAATGAAGGGGATTGGAGAGATGAGGAGAGAAGGGAGAGACGGGAAGGGAAATGGTAAGGGATGAAGGAAAGGAAAAGGTCAGAGGAGAGTGAAAGAGAAAAGGAGAGGGGAAAAGATGAGGGAAGATGGGTATAGATGGGAAAATGTTGGTTGAGAGGACAGTGTAGAGGAAGTAAGGGTAAGTGAGAGAAAAAGGGCGGGGAAGGAGGGGAAGATGAGGAAGGGGAGAGATGAAGGAAGAGATGACGATGGGGGAAAGGGAAGAAGGGGAAGGAGAAAGAAAAATCGTGGATGGGTGGGGTGGGAAAACAAGGAAACCGTGGGGAGAAGAGGAAGAGGGAAGGAGGAAACATGGATAAAAGAGGAGAAAGGCATAAATGAGAAAGGGGGGAGGGGAGAAAGGCATCCGTGAGAGAGGGAAAGGGAGACGAGGGGAGGGAAACGAGGTGAGAGAAGGAGGTGAAGTGAGGGAAGGGGGTGGGGGTAGCGTGGGAGACAACTGGCCTGGTCTGACATCCACCTTGTTTGAGTGCTGAGATAACACCTCTTCTTCGACTTTTCCCTCTCTCTCTTTCCTTGACTCTCTTTCCTCTTCCTCCTCCTCCTCCTCCTCCTCCTCCTCAATTCATCTTCCTCTCTCTCTTCTTCATTCTTTTTTTTTTATCCTCCCTCTTCTTGACTCTTCCTTTTTTTTCCTCTTCTCGATTCTTCCTTCCTTTCTCTTCCTCTCCCATTCCCGTCCTCCTCACCCGATTCTTCACTCATCTTCAGTTCCTCTTCTTCCCTCTTCCTCTTTTCCTTTAATACGTCTGTCTGTCTGTCTATCTGTCTGTCTGTCTGTCTCTCTCTCTCTCTCTCTCTCTCTCTCTCTCTCTCTCTCTCTCTCTCTCTCTCCTGTATAGACAGATAGACCGACAGATAGGCTGACATAGAAAGAGAGACAGACAAACAGACAGATACACAGTGAAAATGACTTATACAGACAAACAGATATAAGACAGATAGACAGGCAGAAATACATGAAGAGACAAACAGACAGTAAGACACAGACTCTCCCTTTCCTCCTCCTCCTCTCTTCTTTCCTCCTTTCTCACTTCCTCTGTTTTTTTTCCTCCTCTTCTGTTTCTTCCTCCTCTCTTTCTTCTCCTCCTCTGTCTCTATTTTTCCCTCCCTATTAATTTTTCTTGCCTCTCCTTTGCCTCTCCCCATTGTCTTTCCTTATTCATACATTTTCTTCCGTATTTTACCCCAAACTTTTTCATTCTGTCCTATAAATTCCCTCTTCCTTTTACCTCCACAATTCTCCCTCCTTCCTCTTTGGTCTTCCTGTTTCCTTTTATCCCTTTATTTCTCACTTCTTGTCTTTTATCTTCATGGCCTCCCTTTCATCATCCATCTGCTCTCTCTCTCTCTCTCTCTCTCTCTCATTTATTATTTTCATGTCCTTTTCATCATCCACCTGCTCTCTGTCTGTTTGTCTGTCTGTCTGTCTTTCTCATCTATTATCTTCATGTCCTCCTTTTCATCATCCATCTGCTCTCTGTCTGTCTGTCTGTCTGTCTGTCTGTCTCTCCATCGGTGACTTGCGCCTCCCCTACGACCTCTCTTCCTTTCCAGTCTCTTCTTCTCCCTCTCCATGTCATTTTCCAAGAGGAGAAAAAAAAAAGAAAAAGAAATGTAAGGGGGAAAAACGAAGCTGGCAGACAGGAAAGATAAGAGATAAAGAGCACGATAAGGGAGTCAGTGAGGAAGATCTTGAAAGGAAAGGAGAGGAAAGTAAGAAAGGAAAGGAGAAGAAAGTATGAATGGAAAGGAGAAGAAAGTATGAGAGTAAAGGAAAAGGAGAAGAAAGCATGAGAGTAAAGGAAAAGGAGAAGAAAGTAAGATTGGAAAGGAGAAGAAAGTATGAAAGGAAAGAAAGAAGTATGAATGGAAAGGAGAAGAAAGTATCAAAGGAAAGAAGAAAGTATGAAAGGAAAGTAGAAAGTATGAGAGGAAAGGAGAAGAATGTATGAAAGGAAAGAAGAAGTAAGATTAGGAGGGAGAAGAAATTATGAAAGGAAAGAAAAAAGTATGAAAGGAAAGAAGAAAATATGAAAGGAAAGAAGAAAGTATCAAAGGAAAGAGGAAAGTATGCAAGGAAAGAAAAAGAAAGTATGAAAGGAAAGAAGAAAGTATGAAAGGAAAGAAGAAGAAAGTATGAAAGGAAAGAAGAAAGTATGAAAGGAAAGGAGATTAAAGTATGAAAGAAAAGAAGAAAATATGAAAGGAAAGAAGAAGAAAGTATGAAAGGAAAGAAGAAAGTATGAAAGGAAAGAAGAAAGGATGAAAGGAAAAGAGAAAAAAGCAAGAAGAGAAAGGAGAAGAAAGTATGAAAGGAAAGAAGAGAGTATGAAAGGAAAGAAGAAAGTATGAAAGGAAAGAAGAAATTATGAAAGGAGAGAAAAAAGTATGAAAGGAGAGAAGACAGTATGAAAGGAAAGAAGAAAGTATGAAAGGAAAGAAGAAGAGAGTATGAAAGGAAAGAAGAAAGTATGAAAGAAGAAGAAAGTATGAAAGGAAAGAAAAAAGTATGAAAGGAAAGGAGAAGAAAGTATGAAAGGAAAGGAAAGAAGAAAACAAGAAAAGAAATAAGAATTACAAGTATTATTATCACTATTATCATCATCGTTAACAATCATCGCCATCGTCAGTATCGTTATCTTTATCACTGCCATAGTTTTTATAATAATCATCGTCATCGTTACCATCTTCGTTCTTTATCATCATATTAATAATTACTGTCATCGTCTTGGTCGCTATCATTATTTTCATGATAGCTATCATTATCTGAACCATCATCATCACCATCATCATCACCAAAACAACCATCATCAAGAAGAACCGCTATCACAACCATCATCATTATCATCATCATCACCTCCACCACCAAAACAACCATCATCGAGAAGAATCACTATCACAACCATCACCATCATCATCATCATCACTAAAAACAACAGATGGGGGGATTAGAACTCTTTCATTTCTTCCAAGACAAGAATATGAGGGAAAGAAAAGTCTCAGTCCTCCTCCACCCCGCTCCATCTCTACCTCGGCAAAGGAGCTGCGACGACGTTTGCAAAGTTGATCTGCTTACACACACACACACACACACACACACACACACACACACACACACACACACACACACACACACACACACACACTATGATGACAAAACGTGTGAAAAAGAAAAAAGAAAGAGGGATAAAGAATAAAATGGAAATAACGAAGATGATCTCGAAAGATGAAAAGAAAATTATTAATATGGGAAGCAAGAAAAAAAGGGAAGATCGGAATTAGGCAAGGAAAAGAAAAAAGAAAAAATGAACTCCGACTTGTGCTGACTCACTGGTGTGTCACCTTAGCCCTTCATCACTTCCTTACGATGACGTATATTTTATTCAAGATACAGCTAGACGAGAGAGAGAGAGAGAGAGAAGCAACCCCATGTCCATATAAGGAGCTAAATGTAATGTCTATTAAACAAATTCCAAATTACATTGTTTTGCATATATTAATCTTGCTTCTTCTAGTCAACTTTATTAACCCGGGCAATCTCCTCGTACTTAAGAGTTAGAAGTAACGTCAGTTTAGTCCTTTGAGATGACGTCTTCTAATTTACAGTCTTGCTGCTGTCTAACAATTTTCTCGAGCTTGGGTGAGAGGTCGTGTATTGAAAGGATTATAGATCTGAGGTGTTGTCCAGTACCCCCCCTTCCTCCCTCTATAATTACCTCTTCCCCTCTTCAGCAGCACCTCCCATATCTCCATCTCCCCCTTCCCATCACATCCTCCCCATCCCTCTCCCCCCACTCCTTTCACATCTTCAAACTACTCTTTACTCTCATGCTTTCGTATCCCCATCCCTCCCCACTCCTTTCACAACTTCAAACTACTCTTTACTCTCATGCTTCCGTATTCCCATCCCTCCCTTACCCTCCCACACATTCACCCCGAATCCCGGAAAGAAAGTATCAGGAAAAAAAGTAACAGTAAAAAACGTAAGGGAAAGAGCTAATCTAACCCTAACCTAACCTAATCTAACCTAACCCTAACCTGACCTAATCTACCCTAACCTAACCTAACCTGACCTAATCTAACCTGACCTAACCTAGGAAAAGTTGTTACTTTTTGACTGTTACTTTTTTCCTGATACTTTCTTTCCGATTCCCATTCACCCCACGCTCTCCTCATCTCTCACATCCTCACCCCACTTTATCTTTCATATTTCCTGCTCCTCATAACCCCACATCACCCCTCTCACATCCCCACCGCACACTCTCCTCTCACACCTCTCAAACCCCCACTCCTTAACCCTTCATCTCACAAATTTCTACCCTCCCTTCCCTGCTCTCATTTCTTTCACTTTATTACACCCTTCAGAGTAGCCCCTTGATCCAGATAGCCCCGAAGCCCCCACGTCAGGCCCAGTCACGCTCCTAGTACAGCCACGAGCCTATTCACACCAACACTCAACCTGCCTTACTATCTGCACCATTATAAAGCTGTCCCGGCACCGGCGATTCGGGGTCTCGCTTCGCTGGTTCTGTGGTTCGGAGGAGTGGTTCGTGACTGAGCTGATCCCCTTCTAAGTAAAGTTCTCTTTTTCCCATATTTTACAGATGTAAACGTTTTTATTTAAGATGAAACTACTTCTGGCTTACAGGTTGTTTTGCCACATATTTTCATCTATCAGGCTAGTGTTTGTAGCAACAGTTTGGTATGTTATTTGGCATATACTGTATATATTCTGGCAAATGTCAGACTATTTCACTTATAATGTTTAACGCCAGAGGAGTTCATGCAGCTTCTCTCTCTCTCTCTCTCTCTCTCTCTCTCTCTCTCTCTCTCTCTCTCTCACACACACACACACACACACACACACACACACACACACACACACACACACACACACACACACACACACACACACACACACACACACACACATTCCAACAGTGAGAGCAGGTGCAGCATCTTTTTTTTTTTATTTCATTTCTGGATTATAGTGTTTATTGTTTACCGGATTACATTTCTTCACTATACTTTATAAATTACTGTTATCATAAAACCGACGCTGCCTCTGCAATCATTCTGTCTTATGCTTTAAAATATGACAGTTTCAGTTTTGTTTTCACCTCTGTTTTACTCACAGGCTAATTACTTCGATCGGATAGATAAAACAGATTCCTATATTCTCTGTCTCTGTCTGTCTGTCTCTGTCTCTGTCTGTCTGTCTGTCTGTCTGTCTGTCTCTGTCTGTCTGTCTGTCTGTCTCTCTCTCTCTCTCTCTCTCTCTTAACACGGCTTCTCTCTAGCTGTCTCTTGCCCTGCCAACCCATTAATCAACACCATATTTGTCTCTCTCTTTAATGGCACTCACTCTTACTGCAGTCCCGTCTCACCAAGTCCCATCGCCAGTGCATCTCAGGTAAGAAGAAATTTAGAAAAAGGAATTTGTCAGTCTCCCTTCAAAGGCACTTCCTCATTCTGCACCCCCGTCTTTCTGTCATTCCACTAAGTCTTATATGAAGTCTGTCTAACCTGAGAACAGACTCTGCAGGATTTAACCTCAATATAAAGGTACTCTTTTATATGCCTCCATCTCACTATCACTCCACAAAGTCGTATCGCAAGGCTGTCTGAGCCGGAAAGAGGCTTTACCAGAAGCACTCACTCCCAAGAAATTTAATAGCCAGATTCAAGATTGCTTCGTGGGCGAGCCAATTACAGCGAAGGTATCTGTGGGTCAAAATATACAGAGAATAATGCCGAGATCATTTATTAATTTTTTTCAACAGCCCATCATTAGACGTGCCCTCTTTAGCATCCCAGTACCTCAATTTACAGCGGACATTACCGGCTCATGTGTAATTGTCTGGTTATTTATTATCCCGTCAATCTCCAAACAGATGGCAAAAAATGGAGAAGGTATTGACGTTAATGCTGATGGAGGTAACGGGCATGGTTATAATTTAGACTAATTATTTAGAGGAGGAGATGAGAGGAGGATGAGGGAACTGTGAAGGGGAGAAGGGGAAAGATGGGATGAGGAGAGGGAGATAGAAAGGGGGAAATGGTGGTGGAGAAAAGGATGAAAGAGAGGGAGAGATAGTGGTGAAGAAACGGAAGGAAGAGAGGAGAATTAAGATGAGAAAGAAAGCGGAGAGAAGGGGGCCGGGGAGGGAGGAGAGAGAAGGAGAGAGGAAAGGTGGAGGGAGAAAAGGGGAGGAGGAGGAAGAGGTGGGAGGAGACAAAACTGAAAGGAGTAATGGGGGAGAGGGAGGTGAAGAGAGATTATGGGAAAGTGACTGAATAAGGAGGCAGTGAGTGGAAGGAGAGGAGGGACGAGAGACAGAGAAGAAGAGGAAGGGAGGGAGGTAGCCGGAGGGAGAGAGGGATGAGCAAGTGTATGGAAAGGAAAGGGGAGCGGAGAGAAGGAAAGGGAAGGGAGTATGTTCTATTGAAGGAAAGAGAGAGAGAGAGAGAGAGAGAGAGTAGCCCCCATAATTATAACTCCTGCAAGTCACACCTATTGCTACAACTAATAACCCGCCCCTTACCCTGCCAGTCCACCTCATAACTCCCATAACCAGACCTGCCCTGGGATCCGCAAACTAACTTACGGTAATTTCACCCTCGTAAGTAAGATTTGGTTTCGCCGGAAGAGAAAACAGACGTGGGAAGATCCTGGATTCTCATTTCCTCCTTGTCCTTCTAAATTCATCTTAGTAACGAAAAAAAAA
Organism: Coenobita brevimanus; assembly: GCF_032717465.1. Classification (NCBI taxonomy): domain Eukaryota; kingdom Metazoa; phylum Arthropoda; class Malacostraca; order Decapoda; family Coenobitidae; genus Coenobita; species Coenobita brevimanus. The sequence continues at coordinate 23,013,867 of NC_136977.1, forward strand.
TTGCTGGAAAAGTGGTCTGTCGCCAAGTTCATGTAAGATCTGAAAAATTTACGCTTGTAACTTAAGATCTGGTTTTGTAGGAAGAATAAGCGACATGGGAAGGTCTTATACTCTCTTTCTCTTGTCCTTCCAGCTAAACACACTCTTGGTAACAACGGTCTACAAAGGAAAACAAACATCAACAGACCTATTTGTCCATTGATGTTGGTTGTGACAGGGCAGGTTACAACTAATGAACTGCTCTAAGGGCAAAGGACAAGGATAGTAAAACAGGAAATGTTACTAAGTTTATGTGGCTAACTGGACCGCAAGAACAAGACACAGAACTCCTCGGGCGGAAAGTGTTAAAACTACAGATATATAATTTTACGGAGTGTTAACTGTAATAAAATGAGTTTGATAAGCTATAATTCTTGTGTAGTAATCAAGTATGTATAATTTAAAATCTTTTTCGCGGAATCTAAGTCTGAACTTTCCCGTATGCTCTCAAAACCAGGTGCCATATTTATAAACCCTCCTAAGCTTCATATATGTCTAAGATCGTTTGTATAAATAAATATATATATATATATATATATATATATATATATATATATATATATATATATATATATTGTTACGGAACAGAGAAAGATAATGTACACTTTAAGTGAGAATACTAAAAATCACTACTGTCCCGTAAAGTTCCAGGTTCAAAACAAAAGGGTTAGGTAAAATTACAAGTTAAAGTTTAATGCTCAAACTAACAACAAAACATTCAGGACTCATAAGGATAATGTAATGGCAAAAACAGGTTAAATATATGGTTAACTGCAATAGCCTCTATTAACACGAAATTAGCATGAGTAAATTTATCTAAGTCAGCCCTGCTAAAATGAGATACCAGATAATACTCAGTGAATGCCAGATATATTATTACAGATACAAAATATTATTAATGATGGCTGATAACAAGAACCTTTAAACAAACTAAAAAAAACCTTACTAGGCCTAAGAATTAACCTTATACTACACAGTACAAGAAAAAAAATGCAACAATAGTTATACTCAAATTACACACAGCTGCTAGATGGTTGGAGACTTCCTGAGCACTCACAATAATAACTGTACAGGGGAGGACAGAGATGTGAACAAAATGAGGAGTAGATCTAAGTGGCAATAACGCAAAGACTGAGCTCATTATATAGGGGCCGGCAGAGCTTGATACAATTTGTAAGAAGGACGCGCAAATGAAGCCATGGGGACAAAGAGTTGACAATCCCGCTCTGAACAACGGAAAGAACGACTTACTCTACTATAACGGTAGAAGGGGGGGAGTGAGGTAGAACACGCTCGTCATCAAACAGGCAGCACACTGTACGTTAGAATTACACAAGGGATGATGAAATCATAGGCTATGTAACACCTCCCCACAAAGAAAAAGAAATTTGCAAAGGAAATTTCTTATTACTCTAAAACAATCTGTCTAAAGTCTAGATAAGCAATCTACAATAACATTTTCTTTCCCCTTGACATGTTGTATGTCTAATGAATACTCCTGAAGAAGTAGACTCCATCTTGTCAATCTCTGATTTTTATCTTTAAACTTACTAAGGAATTTCAGTGGGTTATGATTGGTATAAATGACTATGGGGTCAAAACCAGAACACAAATAAAATGAAAAATGCTGTAAACCCAAAATCAAGGCCAAAAGCTCTTTCTCAATAGTGGAGTAGTTCTTTTGAGGTGCAGTGAACTTCTTACTGTAATAAGATACAGGGTGTTCAATACCCTGATCATCCTCTTGCAGCAAAACAGCCCCAGCTCCTGTATCACTTGCATCAACAGACATCTTAAAAGGCTTAGCAAAATTTGGAGTAGCGAGCACTGGCTGACTTAATAGGATAGCTTTAAGTTTGTTGAAAGAGGATCCACAGTTATCGGTCCAGACAAATTTAACTCCCTTTTTCAGTAGGTCTGTAAGTGCTGATACAAGAATTGAAAAGTTAAGAACAAATCTCCTGTAATAACCTACCATTCCCAAAAATCTTTGTAGCTCTTTCCTACTTTTAGGTCTGGGAAGATCACTTATAACCTGAACCTTAGCTCCTGGTGGTGCAACATGTCCATCACCAATTACATACCCAAGGTACTGAACTTTAGCTTGACCAAACTCATACTTTGATAAATTAGCTACAAGATTAGCATGAACTAAACGGTCAAGAAATTTACTGACATGGCATAGGTGATCTTTCCAGTTGTCACTGAAGATTAATACATCATCAGTATAAACAACACACCCTGCCAAACCCTCTGTCACAACATTCATGAGCTTCTGAAATGTGGCTGGTGCATTCTTCATACCATATGGCATTACAGAACATGCAAAAGTCTTTCCTAGTGTTACAAAACATGAGATCTCCCTAGCACGTTCAGTCATACGTACTTGCCAGTATCCCTTTAACAAATCAAACTAACTTATGTACCTAGCCTTTCCTATTTTGTCTATGCAATCTTCCACGCGAGGGAGAAGGTAAGTGTCTGTTTTGGTTATCTGATTAACACGTCTGTAGTCGATGCAAAGCCGCTGTGACCCACCTGGCTTAGGGACTAGAGTGACAGGAGAACTCCACTCGCTCTGACAGGGTTCAATCATCTTGTGGTCTAACAGGTAGCCAAGCTCCTTCTCGATGAGAGGAACTTTCACTGAGTTCACACGGTAAGGAGGCAGTTTAATTGGCTTTGCGTCTCCAACATCGACATCATGCATCAACACAGTAGTTCTTCCTGGAGTGACGCGGAACACTTGCGGGTACTCCTGCAGTAATGCCGAAAACTCCTGCCTTTCCTCGGGAGCTAGATGAGAAAGCTTAATCTGGAGATCATTCATGATATCAGGATTCTTCCCCAAACTATCACTCAGGCTCATACTGCATGGGAGAGCTTCACTTGCAGACTCGGGTGGAACAGCTACAGTGCAGACTGGATTATTTTCGTCCTGCCTGTGATATAACTTTAGCATATTGATGTGACATAGTTGCTTGTTCTTTCTACGATCTGGTGTGGCGATGACATAGTTGACATCACTGAGTTTCTTCTCCACGAAATAAGGACCACTAAACTTGGCTTGAAGAGGTTGCCCATGAACTGGTAGCAGAATCAAAACCTGATCTCCTGGCTGAAAGTGGCGTAACCTGGACTTCTTATCATACCAAGTCTTCATCTTCTCCTGAGCAGCTCCTAAATTCTCTCTCGCCAGCTGTAAAGCAGTGGACAGCCGTTCTTTGAACTTCATCACATACTCCAGCAGGTTGACATCATCTTCCTCCGACAGCCAGCATTCCTTGAGTAGCTTAAGGGGTCCTCTTACTTCATGGCCAAACAGTAGCTCAAAAGGTGAGAAGCGCAGTGATTCATTTGGAGATTCTCTTGCGGCAAATACAACGAATGGAAGACCTTTGTCCCAGTCTTTCTGATGTTCCAAACAGTATTTCTTGAGCATCGATTTGAGTGTTTGATGATATCTCTCCAACGCTCCTTGGGTCTGGGGATGGTAAGCTCAAGACGTGATCTGGGTGATGCCCAACTCTTTCAGAGACTGCTTGAAAACATTTGACATGAAATTACTTCCCCGGTCTGACTGTACCTCCTTGGGCAGACCAAACTTTGTGAAGAACCCTAGCATTTCCTTAACCGCGTTCTTTGCTGAGATATTTCTAAGTGGAATGGCTTCAGGATAACGAGTAGCCATATCAATTAGGGTCAACACATAAGAAAATCCTGAAGTCTTAGGAAGAGGGCCCACAATATCCACCAACACACGGGTGAATGGCGCCTCAAAAGGAGGAATGGGAACTAGAGGTGCAACCTTTTCGGTCTGATTACACTTCCCCACAACTTGACAGGTGTGACAAGACTTACAATACCAGGAAACATCCCTGAAGATACCTGGCCAGTAGAAGTGTTTCAAAATGCGTGCCACAGTCTTCCTCACTCCAAGGTGTCCTGCCAAACTGGAATCATGAGCCACTCTAATGATATCCTGCCTACAAACACGAGGGATGACAACTTGATGTACAACCTCCCATTCACAGTCGGCTGATGCTGCTGGGGGTCTCCACTTCCTCATAAGTACTCCTGACTTTATATAATAACAAGTAGAAGCACCAGCTGACTCTTCCTCACTGCAAGCAGAGTTAGCTAGACCTTTCAACTCAGGGTCAGCAACCTGCAACTCAATCAACTCTTGACGAGACAAATTATCAACACTACGGGGTACTGCCTCATCTGGTGAGTGGTCCAAATTAGCAAGAAAAGTGTCAGCTAGGATAACATCATCATCATCATTATCCTCTAAATCACCAGTAACTTTAGACTTAGCCCTAGTGACAGCACATGCAGAGAACACATCAGGGACATCACAATCCTGGGTCGCAGCCACTGGCTCACTAGACAACTGAGGAGCTGGACACACTTGACTTCCACCAATATCATTTCCAAGTAAGAAAGTTACACCTGACATTGGGAGTGTCTCAACCAACCCAACCATAACGGAACCATTAACAAAACCAGACTCTAAATTCACTCTGCACAGAGGGACAGAGAAGTAATTTTTCCCTACACCTTGTAAGATTACAGTTTCATCAGAGGAATTAACATTAGAGCCTAGAACACTGGTCAGCATAAGGGATTGGCAAGCACCTGTATCACGATATATTTTAACTGATTTCCTGTCATTACTGTCCAGAGGACTGACAAAACCTTCAGACAGGAAATTAGCACATGAACTCTTGAGAGTGTCACCCACGTTACTGCTCAAAAGAGGAGCTCCATCATGAGAATTTAAGTTACCCCTCAAAGCAGGTTCAGTTAACTCAGTTAAAGAATTCTGGGAACTCTCAAGGGTGGACACTAGACCAATTGACTGAATATTTAAAGACTCCTTTTTTGTTCACATCACGCTGACTCCTGAAACATTTCTCCGTAGTATGACCAAGCTTACTACAATAAGTACATTTACTTTTCTGAAATCTAGAGGTGAAGCTGGTATTTACTTCCTGAGAAACATCATCTTTATTCTCTTTCCTGTTACCTGTACTCTGAGTAGAGGCAACGTACTTACTCTCAGCTTTCCCTTTTTCTTTAGAATATCTCTTGTGAGTGAGAACATATTCATCAGCTAAAACTGCAGCATCAGACAAATTATCTATTCCTCTCTCATCAAGATATAGGCTTACATCTTTATAAATACACCTTTTGAAGTCCTCCAGCAAAATCATCTGCTTAAATTTACCAAAATCAGAATCCACATTCTTAGAATTTAAGCACTGCTCTAACAGATCTTCTTTGATTTTTGCATACTCAACATGGGATTGCTTATCTTGCTTGTAAGTTGTCCTAAATTTTACTCTACAGGCTTCAGGAACAAGTTCATAGGCCTTAAGAATCAAGCTCTTAACCACATCATAATTATCAGATTGATCCTGAGGCAAAGATGCATAAGTTACTTGAGCTTTACCGGTGAGAACAGTTTGAAGGAGTACTGGCCAATACTTTTTGGGCCAATTAAAACCTGTAGCTACCCTCTCAAACAACTGAAAATACTTTGTTAAATCAGATTCATTAAAAGGAGGGACAAGTTTAACATTTTTAGCCACATCAAAATCATCAGAGCTAGATGATCCAGTTTCACCTTGTTTCATGCGATACTCATGGTCTGCCTGAATCCTGTCAAGTTCAATTTGTGCCTGTATCTGTGCCTCCTGAATACCAGCCTGAGACTCCGCCTCCTTAGCATTTGCCTGAAATTCAGCCTCCTCAATACAAGCCTGAGACTCCGCCTGCTTAGCATTTGCATGAAATTCAGCTTCTTTCACACGAGCCTCCTGCAGGGCTAGCTGTAACTTAGCTAATTCAATCTGCGTTTGCTCATTTGGAGGAGTTACATTAAACAAGCAAGAAGGCTCCCCCCACCACCAAACCCTCCAGGAAAAAGTGAGAAAAACCACCATGCAGCATGGAAAAACTGACATGGAAATTTTATAGGAAACACTGGAAAGGAAAAGTCACATTCTATAATACTTTATCTATAAGCTACCCGATAGAGTAACCTGAAAGAGAAAGTAAACAAATAAAATAATAGTTACGGAATGACATTATAAACCGGTTACATTGAGTTAATGGGAAGTTTGTGGACATAACGTGGAGGAGGAGAAGGAGGAGGAGGAGGGGGAGGAATAATTAAAATGAAAATATAGTAATACTATTTATAATAATAATAATAATAATAATAATAATAATAATAATAGTAACAATAATAATAATAATAATAATAATAATTGTGCTAGTAATAGTAGTAGTAGTAGCAGCAGTAGTAGTAGTCGTAGTAGTAGTAGCAGTATTATTATTATTATTAGTAGTAGTAGTAGTAGTAGTAGTAATTATTATCATTTTCTCCACTCTCATTATCTTTCTTAACTCTTTCATCGATGGAAGTACACAGATGTCTGCTTGTTAACTATCAGGCTATTTTCTCGGGCTTAGAGGTATCACTGCAGCATGGGGATGAGGTATGGGAGGGGGGAGGAGGCAGGGGGATGAGGATAGGGTGGGGAAGGGAGGAGGAGGGGGGAAATTTCGATTATAAACTGACAGCTGACAGACGGACGGAAAAACAATAAATTTTACGAGAATTGTTAAATGCAAACACAATATACACAGATGGTTATGGATAGGCTTGTAAGGTGGAGTCAGGATTCCCGGGGCTTGAAGCTGAAGTGAATGATTGCCTGACCCATTTCACGGAGCCATTTCACTAAGTTTTTGATATATAGTATTTGTTTTAATCTGAGGAAGGTCCCTACTCCTTCCAGCTCAGTTAATGGACTGTTATTCCCTCTTTCGTTCTTCTTTTTTCTAGAGCCTACCTTACGCTGATGATGATGATGATGATGATGATAACTTGGGACAGCGCACCAAACCAGCCTGATATTATACCTAATAGTCTGTATTACGATTGATATCATGCTTCCCTCGCAAATACACGCACATTTCAAGTCCGACTCATTTCCTTCTATAATTTAAGACGTGTTTGATGACAGACAGAGACGTAAGAGAAAAATAAGGAGAATGTTTGTGTATTTTAACTGAATTTCGATGAGAGAGAGAGAGAGAGAGAGCACAACAGGTCTCAACGCTCATTCATTCTAAGCCTACTTTGATTTGAAACTGGCAGCTGACAGACAGACAAAAATGAATGAAATAACAAGATAATGAGAACAGGGAGAGAGTATCCTAACTGTTTGCTGGAGGATAACTTTCATACTAATACTGATTTTAGGATTGCAAGCGACCTTTTAAAGTAGTAGTAGTAGTAGTAGTAGTAGTAGTAGTAGTAGTAGTATCAGTCGAGTAATAATAATAATAATAATAATAATAATAATAATTATGATAATAATAACAATAATCACAAAATGAATATAAAGTGTGGTTTAAGAACAAGTCAAATAAAGATATCGTTTAAGAGACTACTGAAGACTTACCAATAAGGATTTGCATAAACTATGCAGCAAAAGTCTGCCTCACTTGTATTTAAAACCGAGGAAAGAAACAAAAAATAAAATAAAAATAAAATAATAAAAATGCGTTCTTAGTGAGACAATTAGTCCAGTTCGATATAATCCTAATTTTTTCTTTGACCAAGCTGAGTATCGTATTAAGAACATTTTTTTTTTTCTTAACCCTTTTACAATGAGGGGGTGTCTTACGCTGAAAAATTGTATGGAAATAAGAAGAAAATTAAAATCACTGTACTGATGGAGTTGATAAGGGATTGCCTATAATGGCGAAACATACAAATTCATCTATTATAATTCTATCTCAGCACCATCTATAATTTGGGGAAAAATATTGACAGACAGAAAGGAAATAAAATTATCAAAGAAAAATACATACAAATAAATAAATAACTAAATAAATGAATAAATAGGTTTAATGGGAGAGAACCAAGCCAATCCCATGTTCACTAACCACCTTGATTAATCTTACAAATACATGTGGTAACGGAGTCTGTTTATAACCTACTGAGCAACCATCTGGCAGTAGCATGAAAAAATAGAAAAAAAATTAAAAGAGTCGCCGTCCTGAAGGAGTTAATGGCGAATGGTTTTAAGGTGTGTGTGTGTGTGTGTGTGTGTGTGTGTGTTTGTGTGTAATATATTAGTTCTTGAAAAGTCTGGATCAATTTTGTTAATAATCTAGAAAAGTTCAATCACACACACACACACACACACACACACACACAGACGAAAGCTGCGTTTAACATGAGCGCAGGAATCCCGTCCGCTATCGTCCTACTCACGCTGTTGGGCATTCAGATTACCTTATTACTGCCCAGGTTAAGTGCCCCTCATTAATACCACCCTAATTACTTATTCTGAGTCACTCCCTCGAACGCTTGGACTCACAAATCAGTCATTATTAACCCACCCCGTCCCGTCGACGTATGGGTACGTTGCAACGATTTGCATTTGCCAGTCCCGGCGACGTACCAGTATGTCGTGCAATTGCAAGGTCCCTAATTTGCACAAATTTCAATTTTGCGCGTGATTTTTCGTATGTATACACGGGACACCTTCCTCTATTCCTCTACAAGATGCCAAGCAGGGACAATGCCTTACACCGCATAACCTCCACCCTCCCCCCCTCACGCCATTGTCTTGGCAAAGGACCTGTTACCAGTGACCTGGCTAGTAAAGATATTTAGGGCCAGAGTGATTCCCCAATCGATGACAATGTGGAGGACAATGTTTACATAGCATTAGAAGAAGAAACAGCCAGAAATAATGATCAGGTAATGTGGGAATAAAAGGTCAGGTATGGTGATTAATTAGTGAGTGAAACAATGCTTATAATGCCTTTATTACTGCTTGAAAACCAATATACTCTCATACTACATATACATTCGTACCAAGTAAATAAATAAATACCGTTTATGAGTGGATAAAATAGTTACCCTCCCATAGAACTCGTTTTGTTTGGTGCCAGCATGTTAGAAAACCCAGTCAGGTAAGGAGGAACTCCTACCTGGATTGGGTATTTTAAACCTCAGGTGAGCGATTTCTCTATGAATTTTCGATGTTTCTCACCAAAAGCGAAGGTTTTAGCCACAATTTTTTTTTTTGAAAATACCTCGGGACTGGGGGATGTCGGAGGTGCAGAAAACCTCGGGACGTGATGGGTTAAGAGTCCAAATTAAGCGCTTAACCCCTTCACTCCCATGACTCATTATTTTTGCTACCAGACGATTTTATTCAGCTTGAGAGAGACTTTTCCACCTGGAGGGTTAAATAAAACCTTCACCAACCCCTCCAGTAAAAGTGACCTCTCATAAGATGACAAAAATCGTCTGGAAGTAGCAAGGGAATGTCAGGTGATTCAAGGGGCACCACCTGTCTGAATACATCTGATTTCTTATTATTAGCTCCAGACGATTTTCTTAAATTCAGGAGAGAGACTGTGAACACGAGAAATTAGATGCAGCCGTCACTAACCCATTCATTTTTAGGGACTCTACTGTGCTAAATGGAACTGAACGAAAATAGCAGGAAACTACTACAATACGACGTCAGATTCAAGCAGATATTTTGCCCATCACTCGTGGTTCTCGGATTACTAGTTCGATAAAATAAAACAAAAATATAGTAAAAACGATTGCCTTCGAACCAGCGGCCATAAACTAACTCATATGCATAATCATTAAATCCACCTTCTCCTTGATTAAATAATAACTAGTGTAGGATCTCTGCTTTACTATTATTTCTCCTTTATTTTATATATTTTCTCTTTTTTTGTATCTGCTATTTGTGTCTAGTTTTTTCCTCTCTCTCATTATGCTAACTCTGTCCGATTACATCTATCACTGAAAGTGGGAGGAGGTTACTTCTTCTTGTTCTTCTTCGTCTTCTTTTCTTCTCATTCTTCTTCTTCCTCCTCCTCTTCTTCTTCTTCTTCACAACCCCACCAGTCTCACACACTCAAACGTAGTCAACTTTTTACTTTCAATTCACTTCCATGCATTTCTCTTTAGACTGCATGACCTTTCCTCAGCTATTTAACATTCTCTATTAAGCAACTCATAGTTCATTCAACGGAAGGAGGAATTTTGCCTCATTTTATTTTCTATATACAGAGGAGGATGCTCACGTTAGGAAGGATTTTAGCAGTGAAGGGTTTATTAAGGTCTATATTTAACCTCTCCCGATCGAGAAGTCTCCCCTAATCTAAGTAACATGGTATGGATAATGACCGGAATAAATAAGAAAAAAAATAGCGTCCAGACAGGCGTTAATTATCGACACATCTTGCACAAAATGACACACAAGAGAGCATAAAGGACCAACGTGTAGAGATACCCACACGCAGAAATATATTGTAAAGCAGAGGGATGGGTGAGCTTCCTAAACCCACAAGATACTGTTTTTTTTTTTTTTTTTTTTTTTTTTTAATGCGATGGTCAGTAGAGATTTTGGGTCTGGCGCCTGCATTCCTATTGGCTGTCTGTAAATCTCATTATATTAATCTATTCCTTGTCAACAAAAACACTTGGTATACATTAATTTTATCTGTCTGACTAATTGCTAATGTTGGATTTTGTGAGGGGTGACCAAGACAAAGATCCTCCAGGTATTTGTATCCCTATTAGTAATAAATCTTTCTCTCTGGACTCATCTCCCCTTCTTTCCTGTATTCCCCATTTCGTTCTCAGCGACTTATTTTGCTAACTACAGTCTCGCACACCGTTCTCCATATACACCCACACCACATCACATCATCTCGCCCTTGACCTGCTTCTTCTAACCTCACAGTCTTACACCCCTCCCTCACACACTCCCCCATTGTCTCGCTCTCGGTCCTCCTCTTCTTCCTCTCCTAACATCCCTTCCCCCATACACTTCCCTCCCCCAAAACACCTGCAATATCGCCTCTCTAACAAACTAGCAATCACCTATATCCCCCACCCTCTCACTTACGTACCCCCCACCCACTCACTCACGTACCCCCCACCCACTTAAAATGCACAGCCAAGAACAACAGCCAGACATCACACGTGAGCATCTTCATTGGATAATTATGCGCTTGGTTGTGACTGAATATAAACGGATCGACATCGACCGACGACAGGAGGGGAAAAGAGAGAGAGAGAGAGAATGTGTGTGTGTGTGTGTGTGTGTGTGTGTGTGTGTGAGGTGAAGATGAGGTAGGTGGAAAACCAGGTGGAAAGGAAATTTAAGGAGAAAAAAAGCCTTTCAGAGTCAAGCACTCCGAGGTGGTTTTGCAATTCTGATATGGGAGGGAGGGAGGAAGGGCAGGTGGGAATGGAAAGGAAGGGGGAGAGGGATGGTCAAGAGGGAGGGGGAGAGTGAGTAAGAAAGAGGGAGGGGACTGAGGGAAAGGAAGGGAGGGGCAATGCAAGGCAGGGTAGGGTCAAAGGCTATACCGATTAATGACCCTAACCTTCTTTATCACAGTAATAGGATTCAGTTTCCAGCCTGAAAAGTCATTTTACTGATGGCTAGCGTTCGAGAGGCTATTCCTAATCCAAATGAAATCATCCTGTGGTAACCAGAATCCGTCCCCCTGTTCGTCGTCATATCCTGCACTGCTCTATCAAGAAAGCTGAAAACTAGGACTAGGGTATTCAGGCTAGACATTTTAGGTGAGGGTAACCTGTTACTCGCCCCTAAGTGGCAATATGTGAAGCAATAAACCTCAACGACCCCTCGGACTCGACACAGTAAGAGTCACGACCGGTTGGAGGGAATAAACACTAGACCACAGACATCCATTTACCAGTCAGCGCATCCAATGGTTTTCTGGTTTCACTTTAATTGTAGAGTACTCGCTTAACACTACATGGGGTGCATGGATGGTGTGTAACATCGAAATACAGACAAAAAGAAGCCGCCTGCAACGACATTTCCCCAAAATACTAGGGTTTGTACTGAACAGTCATCATCATCATCATCATTATGAAAACACTACGTATTGTACCATCAAATCATGGGATAAACGCACACTATACGCAGACAAAAGATGATTTCCAGGCATAAGTTTTACTTATTTATACTCTTATTAATTTAAAGATCCTTAAGAGGAATTTTATCAACGACTGCAGGAAAAAGGGAGAGTTTTAAGAGAACGTGTAAATTTCAATTAAGGTTTAGGAGAGTTTTAGGATTTTTATAGAGGTGAAGGAAGATTTTTAAAAGAACGAGTGACTGCCAAATTTAGGTTCAGGAGAGTTCATTTTTTTTTTTTTTTTAATGTTTTCGGTGGTGGTGGGTGTAAGAGCGGCAACATGAAGAAGACATCCCAGGACTGAACACTGCAAGGCTTTATTCCTCCTGCTCGGGTTCTCGTAAAGATAAGCGACTTGTGGCTGACAGCGACAGGGGGGTCGTAGTGGTGAGGTGAGGTGTGGAGGAGGCAGGGCGGGGCGGCAGTGGAGAGACAGCTGGGCGGAGAGGAGAGTGGCTGGGGACGAGACTGGAGCGATATGTTGGATGAGTCTTAGAAGATGGGGAACTTCTCACTGGGCTTAAGTCGAGACAGGAAGAGACGCTGCAATGAGTCACCGGCAGGGAGTGGCGGTCTTAGGAGGCTCACGTAATTCAGACCACATGTGGCGGCGGCAGGGCCGGTGGTGGGGTGTGAGGGCAGATGTTGGTTCAATGCAGGTGTAGAGCTGTTGAGTTGCAAATGCAGAGAATGGCGGTGGGCAGACAGTGGGCAGAAAGTGATAAGTGGCACCGTGGAGGCAGGATTAATGATGAGTTCGGAACAGGTGTTGGGAACAGGTGAAACAGGTGTGTAGGTCGGCGATGGAGACACTTGCGGGCAGGAACAAGGTGTGTGGGTGGGGTTGGTTGAGAGGTGAGCACTGGTGAGAGAAATTGTACACCCGGAAAGCACAGCCGGTTATTACACCACGAGAGGCACTGAGGAGGGGTGAGGCTGTGAGATGCGAGACGTCGTGTATCTGTTGGTGTCACTAAATATTTTAGGAGGCGGTCAGAATCTGATGGTCCATCCCACCGCTTCCACCAAATGTAACTTGCAATACTTTGGTGATAGAAACTCCGTGTACAAACAGCTAGATAAGGAGTTTATTACGAGCTCACAACAAAATCGTCTCCCCTTCTTGAGTGTCTGCTCTGAACTGACGCAGTGGCGCCGTCTTCACAGGCTTGGGGCCCTGGGAAGGCGTGCTAGGTCAGCAAGTTTAGTGGGGGCATGTATGCATTGGGGGGGGGGGCATATATACATCGGGGGTAGACATATTGTAGAGGGGGTACAAATGGACAGAGTAAAAATAAAGGAGAAACGAAGCCATACCATGAACGTATGAAGATGGAGAAAATAATTGAATATCTGTATCATTTTCATTCTTGCTTCTATTTCTATAATAAACTTAAAAGGGAAGAAGATAAAAATTGGGGAAAAATAATAAAGGAAAACATGGGAGGGGAAGACAGAGCATGAGCATTTGAAGAAGGTAGAAGACTTATACTGGAGCCCTATTTACCTCTTAATTTATTCTTTATTTATTTTGGCTGTGTTTGTGTAGCGATGTTTGAATAAAGAAAATGTTGAAAAATAAGGAAAAATAAAAGTAAGAAGAGGAGTAGAGAAAATAGTCTATGAATGTGTGAAGAAGCCACAAGAAACTGGATAATAAGCAGATGAAAATAAAAAATAATAATAATAAAAGGAAACAAGAAAATACACAAGAAAATATAAGAACAGGAAGATACATCATGAAGGTGTGAATCAGGTGCTAGAAGCCAGATAATAATCAGGTGTAATCATCTCCAGACATCCCCCAAGAGCCTATTAACTTTTTGGGTGCGACCAAAAAAGAAAAGAAAAAAAGTTTTCCCTAGTAAAGAGATTCCGAAGTTGCCCCTGGAGCGACTTGAGATGACCACTTTTCCTCGGTTAATATTTTGCGTGTCAGCTTGATTGAGATGATGATGATGATGATGATAATGCGTAGTAGTAACAGTAGCAATAGTGAAGTTGTAATAATAGTGATAGGAACAATAGTAGTAACAGTAGTAGTTGTAACAATAATAATACTAGCAGCAGAAGGGGTACTAATAATAGTTTCAACAGTAACAACACCATTACCATTACCATACACATTACCACCATTATCACCAATGCCATTAATGCCATAACCACCCACACCTCCTCTCGAAACCATTCTAAGCGACCCCCTATTTAACACTTAATGACCCTCCCACAACAATTACACCCAATTTAATGGCTAATTATAGGGTGTAAGGCGGTGTTCCTAAACAATCAGATACTAGACAATGCACTGTTATTAGCTCATATTCCAAATGGCCCCTCGGTCGTTAAGCAAGGGTGGTTTGGAGTGATTTGGTTGACACAGTTAAGATGGGGGTATATGATGATATTTTACGGGTTTGTGATAATCATTAGTGGGGTTGAATAAAAACTGGAATGACTGGTTTACGAGTCTGATTGTTTAAGAGAGAGAGAGAGAGAGAGAGAGAGAGAGAGAGAGAAATCTTGGTTAACGTAAGACCTCCTCCTACACCACCACCACCACCATCATCATCATCATCATCATCTATCGCTAGATCCATCACCACAAAAGCATCAAATCTACACTACACCAAACCAAGCCCTCTGCACCAACATCACATCAAAACCATACCACTACACACCACATCACCACACCAAACCATACCATCACACCATTGACACCAAACCACACCATCACCACCATCACACCACCACGGACCAGACCGTAATATTCCAGTCCACATCACCACAGCACACCAAAAGACGACCACACCACACTACACCACACCACACCCCACACCACATCATATCACCCCATCAAATCATAATCAGTAGTCTACACCACATCAAATCACCTCACCACATCATACCACCAACACCAACTACATACCTCATCACACTGCCACACCACCACCACACCACATCACATCACACCAATCCCGCAATAACCAATGACACGGGCAGGTAGGAATCAGAACACTTGGGCATCCGGAAAAACACATCTTCCCGCGTAACCTGAAACCGCGAAAAAAAAAAAAAAAAAAAAAAAAAAAAGCAGTTCGCCAAAATGAAATTACGATGGAGATGTTGGAATTAGGCGACGAGGGCAGGGGAAGGGAAAGGAGGAAAGGGTAAGGGAGGAAAAGGGAAGGAAGAGGAGGATGAGAAAAAGGTGAACAACAAAAACCGAGAAAAACTGAAAGAAGAGAATGAGGAGGAGATCCGCATTAATTAGAAAGAGAGAGAGAGAGAGAGAGAGAGAGAGAGGAGAGCAAGAGCCCATTAAGAACGCCTCCGCCACTGAACAAGAGCTGGAGGTGCTTATTTAGGTTACCATGGAAAGAAAAAAAAAAAGAAAGGTATTCATCCTCCCTGAACTCCACACCTCTTGATTCATTCTCCCAGGGCACTTTTTTTTTTTTTTTTTTTTTTTTTTTTAGTCTGTGTCGATATATTTCAGTTTAAGATTTAAGATTTAGCATCTTCATTTAACCCGGAGAAATTTCTCTGTTCTTAGTGCAAACACCTCATGGCTTCCCCCCCTCCCTCCCGCTTAGGACAGTGCTTTAAAACTGCATGGGTTAGATATAGCATTAATAAACATAATAAACGTAAAAACGAAAAACATATTACGTAAAAAAGCGTAACACCAGAAAAATTAAGTTTAAAAATGACACCTGGATTCAAAAGTTAATTCATTCACTTCTAGGACTTTTTTTTTTTTCTTGATTCCCCCTTTCTCATAACTTTATTTTTTTTTCGTTAAGGACAGCCTTTACAAACTGGAGGATTAAACACGGCCTTTCCTTTGGCTGAATAAAATCGACTGACTAGGATAAAAAGAAGAAGAAGAAGAAGACGAAGGAGAAGAAGAAGATGAAGAAGAAGAATTCGTCGCCAGTGAACTCTCAAGGTCTTAATCTGGGTAACACGTGGGCCAGGGGAGGGTAATCGGGTACCTGCTAGCAGGTAACAGGGAACTTTCTTCTGTATTATAATTTTGCTTTTATCTTTTTTGGCACCAGGCCTCTTCTGTTCTTTCCTAAACTGTTACAAAGAATGATTTTAGCCTGTCGTCATTCATCAGAGAAGTATCTACTAAGCTGATTTTTATTTGTTTGTGCTTAACCTGAATAGAGTGAGAAACTAAAAGGGACGTGAAGAAATAATGGAATTAAAAAAACGAAACGAAGAATAAAAAAGACGTCATCACACAGAACCAATTACTGCAGTGCCTCCTTAAAAAGTGACCCACTGCTCCAAAGAAAAGCAGAAGAGAACTCTATCATTGACAACTTTGGCCGGAGAACTAGTGCCAGCAGGTGATGTGACAGGCTGCTCCTGTGGTAGGGGGCTGAATCACTGGATCTATGGAGCTGATTGGAGGCCTTGGTTGTGAACAGGAGGCCTGATTAGTTCTGCCTGTCACAGTTCCTTCCCCACTTTATAGAGAGGCCGTAGTCGAGTTTCCAGTTCATGGTGACACCTTTTGTAAACCTGGCAGTTTTTCTCTATCAAATGAGTTAGTGCTGTGAAGAGAACGGGTAGACTGAGATGGTTTTGGCATATGGGGAGAATGTAGGACAACTCGGTGCAGGGGTGAGAGGTGTGAATGTTGAGGGTACAGTTGCGAGTGGCAGACCGGAAAAACTTGGGACAAGGTGAAAGAGGTGACCTCAGGGATAAGGGACTGATCAGAGAGGCGGTTAGAGGTCGCGCAGTTGGACACCCGCCATTAGTTGACCAAAGCCGAGGCATGCAAGCATGTTGGAACCTTTAAAAATGAAAGAAACGAAACTAAAGGACAGCAGTTTATGGCAAGTATTCCAAATACTGGGGTTGCCCATCTTGGGGGTTCACCTTCCAGTTTTCCTTTAGTGGGTCATCGCGATCCATGACGCAACAATGAAATGTTAAGTGAGGGTACAGCTGCCCTCTGATGGTCAACAAACATCTGGGGAAAAAACAGCACCTTATATCTCATTCACTACGAGATTTTTTAAAACGCTTCCACCAGATGATTTTCTTGCTACCACCAGACGACGTTTTGGTCACTTTTTTTTTTTTCCTTTTTCCCTTTTTTTGCTTCTATCAAATGTTTTCTTCTTTTCTAGCTACCCCTAATAAGCTTTCTGTTCTTAGCCTTTTTCACTAACAGATGCTACTACCCAGATATCTCCCTTAATTGACACAGCTAACAGACTTTTTTCTTTTCGTCGTTCACTTATACAGTATTTTCTTTTGTATAAAAAATACACCACGAGCTTACGAGCATATTGCATTCCAGTAAGAATCCATGAAGTCCATTGTTAAATTGTAACTTGCTTGATCAGCTAAATATTGTATGGATTTAGACAACAGAACTTTTGAGAGATCCTACACTATTTGGAAAGTGATCAAACACTCCAAATGTTTCGTTTATGGTATGTACATTTTTTTTGTTTTGTTTTTTTTCAATCCCCTACTGTACATAAAACAATATACATTCTTAATTCACGATAAACACAGATTTATTTATTCACAATCTGAATTTCTGTTAATGAAAAGCAATGAATTAACATGAAATTACAAAAAATAATGAAAAAATAAATAAAACCATTGTATCTTACAGCACACTGATTTTTTTGCTTTAAGTGACAAACATCAGAAGTAACCATAAATGTTACTACAATTACAAATCATGAAACTGAAATCGATTGTATCTGAGTTTCAAGTGCTCGTATTTACAATCGTATCCATGAAATTATCATTTGATTGTCATCGTAATCAAGAATATTACCGCGAAATCGTAGTTGTATCGTTCATATTACTAACAGATTCGCCCAGTGTCTTAAGATACGACAGCTTCTTCTCATTTTAATCCTTCCTTTTCATTTTTCACTTTTTCCTTCTCTCCTCCTCCTCCTCCTTGGTCTTTTTCTTAATTTTCCATATTCCTTTCTCTCCTATTCCTCCTCCTTCTTCGTGTTTTTTTTTTTTTTTTCGTTTTCTTTCCAACTTCTCTTCCTCCTTCTCCTCCATTTCTTTCTCCTCCTCCTTCAAATGGCAATGTATTTTTTATCACTAAATACACTGTTGGAGCCTCATTCATTTAGCCATTAATACAATCAGTCTGTTTTCATCCGACAGAACTGGACCACTACCACAAATTGAACACTAAGTCGAGGCTGCGTGAAATTCGACAAGCCTAAGTTATGAGGTAGAAATGAGTCTTCTTGTAGCCAAATGGACACCCTAATTTGACTACATCTGGCCATCACCTGAGCTGAAAGTGGCTACCGATCATTAACAGGTTGGAAAAAAAACGCGCTATAGAGTTTTTTTTTTTTTCTTTGCCACTCCCAGATACCCCCTTTATTTTTTTTTTAACTATCAACATACTTTTTGTGCACAGATTTTTTTGGTCATCACTAGATAGGTTACCCCGTTCTTTTTTTTTTTTTCTACCTTTGCTCTTTTTCTGCCACCTGTTGAGGCTTAATCTGAGTATCACCTGACGTTAAACTATTATCACGAGCTGATTATCATTATTATTACTATTATCATTATTATTATTATTATTATTATTATTATTATTATTATTATTATTATTATTATTATTATTATTATTATTATTATCATCATCATTATTATCATTATCAATATTATTATTACTAGACACTTTGCAACCGGAAGTTTTTGATTCGGCTACTACAAGACTTTTTTCACAGTTTCTACGGACAAAATATTACGCTCGCCACAGCAAATCACTTTCCACTTCCTTTTCACAGTTCTTTCTCTTTTCAGCCACTCATGCAATTAAGCAAAGATCATATGAGGCTTTGGGGGTTTTCGTGACGTCTTTTCCTTACCGATATATTCTGTACATCACACCTTAATATCCTCTGTACGATACTGATACAAACCATGTCGAAAGCAAAGCGAGATCAATTACACACACACACACACACACACACACACACACACACACACACACACACACACACACACACGCAAGCTCTCTCTCTCTCTCTCTCTCTCTCTCTCGTCACCACCAGCACCCTGCACAATATCACACATCCTTATCTGATCAGTCAATATAGCCCTTCTATCTCTAGTCCCTATCTCTCTTTCTCACATTTCCCTTCATATCTCTAGTGGCTATCTCTGCCCCCACCTGACACTGCTTATCTTATCTCTATCTGTTGCCACTGATGCCCGGGTCCTGCTATCTTGGCCTATCTCTTGAGCTATCTCTTGCTATCTCTGGCTATCTCTCCTCATGTTTCTTGCTGCCTTATACAGTAGAGGGGACTGTTAGACTGACTGATCGAGGTACAATAAGTAGGTGAGAAAGGAGGGAGGGAGGGAGGGAGGTGCAAGGTGAAACACGTGAGGTATAGAACTGTGGAGCTTAACGTTATTATTATTGTGTGTGTGTGTGTGTGTGTGTGTGTGTGTGTGTGTGTGTGTGTGTGTGTGTGTGTGTGTGTGTAAGGGTTACCTCAGTTGACCCTCTGGTGTTACGAACCTTGTAAATGTCCTTAATCAGTGTTACCAATACCACATACCTGAAAAGAGAGAGAGAGAGAGAGAGAGAGAGAGAGAGAGAGAGAAACATTAATCAAAAGCACAAAAGAAGCACACACACACACACACACACACACACACACACACACACACACACACACACACAGATGGGGAAAGGGGGTAGGAAGCCGAACCTATATCAGGTGAGGTGAGAGCGTATAATGTCTAGCCATAAAGCTTAGATTCAGAGGCTGGGCTTAGATTCAGAGGCTGGGGGCGTTGTAATTAACCTGGCTGAGTATGCACGTTTGCCGGGAAAGGGCGTTGCTAAAACTGTTCCGGGTCATTCACTTCCCGACACATCAAGATATTTGCAAAAGCACTTCCTACACTCAACAAAGATAAGCGAATTAGTAAACAAGTGAAACTATCACCGAAATTAGGGGGGTGACCACTTGTAACACTGAATTTACGAGAAACTGATAACTGAAATGAATAACGGCTGGAGATGACATATATACATACATACATATACATAAATATGAGAATAATAAAAGAAAATGTTAGTCATCTTCCTAATTACCTGCAGTAACCTTTGTTGATTATTCTTCTCCTTATATGCTTTCCATTTGCCATTTCTGAATTCCATTCACATCAGTTCTCAGAAGGAACGAAACTAGAGGTAATGATGATGATGATGATGATGATGATGATAATTGCTGACACATGGATACATACAGGCATAAATATACATAGTCCATGAATACATACATACAAATATATATGTAAAAATTGATGATATCCCAGATAACGTCAGTCGTCCTTTAAGTTCTCTTGATTTACTGCACTCAAGGTCCTTCATGCAGGCTACACAGCTGATTACCTCTGGAACAATTTTTCTTTCTTTCTCTTGCCCTCTGTTTAGGATCTCCAGTCGTCTAACCCTTGGAACACTCTTCTCACTCTCTCTCTCTTGCCCTCTGTCTAACATCTCTAGTCGTCTAACCCTTGGAGCACGACCTATCTATATTTACTGTACCTCGAAATACTGTATTAGATTTTACTCAACATTGGGTTAGCTTCCTGAGGTCTGACGAAGAAGTACAACGTGACTCAGGTATCTCAAAAAGAACATCTTGATTTTGGTAAAGCTTCCTTCGAGGAGTAGGGATCCAAGGCTAGGCTGCAGTAGTTCAGTACATGTAAAGGCAGAGGACCAGCCTACTTTCCTTTGTGGCGTTATAGGATTGAAAAACTCCCGGTCATTTTCCGGGGGTCGAACGCCTCTGACTGAGGCACTCCAACCATTAGATCACAAAGCGCTTTTCTTTGGGTTAGATAACTTTTTCATACTTTCAGCCTTTGGTTCCTTTCCTCTGTATAAATAATAAACATACCTATTTAAACAGTACGTAAATTTTCCGATCTACCAGAAAATATCGATGATCGTGTAAACAGTCACGATTTAAAACGAAGATGGCGGCACTGCTCACCACCCAGTTCCCCCACTCCTTCTCCTTCTTTCTTTCTCCAGCCCCCAGTCCTTCTCTCACTCTCTTCAGTGAGTCCCTTTGCTTCCTCCCTTTTTCTAGTTTTCCCTCTCCCCCTCTAATTCCTGCTCCCGATTCCCAATTCCCAACACTCTCCCATTTCCTTCCAATACTCCTAGACACACTCTGTAGTCCCTTTTCTAACTCCTATTCCCATTCCGTCCCCAAGTTTCTTCCATGACTTACTCCTACTGCCCTCCTTCAGTTTCCTTTCCATTCCCTCCCTTTACACCAGCCCCCCACCAACTCCCTCCCTCTGTCCCACCACTCACTTCCTCACTCCCTTCTCACACTCTCACACTCCCTTCCCACGCTCCCTCACACCCTTTCCGTATCTCTGCCCTTATTCCTTTCCCCCACTTCCCTTTTCACTCCTTTTCCCACTCAGCTCCACCATTCTTCCCTATCCTCCCTCCTTTACCGTCCTTCATACTCTCCCATCAATTCCTCTCCCTACTTCTTTTCCCTATACTCTCCCAAACTCAGATACGCACTTCCAACACCCACAACCAAGAAACCTGGCAGACAAGACCCCAGCTCCCGGCCCTTTCCCCAGATACTTATGCCCAGATGGTCGAGGTGAAGACTTACATGCATAACTGCCTTCCATTCCCGGGTCCTGCCGATCTGATAACTGCTGAATGAGGCTTAATTTCTGACTTCTGGCTTGGCAGGACACAACGCAGGGTCAATTACTTCATGACTATAAAGTAATTAAGATGCTGGAAGAGCCGACTCAGAGAGACTGTGGAGTTTTAATAGGGGAAGCTTGGTTGGGTATGATATTTTCTTCTCCTAGCCCCGTACCTCACCTCGCCACACCACATCCACAGTATACCATCTTCACCTTTTGTTTAGTTGAGGACACCCCTTACATGATGCGGTATCAGGTAATCGATAGACAGATCATACTACATCTCTCAAATACATCACTTAACATTACAGCACCGTTTAATCCCACTCTTGCTTGGGCACTTCATTTGTTACTCATCAGCACTGCATCACATCCCTACCAAACCACAAATTCTCCATCATTCAGTGACCCCTGCCTACTGTTGTTTGCACCTCTCATTCCTGCAACTCATAAGTACCACACCACATACCACCACACCACACCAAATCGCCACCGCACACCACTCCAGCACACCTCCTTCACAGTTTCACATTATCATACTACCACCACACTCTCCCGTCAGTATCTTGCACTCATGATACCTCCCACACACCACTACCACACCACACATTCTTCACCACACCACATCCCACACCTCCAGCACAGCACCACATTATCATACCACCACCACCACACCCTGCCCTTGTGCACCCTTCATTTCTGCCACTCATCTAACCACACGATACGTTTCTCCCCTCCCTCATTTCTCCACTCACTTGTCAACGCCCCTTCCACGTCCACCGGTTCACCTCACACAACTACAATTACACAGCGTTAATTACTCCACTCTCACATTCCATCCTTGCCACAAAAAGCCATCTCAACCGTAAGGGCACTACCGCAAGAAACCATTACAAAAAAAAAAAAAAAAAAATCTCACATTTTCTCCTATTCCCTCCAGACGTTGATTTAGCAAATGGAGAAGTTAGATATAGCCTTCATTAGCCCATTTACTACCAGATGTCTCCCTCAAAGTGTAAATAAATAAACTGATAAATAAATGAATGAATAAATAAAATAAATAATAAAAACATAAATAAATATGTACGTGTGTAGGTAGAAGAATAAGGCAAAAATACATTCTCGGGTTGAAGGAGTTAAATATCATCACTGATTGGAGATAACTATTAGCTTCTTCACGATGAGAGGTCTCTCTTAAACAGGTATAATTGTAAGGCAACATGAAGAAGAATATAAAACAGGTGCCATACGGTGACGGGGTTAAGGAAAGAAGTATTTAATCCTAACAATACAATGACGTCTTTATATTTTTACAGGGAAGACCTCTCGTAGTGACAAGGCGAGGGGTGGGGAGGGGAGGGCTTTAAAAACATCTAGAGTAACTGTCGTACTTTTGAGTTTTACATTTCCCTGACACTTAGAGGGCAAAAAAAAGTTCAGTATCTAGACTATCACTCCCGTCACTACTACTGATATTAATACATTATTATACCAGCACACTAAGGAATCACTAACATATTAGCATCAGATGACTATTTCCTACCACCAAGTATGGGGAGGGTATAAACACACACACACACACACACACACACACACACACACACATATCAAAGTAGGAAAACTATCCTTAGAGTGCCACGTGAAAATCGGACACAGCTTCCACTAATCACTCCGACCTTCGATGTTCGAATCTCAGCAGCACAGCATGTAAGCACACCACACCACGAATCAGATCACAGTACCACACATTTCCACGTCCTTCACCACCACACCCACACCATCCACCATACCCACACCATCCACCACAGCCACGTCATCCACCATACCCACACCATCCACCACACCCACCACTTCACCTTCAGACAACCGCAACATTATCTCTCCCATACCACAGTTCACCACTTTTCCAACACACCACACCCCCAACATCCCCACACAACACCACATTCCCCACTACAGCCCCACTGGAACACTATCACCACTCCCACACCACACCACTTCCTCTACACCACGCGACTAGCACCTCCTCCATTTCATTCACACCAACAACTTTCCCACACCACACCACCACTGCCCTCACACCAAACCATCACAACACAATAACCCTCAGCACAACCTCACCTCCCTCACACACAATCTCCATTCCCATACCACACCACCATTAGAACGCTACATCACTCCAACACTACCCCCACACAACCCCACTACTTCCACACACCAGCAGCAGCACCACCACCACCACAAGCCCTACTGCTCTTCGTGACGTGGACTCCAGCAACGCTGTGGAGATGGAAAACGCAATTATGCAGGTCAAGAGGTTGTACGGGAGACAGGCAGGCAGACAGACTGGGTGGAAGATACAAAGATTTCGAAAAGACCACAGCAAGCAACAACATGAACAGGGTTACGGGTTGTTGTTGCTTTTGTTGTTGTTATTGTTGTTGTTGTTGTTGTGGTGGTGGTGGTGGTGGTGGTCCCAGGCTCATCTAAAACGTGAATTCGGTAGACTTTTATGTTGACCTTCTCCTGGAGTTTACGCTCCTTTTGGGGGATAGGGAAGTAACCGAGGGACGTTTTTATTACTGGGCAGTTGAGCTACTCGGTATTATCGATGCCACCACAAAAAGGCGTCCCTTTCCTGCACCGATAATACGGCTAGGTGGAGGATATACCGAGATTCTGGGAGAGACCACAGACAAAGCGGCAAAGGTCACAGACAATGCAGCAAAGAAAAAGTTTTTTTTTTTTTTTTTTTTTATATATGTGCAAAAAGAGACAGTAAAAATCACAACAACATAGGACACAACAAGCAGTAAACATTATTTTAGAGACAGATTTTAGCGGCATAGAAAAAAAAAATGTGCATCATTCATAGAATTGGCAAAGATCAAAACCAGCACAGGGAATAAAAAGAAGTTTTACATCATTATGCAAACACGTAAACAGGCGTGTGGGTACACATGACGAAAGTGAAATGTGTGGAATGTTTACTGGAAGTGAATTACGAAAAGAAAAACTTGCTATGATTAAAAGATCGATATGGGAATATGTGATGAGAGCTTTTATTGCTAAGGCTTTCCCACGGTAAAATACAACCGTCTAGCATTAACCAAAACTAAATAACTGAGGGATTTAGGAGCCTCACTTGCTCCTCTTCCTGTATTTCTCATCTAACATCCTTGTAGCTCCCTGTTTGTTATTTTATGTCTTTTTGATGTTGCTATTACGCTGCATAAACAATCCACAGTGTATATAATACGTTAAAAAATAATAACATGAAAAAGCAGTCGTATTTAAACCTTATGCAAGAAATAAACCCGTGAAGGAAGAAGGATCAGTCATCTTAACACTGGAGTACTTGACCCTAAGAGAAATGAAATAAAAAGGAAAAGAAAAAAGAAAGAAAAAGAAAAGAAAGGTAGCTCCTAATCGTGAGTGTAATGCCTTCGCTGGCTACTTGATCCTCCAACATTACGATCCAGTTCCCCACCAGTCACGAACCGATTCTGGGCTGAAATTAGTCTCGTTCCCCTGAAAAACCATAAATTCTCCTGTGGTAGTTTCAGTTCTCTTCAGATACTATTTGTTCTTGTAAGATACTTCAAGTTCCCGTAAGAAATATTTAGTTCCTGCAGGTTAAATATAGTCCGTTTGAGAATAAGGGATGTTTAATTCCTTCACTACGGTGATCCGTTTGTATAGTTAGTTCTTGCTGCTTCCAGACGGTTTTAGTCAACTTAAGAAAAACTTGTGTTACTGATGGGGTTAATGAGGGCAATATCTAATCCCATCATTTAAAAAATCCCTCAAAGCTCAATGAAATCATCTGGTGGTGGCTTGGGTAACAAATGTACGCCGTCTTTCTGAAGGGGAATAACTCTTCAGAAAGATACTGAATTCCCCTGAAAGTATTCTGGTGTGTGTGTGTGTGTGTGTGTGTGTGTGTGTGTGTGTGTGTGTGTGTGTGTGTGTGTGTGTGTGTGTGTGTGTGTGTGTGTGTGTGTGTGTGTGTGAGGAACAATGCATTTCTGTAGTCTTGTTGCTTCCAGACGATTTTCTTAAACTTGCAAGGGCCCACCAGGAGTCCAGGGGTTGATGAAAACTATAATCTAAACCTCTGCAATGGCAAATATCAATCCTAAGCTTACTAAAACCGTCTGGGGATGGTAAGAAGTAAACAACAAAGACGTTCTTAGGTTCCTTCCTTCCTTCCTTCCTTGCTCTTTTTTTTTTTCTTCCTTCCTTCCTTCCTTCCTCTTTTTCCTTTTTCTTTCTTTCTTTCCCCCTCCCTTCCTCTGTCTTTTCTTTCCTTCTTTCTTCCCCCCTCTTTATTTTTTCTTTTCTCCTTCCTTCCTTTATCTTTCTTTCCATCTTACTTTCTTCCTTCTTTCCTTTCATTCCCTCCCTCTATCCTTTGTTCCTAGCATCACTGTCTCCTTTGTGATCTGTTCCCCCACCCCCTCCCCTCATCTCCTGTCCTCTCCCCTCCTCTTCTCCCTCTTTCCCTTATTCCTTCAGCGTTTCATTTTACTTTAACAAGAACATTTTAAAACTACCTACAGTATTTGACTCTAACAGACAGAAAGAAATGGCAGAGTTAAGAGAGATTCAACTGAGCTATTTTGACGTCAACGCCAAAATCGCGATATTATTTAAACTCGGCGTCTTTGGTACATAAGTTTGGGTTCGTAAATATATAGCTTTTTTATTTTTCGCGTCCGCCCAACCACGTATGGTGAGTAAGCATAACATGAGCAATATTAAAAAGCAAGAATTGTGTAGTCAAAAAAAAAAAAAAAACGATTAAATATGAATTCTCTCTAAACTGCCGCCACACACACACACACACACACACACACACACACACACACACACACACACACACACACACACACACACACACACACACACACACACACACACACACAAACGATAAAAATGACGTCCCTCTAAACTGCCGACTTGCGTTATAGTTACACTTCGGTAGCGTTATCACAGCTTGTTTCTATACACAACTAGCACGAATCCATAATATGGGTGAATGGAGACTGCATTTGGTCTCTTCACTACGAATCGTCGCTATTAAGCAAGGTAAAATCGCATGGCGGAGGCATAAATAAAACAAACCCTTCCAGCAACACGAATTCTAGTATTCCTGCTACTGCCAGATAATTTCATCCAAAGAGAGACGTTTCGTTGTAAAGGAGATAAAAACAATTCACTTTAGGACACTGACGCCATATTTATCGTACTTTGGCTCCCTCCGGTGGAATGACATCAGTGTAATGGAGACGTCTCGAGGTGAAGGAGGTAAAGAGACATTGGAGGTTAAGAAACAGGACGAAAAAAAAAAATTATTAGTCTGATGGTAAGGCTACAACGCTTAAACGATAGTCACTTAACCACTGCACCCAAAGGAAGTATCTGTAATTCTGGTTTTATTCTCGCTTTCTCCAGACGATTTTATTCAGCATAAGAGAGGATCTAATAGCGGTGGGAGGGTTAATGAAGGCTGCATCTAACACCTCCAGTCTGAAAAGTCTCTCCTAAGAGGAAGAAAATCGTCTGGAAATAGAAAGAATAGTAAGAAATGCGTTAACTGTTCAAAAGGTTAGTCCCTCTCCATCTGATGACGCTTTTTTTTTTTTTTTTTGACTCTACTAACCACAGGACGCACCAAATAAACTCTAAGTGCTTTATTTACGCTACTCCTAGATGGTTTTATTAGGGGTAGGGAGTGAAAAAGTTAACGCAGATGGACGTAAAAGTTGCAAAAGAACTATATACAAACATCTGAAATAACGCAAAAGAGGTAAAAAATATCAGAAGTACGAAAAGTACCAGAGACTTACATAAAATTGAAATATAACGCAGAACGACGTAAAATTGCCTAATAATATAATACAATACAGAAGTAAGGAAAAGTTTGTAAGAATTCAATAAAAATGTAATTCTCTTGTATCCTGGGAAAAATGCAATTCAATTCTGTGACTATAAAAAGAGGACAGTGAGGCGGTCATGCTCAACAAGGCCTGACAACACGCGAGCATGACGCAGGACTTGGTGGTGTGGGGGAGTGTGGGGATAAGGAGGGGCAGAAAGAGGTGTACAGGAGTGTGGGTGGTTGGACAGAGAGAGAGAGAGAGAGAGAGAGAGAGAAAGAGAGAGAGAGAGAGAGAGAGAGAGAGAGAGAGAAGTGTAGGAAAGTGTAAGGGAGAGGGAGAAGGCGTACGAGCGTAAGAGGTATGTAAGAGAGAGGGGGAGAATGGATGCATGTGGAGGAGTGTGTGGGGAGTGGAAGGGATATGGGAAAGTATGAAAGAGTGTGAGAAAGTATGAGGGGGGGTAATGACGGAGAGCGTGAGGAGTTGTGCATGTGTGTGGGGAAGAAAAATGGGCTGGGGGGATGTGGGAGGCTAGGGGGGAAAGGTGTAGTTGTGTGGAGGAAGGAAGGGGTGTGGAAGAGGAGGTGTATGGGTAAGTGTATGAAATAAAGGGATGAAGTGTGGGCAATGTAAGGCTGAGTGTGGGAAAATGCGGAGTGTGTTTAATCTACTGCGGTGGAGGGTATGGGGATGAGAGTGTGAGAGAGGGGGAAAGTAGGGATGAGGAGAGTGAGAGAGGGGAATCTAGAGTGTGGGGAGGGAGAATGTGGGGTGGTGTAAGGAAAGAAGTGGAACTGTGTGAGGTTGCATAGGGAGCTGAAGAGGGAGGGCGTGTAAAGCTAACTAGTGTTTAGGGAAGGGTTGGGTGTTTGGGGGTTGGGGAGACAGGGAACGAGCGAGGTAGATAGGGAAAGCGGGGTTGAATAGTGCTCAGGATAAGGAGGGGTGCGGGACTGTGTAGTATCTGGGAGAGGTAGGGGTGCGAGGATGTGTGGGCGAAGATGCGGGAGTGAGTACTTCTTCAAACTCTACTTAAAGGTACAGGGAAGGACTCCAAATAAACAACACCCTTTACCTTTACCTGTATCTTTACCTTTCCACCTATCCATCTACCTGATTGTTGTCACTCACCATCTCTGTGTATCCGTCTAATCCTCTATATATCTGTCTACAAAACTTATCTATTTCGTTCCATGTTGACTCTCCACCAGCCTATATACCTGGGTGTGCTCTATCAATCTACATTTATCTATCTATTTTTCTGTCGCCCTAATTATCTGTCCATCCATCCGTCTACCTATCAGTTTATCTACCTATCTATATCTCTCTATATCAGTGGTTCCCAACCTTTTTGGTCCTGTGGCCCCCCGAGAAAATTATGAGAAGCTCCATGCCCCCTATATACTCAGATCGTATATTTATATATTTTTAATATTTGATATTGTGCAGAAAACGGTAATTACCCCAATATACTTAAGGCTAAACTAGCACAGTAAGGTATATTTCATACTTGATTTCTGTCGGGTTTTACCCAGACCAAAGACCTTATAATATCTTATATTACCAATAAGGCCCATGGCCCCCCAGTCAATGTCCCATGGCCCCCTTGGGGGCCATGGCTCCCAGGTTGGGAACCGCTGCTCTATATGAATCCCTCTCTTTCTGTGTATCTATTTATAACTATCAAGCCACGGTATCTATTATCAGTAAATCACCTGCCAAATTGCTATGATTAAGAAGCAAGTATTTCCTGAAGGTGAGGGACGGGGAGTGGCTCTGACATAGACACAAGGCAAGGTTGAGGAGTGGAGAGAGAGAGAGAGAGAGAGAGAGAGAGAGAGAGAGAGAGAGAGAGAGAGAAGAGGGAAGAGGAGGAGGAGGAAGAGAAGGATGGGGGAAGAAATAAACGGGGAGTGGCTGTGACCTTGTATGGGAGGAAGACAAGGTTGAGTAAAGAGAGGAGGAGAAAGGAAGAGAGGTGGAGAGGGAGGAGGGGAGGAGAAAGAGACGGAAAGGAAAACTGAAAACATGAGAGAGGAGGAATGAAGAGGAGACGAGGAAGAAAAGTAGGAGGAGGTAAGGAATGATATGGAGAACAAAGGAAGGAAAAATAATGGAAGGAAGAGAAGGAGAGGAGAGAGAAATCTTGACAAGGGAATTGTTGGAGGAGATGTTGGTGGAGAAAGAGAAAAAGGCTGAAGGTTGGACACTAGTTAACAAGGGTGCAACGAAGTTCACTCTTAAGAAGCAACCGGAAGTTAAGACCACTAATGCCTTCGACGCACTACGGGACGAATGTGAAGGGAAGGCAGAGAGGGAAGTAGAGGAGAAGGAAGGTGAGAGAACTTCCAGTACAGGTAAGTATAATCAGAACAAGAAAGATAAGAAAAATGTTGTTGTTGTTGGAGACTCCCAGGTGAGATATCTGAACAGGGCCATGTATACTCCACTCACTAAACATGTGTGTCTTCCAGGGGCCAGGGTGGCTAATGTGGTAGAAAAAATGTCAAATATCGTAAAGGAAAGTGGTCACAAACCCACTGTGTGCCTCAGTGTAGGAGGCAATGATATTAATAGCCGTAAGAGTGAGGTACTGTGGAAAAGGTACAAGTTGATGTTAGAAAAGGTTAGGGAGAGGGGAGGAACCCCTGTAGTGCTTGGTGTTTTACCAAGGTGGCGGGTTGGAAGGGAATGGTTGAGCAGGGCAATAGGGTTTAATTGCCGCCTTGAAAGGTATTGCAAAGATAATGCAATACCTTTCATAGACAGCTGGGACCGGTTTTATGGACGGAGTGCCTTGTATAGTTGGGATGGGACTCATCTTAGCAGGCAGGGAGTTACTGTTTTACCTGGAATGATAGATAGGGAGTTGGAGGGATTTTTTCGAGATTGAGAAGTAGGTGTACAGGAAGATGCAGCAACTACATTCAGAAATCATTATTACCATGTTTGGATAGATGCATCAATACTTGCAAAATTACGAACAAAAGTTCAACCAATAGTGTAGATACATCCACTCAGGCACCTCAAATTGAGCAGGCGATGATAGATGATAGAACAAGCGATGATAGAAGGGCGATAAGCGATAGTACAAAAAATTGTTATATTAGTAAAGTAAAGAGTTTCCCAGTTAGTAATAAAATAAATAACAGCAAATGCCAAGGTAGAGGCATAACTACTAGTAATAATCTGAAAGTGTACTACACAAACAGCCGGAGTTTACGTAATAAAATGGATGAACTGAGGGCTTTAATTTGTACAGAGAAAATAGACATTGCCGTTATTAGTGAAACTTGGATGAATACAGACACTCGAGAATTTTTAGCAGAATATCAGATTAAAGGCTATAATATTATTGTGTCAAACCGTCAGGGAAGAAAGGGGGAGGGGTAGCTATTTATGTAAAGGATTCATTAAACTGTTACAATAAAGCAGACATTAAAGTAAATAGGGACACAGAAAGTGTCTGGGTTGAAATTAGTAACAATAGGGAGAAATTAGTCTTAGGAGCAATTTACAGATCTCCTAAATTAAGTAGAGCTGATAGTAAATACCTTTGGGAGGAAATTAGGAAAGCATCACAGTCCAGCTTAGTAATAATTGTAGGGGACCTTAATCTGCCAAGGATAGATTGGAGAAATCAGACAGGAGATGCAGAGTCAGAGGAATTTCTAGAGGTAGTACAGGATAATTTCCTTTATCAGTATATCAGGGAGCCCACCAGAGGTAATAATATACTAGATTTGGTTTTAGCTAATAAAGAAAATATCATTAGCGATATAGAGGTTGGTGGACGACTTGGTAATAGCGATCATGAAGAAATTAAGTTCAAATTTATTTGGGATGTCTGTTCCACTGAAAATACCTCCACCGTTCCTAATTTTCGTCTAGGAGATTTCGATGGCTTAAGAGCTTATTTTCGAACGGTATTCCACAGGGAGATTAGCTATTTGAGGGAATGTCAGGTCAGAGGGGAACCCCAGGTCATAGATCAGGCGCAGGAAACACCTGGGGATGTCCGTCAGGTGTCTGTGAGGGGGGAGGTGGTAGATAGGAATGTAGTCCACGTGACGGAAATTAACTCAGCTCCAGTACCAAGCAGACGTTCGACCAGTGAGAAGTATAACGAGTTAATAAATATAATACACGGAGGCCAAGATAGATATATTCCATCAAAACCGTTTAGAACTAATAATTCAGAACCTAGATGGTTAAACAACAGATTAAAATCTCTCATAGGCCAAAGGAAAGGAATATATAGAAAAATAAAACGTGGAGAGGAACACTTACGTAACCGGTACACAATTTTAAATAGAGAAGTAAAGAGGGAGATAAGAAAAGCAAAGAGAAGTTATGAAATTAAGGTTGCCAGTGAATCAAAAGAAAACCCCAAGGGTTTTTATCAAATGTACCGAACGAAAAATAAAGATAGGATAGGACCACTCAGAACAGAATCAGGTGACATTACCAGTGAAGATAAAGAAATGTGCTCCATCCTAAATAATTATTTCATATCAGTATTCACCAAGGAAAATCTTAGCCTGGTCCCTCAAGCAGCAAATATTTACCATGAGAATACGGAAAATATTCTTAGTAAAATAACCATTAGTAAGGAGGACGTATTGAAAGAAATTAATAAGTTAAAACCTCAAAAATCGCCAGGTCCGGACGATATATATGCAAAAATTATAAAGGAAACCAAAGAAGAATTATGTCAGCCACTTTTAACGTTATTTAATGACTCTTTAAGTTCAGGAGAAGTTCCAGAGGCGTGGAAAACCGCAAACGTAGTGCCCATCTTTAAAAAGGGTGATAAATCAGCTGCGTCGAATTATCGTCCGATAAGTCTAACGTCAATAGTAGGAAAAATGTTAAGAGTCAATTTTGGCAAATAAGATTAGAGAACACTTAGAAAGATTTAATCTTATAAACGAAAGTCAGCACGGATTCAGGCAAGGACGATCCTGCCTCACAAATTTGTTGTCATTCTACTCGGAGGTCTATGAGGCAGTAGATAGCGATAAAGCTTACGATGTTATTTATCTGGACTTTAGTAAAGCTTTTGATAGGGTCCCACACGAAAGGTTAGTTAGAAAGGTTCGAGCACACGGTATAGACGGCGATATCTTAAATGGATAGAATCCTGGCTGAAAGGACGAAAGCAGAGAGTATTAATAAATGGAACTACCTGTAAGTCGGACTGGGGATTAGTAACTAGCGGTGTACCACAGGGTTCAGTACTCGGTCCCTTATTATTTATCATATATATAAATGATCTAGACTTAGGAGTCAATAGCAGCATCAGCAGATTTGCCGACGATACAAAAATAGGGCGTATCATTAAC
Source organism: Coenobita brevimanus (assembly GCF_032717465.1). Lineage (NCBI taxonomy): Eukaryota > Metazoa > Arthropoda > Malacostraca > Decapoda > Coenobitidae > Coenobita > Coenobita brevimanus. The sequence goes on from NC_136977.1 coordinate 23,046,883, forward strand.
TCTACTGACGATTGCCATAACTTACAAAAAGACCTCGATACATTGTCCAAATGGTCTAAAACTTGGCAAATGGAATTTAACGTTGAAAAATGTAAAGTACTTAACGTAGGCAAGACCATTGGAGATACTAAATACAGCTTAGATAACAAAGAAATTAGCAAATCGGAATGCGAGAGAGATCTAGGAGTTATGATTAGTAACGACCTTAAACCAAGGCAACAGTGCATTAATGCGAGGAATAAAGCAAATAGGGTCCTAGGATTTATTTTGAGAAGCGTGAGCAATAGATCATCCAAAGTAATACTAAAACTTTATCTAGCATTAGTAAGGCCACATTTAGACTACGCAGTACAATTCTGGTGTCCTTACTATAGAATGGATATTAATTCGTTAGAAAATGTACAGAGAAGAATGACTAAAATGATACATGACGTCCGGAACCTGTCATATGAAGACAGACTGAAAAGACTAAGTCTGCATTCGCTAGAGAGGCGTAGAGTAAGGGGAGACTTAATTGAGGTGTTTAAGTGGATGAATGGTATAAATAAGGGAGATATTAACAAGGTACTTAAAGTGAGCATACAGGATAGAACTAGAAATAATGGTTTCAAACTAGAAAAATTCCGTTTCAGTAAGGAAATCGGTAGAAATTGGTTTGGTAATAGAGTAGTAGACGAATGGAATAAGCTACCTAGTAAAGTAGTTGCTGCCTCTTCCATTGAGAGTTTCAAGCATAGGCTAGATAAGCATATGACAAATAAGGGGTGGATATAGGATATTGGATATAGAATAAAGAAAATCTTATAACCAATACTAATTCAAAAAATTTTTCTTTTCAGGTTACACTATGATAGTCTCTATTCTCCTTTCACACTTTCCTGTAAAATGTCCACGCCAGTTTTTCTATACGGCGTGGTGTTCTTTCTGACTTTTTCCTGGAGGGTTTGGAGGGCGGGGGAGAGCCTTCTTCTTTGCTATCCTTATCTCATTCTAGTAGTTTAGTTACTCTTCTAGGAGCTGCCTAGCATGGGCCAACCGGCCTACTGCAGTTATCCTCTCTTCTTATGTTCTTAAGGAAGGGTGTGGTGTGGCAGGAGGAGGGATGGAGAAGAAAGTAGAGGAGGAAGAAGAGAATGAGGGAAGGAATAAGCAGAGAACGAAAAAGAGAGTGTGAAGGAGGAAAGTGTGTGAAGTGGCAGGGTGTGAGTTTATGTGGGGTTGCTGGATGTGGAATGACAGGGTGTGGAGTTGCAAAGTGTGGAAAGAGGGTGAAGTTTTATTACACACACACACACACACACACACACACACACACACACACACACACACACACACACACACACACACACAAAATTTCCCAGACCCTAAAATTATATTTTAAAAAATACAAGACATCTAAAAGGAGTGAAGCAGAGGGGAGAGTGGAATTTTAGCAGCACATTCCCTTCAGCGCGATGACGTCTGTTCCAAATTAATCTTGGTGTTACCTGCCTGATAATACATGTTAGGAGAGGCCCCCCGTAGAGAAAGGCTAAGTTACATGCTACAATTAAGGGGTGGAGAGTAGATTACGTTATAATTTAGTGGTTTATAACATGACCTACTATATCATATACACAAATTATGTTATACATTAATAAAACTGCCATACTGCAGTAGTGTGAGAGATTAAATCATTATGAACACGGTGATGACAAAGATTTAAAATATATAGCTTACTACAGTCACTCATACAGGATTGGACAGAAAACTATGACTGACAACATTACAAGAGACTTAAGTACTACAAACATGGGTATGGCCAAATATATATTACATTTCACCGTGATATATCACGATAAGGAACTGGAGCACATATTATATTTTTAGCAATACGTGAAGAGAAGAGACTCAAGATTTATATACATCATTATTTTGTTTGTGGCCACCCCAAATAAGGGATTAAGGCGTCTGGCTATAGATAGATTGATAGATAGATTATTTTTGACAATATACTTAGAGGAGAGACTTAATAATTATACACAACGATTCAGACTACGTGAAGATAGATTGAGGGAGAGTGCGTGTGTTGCTTGGACACAACTAGAGTGCGAAGACAACAACAGGACGAATATATGAAGCTGAGTATACCGTGGTGAGTGTAGCCTATACACTGTATATACACTGTATATGGCTAGTGAGGGAGTGATCGCCCTCTACCTACACAGATCAAAAGCCCTCGGGAGCAGGGGGGTGGTTGCTTTCTCTGGCAGAGGAACTCCTTGAGAGTGAAATGGCTGGGAAGCATGCCGGCACGTGACTGGCTACAGCATAGCTGGGTCTTTCGGGTGTGGGCAATCAGGCAAGTTAGCTGCCTACTGCGACTGCAACACAATGGCGAGGTGTTCAGGAAGTTAGCCAAAGAAACCTTGATGGACTCTGAAAGAACAATAATGGCCCCCAGTCCCGTGCAGCCCTTAAATGGGCAGGGGGTGCTAAGAATCTCACGGTTGCCTCAATTACAATCTAATTCCTTTGTCAATGCAAAAAATACAATTAAAATTGGTAACTGGAATGTGAGAACGCTAAATCATGACGGTAAAATCGATGAGTTAGTGAAGGTTTTTCAAAATTACGGACTTGATATTTGTGCTCTGACAGAAACTAGATTAACTGGAGTCGATAAGTTGGATTTGGAGGATGGTATACGTTTATTGATATCTGGTCGACAGGACGGAATGCATTATCAGGGAGTAGGATTGTTGCTGGGTTGTAAGGCAAATAAGGCTTTATGTGAGTGGGATCCTATAGATGAGCGATTGTTATACGCACGGTTTGAATCAAATCATGGCAACATCAGTCTGTTTGTGTGTTATGCACCTACTAATGATGCACTCGATGAAAGGAAAGACACATTTTATGAAAAGTTGCAAGAAGGAGTAAGAAGGGTACCTAGACATGATGTTTTGATCTGCGTTGGAGACTTTAATGCAGTAATGGGCTGTTCAAATGAGGGATTTGAGGCATGTATGGGTAAGATGGGAGTTGGTAGTAGGATGAGTGAAAACGGAGTGAGGTTTGGAAGCTTCTGTCTAGCAAATGACTTAGTCATCGGGGGCACACTCTTTCAGCATTGCAATATACACAAGACAACTTGGGTGTCGCCGTGTGGAAAATATAAAAATCAGATTGATCACATCGCTATCAGTAGGAGGCATAGAAGTTCTCTGCTAGATGTTCATGTTAAACGGTGAGCGGATATTGGTAGTGACCATCAACTCAGCATTGCAAAAATAAGGTTTAAACTTAAAAATCAGAAGGAAAAATCTGGTGTTGGTAGATACGATATTGTTAAGCTTAGAAGGGAAGGAGAAGAAAAGGAGGAATTCAGATTAGAATGCAGAAATAGGTTTTTGGTGTTGGAAACGTTGGAAGAGGGGGAGAGAAGTGTAGATGAGATGTGGGAGGATGTGAACAAAGTTTTGCATGAGACTGCTGAATGTACGATTGGAAGGAGACATAGCTTCAGGAGAAAGAAATGGATATCAGAGGAAACGTGGGATATGATAAAAAAGAGAGGTGAGGCTAAATTGAGGAGTGAGATGCAATGCGTTGATGAACAAGAGATTGAATTAGCAAGAGCTGCGTACTGGAGTTTGAATTCAGAAGTAAGAAGGTTAGTTAGGAGAGATAAAAGAAGATGTGTGGATGAAAAGGTTGCAGAGACTGAAATCTTAATAAACAAAAATGATGGACAGAGTCAAAGAATAGCATATGAATCGATTAGAGAACTGAGTGGTAATGCAGGTAAGCGCAAGGAAATACCAGTTAGAGACAGGGAAGGAAATTTATTGACCAAAGATGGAGATATTAAAAATAGATGGAAAGAGCATTTTGAGACAGTTCTTAATAGACCAATACCACCAGAAGAGGATATACCGTCTGCTCAGGAAGATTTAAATATAGAAACAGGAGAGTTGAGGCTTGCAGAAGTGGAGAAAGCAGTAAAACAGTTAAAGAATAATAAGGCACCAGGGGAGGATGGTTTATTTCCGGAAATGTTTAAAGTGGAGGGGGATAGATTAATAATGATCTTGACCAAGCTATTCAATAAGATATGGGTGACGGGGTTACTACCATCAGTTTGGAAGAATGGTGTAATTGTCAAAGTTCCGAAGAAGGGAGACCTGAGTGAATGTGGTAATTGGAGGGGAATCTCTTTGTCACCGATAGCTTTGAAAGTTTTCAGTAGAGTGTTGTTAAATAGGTTGGAGCCAGTGGTTGAGGGTATTCTGAGAGATGAACAGGCTGGTTTTAGAAAGGGACGTGGTTGCAATGATCAGATCTTTATAGTTAGGCATTTGATGCAGCAAGTTAATGAAATGAGAGTACCGTTAAGTCTTTGTTTTGTTGATTTTGAAAAGGCTTTTGATAGTGTTTCGAGAGAGACTATGGGGAAGATCATGAGACATTACGGAATACCAGAGGAGTTTGTGAGGGTCATTATGAACATGCATGAGGACACATTTTGTAAAGTGATGGTTGATGGTTGTCTGAGTGATTCGTTTGAAGTCAAGTCCGGAGTAATTCAAGGTGGTGTTCTATCGCCTTTACTATTTATATTGGTCATTGATTACATTATGAAACGCGTTGGAACAGAAACCGGTGCAGGTATACTTTGGGGAGAGAACAGGAAACTTTTGGATTTAGATTATGCAGATGATATAGTTTTGATTTGTGATGGGCCAGAAGAGATGCAGAGAGTGTTGGACTGTTTGGTGAGTGAAGGTCGCAAGGTGGGTTTGGTTATTAATTATGGAAAAACTGAAATAATCAATATGAATATGGAAAATGCGCAGGAATGTGTAATTGGAGATATGGTTGTAAAGCAAGTTGATAGGTTTAAATATTTAGGTACTTATTTAGCCAAGGATGGTTCTTTGAACTTTGAATTCGAGGAAAGGTTAAAGAAGGCTAATCAGGCAATGGGAATGCTTAAAAATATTTGGAATAATAACAATTTTTCTGTGCATACAAAAATCAAACTTTATAAGGTAATGGTTAGGAGTATCTTAATTTATGGACACGAGTCTTGGTACAGCACAGTGACTATGGAAAATAAATTCTTGGTGTTTGAAAATAAAGCACTTAGAAGAATATTAGGAGTTAAGTGGTGGGAAAGGATACCAAATAGTAGAATTAGAGAAATAACGGGAGTGCAGCCGATCGATGAATATGTTAGATTCTCACGATGGAAGTGGCTAGGACATGTGTATAGGAGACAGGGAATAGTACGAGGTACACCAGGGTGGGTGGCACTTGGTAGGAGAGGTAGAGGAAGGCCAAAAGAGACGTGGGTGAGGACAATGAGACGGGAAGCTGGAGATGAGTGTTGGGGAGAACTTGAGGAGTTAGCACAAGATAGGATGTGGTGGTGTGAGTTCATCGAGGCCCTATGCATCCCCGAGGGTGCCACAGGAAATGATTGATTGATTGATTGATTGAGTATACCGTAAACCATGTATGACGAACCTGTACTGCGACTGCGCCGCAGGAGAGTACGATGTTCTATGGGGCAATATTTACAACCAAGCACGATGGGGGGGACCTTTGAGGATGCCGCGTGAATATGATATGCAGGGCGTGTAATTAGATAGTGTGAAGCATTTAGATAAGACATACATCCACTCAGATAGGAGGCCATGCTGGGAGATAACGCCTGGGGAGATGCCAAAGGTGAGGACCAAGAGGACGCAGACGGGGCTTAGAAGCGTAGGATGAGATGGCTCTGGTGGTTCGCTTTGAGTGAAGGAGTGAGGCCAGAGTTAATTATCGTATAAATACATTCTAAAGTCTGTGTCTGTGAGTACGTAGCATCAATCCAGGCCAAACTACAAGGCCAACTACCATCAAACTGACACACATACCATTTTCTCCCCGTGCATCTGAATCTGCGCATGAGTCATTCTTTCCTCTATAATAATGGATTATTTTCTCCATCGCTGACAAAACAACCAAGTTTAGTCTTCTGGTACATATGAGCTTCATTATTTTTTGAGGTTCTGAGCATCTGCGCCTGCAGTTGTACACATTGTTACCAATCACTTCCAAAACTCCTTGGATATACTGTTTCTACGCACCCGACTACTATTATGGAGTAGGCAATCCATTCCCTGAGACTTAAGTAGTTCCGCCACACTGCCAGTGTTGACACAAAAACAAACTGGACCTCCTGTTTAATAGAAAGTGCTTCATTTTTATTTTTGAAGGCCCGTTATAAATGTACGTAAGTCTGGTATCATCACAGAGTCAACCGCCACCAAATTTCATTATTATATAAATCATACCTGACCTCCAGGTGAAAACAGGCTACCTGATTTTGGGCTTTGAGTGCACACCTGAGTATGAGCAAAACTCTGTCTTTATATTGTTGCATTATTAGACACTTGCCACCAAACATGCCCCATCAACCAAACTGCATCATATAGTGGAAATGGACTACCTGTCTGGGGGCTTCTGTGTTCCACACCCTATGAGGATACTACTACTACGCTGAATATAATAATCGGACAGTAAGGCAAACAAAAAAAAAGTAAGAAAAAAAAAAGAAAATGAAAAAGAAGAAAGAAAGAATGAAAAGAAAGTAGGAAGAAAAAGAAGAAAGGAAAAAAAAAACACGTCTTGAAAGAGTTATTCTCAAATGTAATAGTCATAATAGCTGCAGATGTGGTAGGGGAACTGATGAAAGTGGGAGAAGTGAGGATAGTGAAAATGGCGTTAGACATTAAAAAAAAAAAAAAAATGTTAAGTCTATTGCTCTGTACGTTTTAACAGGAGAGTATGTGAAGTGTGGCGCTGACTCTCTTCACCTCAACTTCTCCCGTTTCCCGCACACCTTGATAACACTTTTGGATATGGGAACTTTAGAACAAATTAATTTCTACTACTGGCAGACGAGTGAATTCTGTTTAAGTGCTTTAGGAGTAATCTCTCGCTGTCTAAAGTTTAAAAAAAGGTGGAGTATGGCATTTTAACTACAGTATATCGTTCTTGCTACAGGCCAACGCTTTTATTCGGCCTAATACTGTATTAAAAGGAAAAGAAATCCCCTAATCTCATCAAGTGTAAATCCCCAACTGTTTCGTCCTTGTTTCCATCAGATGCTCCTATTGTCTCAGCAGCAGCCTCTCGCAATCACGGGGCCATATATAGTTGGTCAGTAATGCGTTAGGTCGCAGGGACTGGTTTTGCTGACGTCCACTCTGACCCACACCGCCTATCCCTTCACTAAGAGATGTTCCTTACAAGAGGTGTTCCTTAAGTTGGATATGTCATCTGGTGTTAATAATAATTATGATGACGGTGATGATAATGATGATAATGATGATGATGATGGTGATGATGATAATAATAATAATAATAATAATAATAATAATAATAATAATTATTATTATTATTATTATTATTATTAGTAGTAGTAGTAGTAGTAGTAGTAGTAGTAGTGGTAGTAGTATTAGTATTAGTATTAGTATTAGTATAATTATATAATAACAATCATCACCATAATCATCATCATCAGCAGCAGCAGCAACATTATCATCGTCCAATCCTGTGTTGTCCCATGAAGTTTTAGGAGCCCTGGGCTAGGCAAGTTGGTCCTGACATTTAAGAAGAGAGTGACCAGCCTCACTCATCCATGAATCGCATTACGTGAACAATAAACCCCAACCACCCCTTGGATGTAAATCTGCACAGGCTCAGTCCGATTGGAGCACCTTAATTACCAACTAAACCACCAAGCGCCATAATTTGGTTTTATGGTTACCACCCAGCGTAGTGAATGGCTTTCTGGTGTACAGGAAACCTTTTGTCTTGTCGCTCAGTGTACAGTCGACCGTAGGCATAAGGAAGAGGAAAGACTGAAAGGCAGAAAGACAGAACAGGACGGAAGGAAAGACGGAAGGTAGAGAGAAAAGGGCGGTAACCCGAGGGCAGCACTACGTCGAGTGAGTGGATGATGAGTGCCCCCACCAATAACAACAACAATAATAATAATAATAATAATAATAATAAAAATAATGAAAAAAAAAAACGTCAAGGAGCTAAAGGGTTAACTACAACTGCGTCTAACCTTTTCACCAGCAGCATTCTCCCCTACGTAGAGTACAATCTTCCGGTGATAGCACGAAAACTGGAAAAATAATATACAAAGAATTACTACATCAGAGTAAAAGACTGGCTTCTAATTCGACCTGGCTCACTGAAATCATGTGCTTTCTACCCATGAGTACGAATGAAATATACCGTAATAATACTATATACCATATATATATATATATATATATATATATATATATATATATATATATATATATATATATATGTCCATAGATAGATAGATAGATATAGATAGATAGATAGATAGATTAATTGATTGATTGATAGATATAGATATATTCGTTTATGTTCAAGGAAAGGACCACGTTTCTGAATCGATCTTTTTCATCCACACCATAAAAAAATCCGTCGGCAGCAGAAGTAAACAAAGAAAAAAAAAGTTATGCTACAGAAAAGATTAATATGTCCGAGCGGGATAAATGGTTCCTGATTTGACCTCCTTTCTCCAGACCTCTAACCCCTTTACTAACAGAGGTCATCCTTCAGCTGAATAAAATCGTCTGGTCAAATAATGAAATAAAGATGTTTCCGCAATGACGGGGTTTAAGATCATTCCAAATCCTTTTCACTATATGAGATATGACATTTTTCTGGCAGAACAAAAATATAGAAAAAATAGAAAAGAAAAAGGGGAAGAGAAAAGAAGAGAAACAAATAAAGAAAAAGAAAAAAGAAAAGAAAAAGGCAAAGAAGAAGAAAAAAAGAAAAAAAGAAAAAAAAGAAAATACAAAAGAAAACAATTACAAAAAAGAAAATGAAAAAGAAAAAGGAAAATACAAAAGAAAAAGAAAAAGGAAACAGAAAAGATATGTATACAATTTTTTTCCATCCCCTCAGCTTATACTACGAGAAGTCTCCCCTAAATTGAAAGAAAACAAATCATCTAACAGCAGGAGAAAAAAAATCCCATAATCCACTTGAGGAATATAGTGTCTAATATTTTTCTTTTTAAACTTTGATATGACTTATTTCTTTCCTCTCTGATTCTCTGTTTTTGTTACTCGGAGTGGACATGGTATCTGTACGTGTGATCGCGCTCCTACGTCGTGCCAAGCTGGATGTAGTGTGTGTGTGTGTGTGTGTGTGTGTGTGTGTGTGTGTGTGTGTGTGTGTGTGTGTGTGTGTGTGTGTGTGTGTGTGTGTGTGTGTGTGTGGTTGAGGCTAAGGGTTAACCATTTCAGTACGATGACACCTTGCATAATTTTTGTTTCTTTCAAACCATTGTGCTCTCCCTTCGGAAGATTTTTGAAGTGAGGGGGTTAAATATACCCATAATTAACAACCCCTTCACTACCAGACGTATAATTATTAAAAACGTCTAATGGTACCAAGAAAATAATACAAAACTTCATCACCGTTCTCTCACACCCACTTACTTCATTCTTACCTCACTCTTATACCCTCACACTTCAAGCGTTACCACTCCTTCCTTACATCACGTACCACCCTCTTTCCATCCCTCTCCTTCTTCCTTCACTTTTCTTACATCCCTCTCCTAACCTCAGTGTTCTTAACTTCCTCTCACTATTTTACTCCTTTTTAAATCCTCTTTCTTCTTACCTCACCCTTCTAGATTCAATTTACGTACCTGACCCTAATTCTATCCACTAAATTTCACACACACACACACACACACACACACACACACACACACACACACACACACACACACACACACACACACACACACACACAAAACAAACTGCCTGCTATCATGCACTCCCTTTCACCGTGTTATGCGTTCTCCCACGATTCATAAATTCACACAGATACTCCTCCTATTCCTCCTCCTCCTCCTTCTCCTCCTTCTTGCTTTGCTGTCCTTGTCCTTCGGCATGTGGAGTTGGATCTTGTAGTCATAGTTTTCTCTGGCAAGAGGCCTCGAGGGGACCATGGGGTCTGTTGCTGTTTGCTTTCCTGTGTAATCCTGTGTAATCCTCCTCCTCCTCCTCCTCCTCTTGGCACTTTCCCTTCACCCTTGCCAGCATGGCTGTCGCATATTCCCTTTCCGTATCTTTGCCTCCTCTTTGGGTCTCTCTCTCTCTCTCTCTCTCTCTCTCTCTCTCTCTCTCTCTCTCATACATTTGTAATTCTGAAAAAATGCCAAACAACTACAAAAAGTTAAAGTGAGAATTTTCTACTAAATGGCACTTACCTCTTCAGTAGCCCTGCCCTCTTATATTTCGTTACGACCACCGTGATGGCACGCAGAGATAGGAAAAAGGAAAATGTGAAAGCGGGAAAACTATTTAATCATCAAGGTATCCAGGAAAAAGGTCAACATATTCCTCTACCCATCATTCAAGCCTTCGAAATTCCCGGCTCCCTCTCACAGGCCAAAAGCATCCACACAATGTCATTTTCTCTGTAACTACACCAAGAGGTAAAGGGCTAAACCTACACGCAATTCACTTTTCCTTCTGTTCGTCCACTTTCCGTGCTCTGTTCGTTTATTCTCGCGTCACGCTGAGTCACATGAATCAATCCTGCTCTCTCGTGATCCCCCTCAAATTTATCTTCCTCCACTCTTTTCCTTGCCTTCCGTCAGTCATCAAAGTTCGCATTCTCGTCGACTTTGGAGTCTTTTTTCTAATTCTTTCATTACGACGATGTATATTTTTTATTTATCTCCAAAAGATATGACCACTTAGAAGAGATTTATCGACCTAGAGGGGTGAGATATAGCCTTCAGTCAATCAGTCTATCCTTCTGTCTATCAATCTGACTCTCTCTCTCTCTCTCTCTTTCTCCATATATCTATAAGTTTTTTTTTTATCACCATAAATCACACAACACAAGAGATTACTGTCATGCTATATGCAGAAAATTAACGGAAAGAAAGAAGTGCCAGACACCTTCCTAAGCTGATCGGAGCAAGACCCTAGTGACCTTTCAGCCCCAACACATCCTTCCTACCGCCTTTTCTTAAGCAAAGTGCATGTCCTTCCACCTCCCTCTAAACTCAGCTTCTTTTCTCTCACAGTATCACACTTTTCCAGGTACCCTTTCACTTTCTAATCTGCTGACTGTCTGGGTCTCTCTCTCTGTTGTACAAAGTCGACTGTTTATTTATTGGAATTATATAAGGCAACTTTGTTACTGTCTCCACGTAAAAAATAAAAGAAGAAGAAGACGCATTTCGTTAAGTTTGAAGATATTCTGCCACTCAAATGACCGAAAAACTATCTCCATCAACCTATCCCTATTATTTGAACCCATTTGGGTATTTCATTTAGACTAACAAACAGACGATTTTGTTCAGCGAAGAGAAATTATACAGGGTCCAAGATTTAGAACCTTTCCTAAAATCGCTCGTTGCTGTGGACTTACGTGGATTTTCTGTTCAGACTCACACCTGATGATTTTGCTTACCTGAGAGCCATTGCAGAAGCCAAGGGATCGACACAAATCTCTTTTAGGTTCTTAGGTGTCATGGAGGCCCGTATGTATTTAATAATGAGAGAAATCCTAGTATAATTCATTCACACTGACTTGGCCTAGATTTTCGTCTTTTTGCAGCTTATTTCACGTCGGTCAGTGGCAGTAAAAGACAACGCTGTGGCTCTACATCCTTTCCACAGCATTTCTTCGTGACTAGTATCATTGTTAAAATATTGCTATAACTCAGTATACGCGATGCAGGGATGGCAATTTTAGGTCAAGGTAAAGAGTCTAATCAAAAGGTTACAAGCTATGTATTTACATTGCTGCTGCTTTTTATACAAAATTATTATCCAGGTACCAACATACCTGGATAATAATTTTGTATAAAAAGCAGCAGCAATGTAAATACATAGCTTGTAACCCTGGTGAGAGAGGATAGTGTTTGGAAACTCCCTGTACTGTTGTTTGCAGATGATACTGTGTTGTTGAGTGAAGACGAAGGGGAGCTGCAAGGCTTGGTGGATGAGTTTGGGAGAGTGTGTAAGAAACGGAATCTAAAGGTGAATGTAGGGAAGAGTAAAGTGATGGTCTTTGAGAGAGGTGAAGTCAGTGAATGTACAGCGAGGTTGGATGGTGAGGAATTGGAAAATGTGAGTACGTTTAAGTACTTGGGCAGTATGATGAGTAAGGATGGAGGTTTGGAGGGTGAAGTGCTTGAAAGTGTACAGCAGGGAAGAAAGGTTGCTGGTTCTTTGAAAGCAGTGATAAGAAACAGGGAAGTGAGCAAGGAAGTGAAAAAGTTACTACATGACAGTATTGTGATATCAACTCTAACGTATGGAAGTGAAGCTTGGACGTTGTTGGAAGGACACAAGTCAAGAGTGAGAGCAGTGGAAATGAGTTATTTAAGAGGAGCCTGTGGAGTCACGTGGAGAGACAGGCTGACGAATGAGGATATAAAGGAGCGTTGTGGTGTGGATGTGGATGTGATAGGAAGCGTTATGAGGAACACACTGAGGTGTTTTGGCCATGTGGAGAGGATGGAGGGTGAAAGACTGACGAAGAGAGTGTATGTGAGTGAGGTGGAGGGGGGAAGAGGGAGGGGGAGGCCGAGGATGAGATGGAGGGATGGGGTGGAGAGGTATATGAGAGAGGGGGGTGTGAGTTGGGAGCAGGGCAGTGAAATGGCGGGGAACAGGGCGACTTGGAGGCGATTTGTTTGTGGCCACCCCAAACGGGATTGAGGCGTCTGGCAATAGGTAGATAGACAGATTATCCAGGTATTATTAATGAGTTTCTAAAAACGAGTCTGCATAGCGAAAATCAGGCAAAACTGAAATTACATTATACATTAAAGTACCACTATGAATACAAATGAATACAATAGTCGTAAGTAAAATGACGTCACACACTTAAGAAACCCCAAGACATCTAATGAAAAAAAGAAAAAAAGAAAAAAAAAAAAAGAAAAGCAGTAAGGTAGAAAATAATGGAGGGTGAAATGGGGAAATGGGCAAGAGAGTGTGACCATTGTAACAGTCCATTAACCACAGAGAATCATAAGAGACTTGTTGCCAAACATACCTATGAAAAAGACACTGTAATTTTCTTCTCATTAAGATAGTAAACTGGATATGAGAGAGAGAGAGAGAGAGAGAGAGAGAGAGAGAGAGAGAGAGGAGGGTAGAGGGAGTCGGTATTATGTACTGATATAGATGGATGCACGAAAATAGATACAGACATAGAAAGAGAAGTCAGATAAAATAAAAAATATGATAAGGAGAAACACACACACACACACACACACACACACACACACACACACACACACAAACACACACCGCTAGCTGGCGCAGTGGTAACGTTCTCGCTTGCCATCTGGTAGACGGGAGTTCGCGCCTCGCTCAGGTTGCGAAAAGTTCCACTAAAGAAGTGGGTGGTTACTGTCCCCCTTGAGCAAGGGGACGGGTGTGTGGGTGTGTGAAGGTCACAGCCTTGCCCTTAGATCGGACTATATGAGCTCTCAGCTCCCTTCCGGGAGGGTAAAATGCTGACGATCACGACCATCAAGTGATCCTGACCGACCCGGTGAATTACACACACCGCTCGCTGGCGCAGTGGTAACGTTCTCGCTTGCCAACTGGTGGACGGGAGTTCGCGCCTCGCTCAGGTTGCGAAAAGTTTCACTGACGAAGTGAGTGGTTACTGTCCCCCTTGAGCAAGGGGACGGGTGTGTGCGTGTGTGAAGGTCACAGCCTTGCCCTTAGATCGGACTATATGAGCTCTCAGCTCCCTTCCGGGAGGGTAAAAGCTGACCATCACGACCATCAAGTGATCCTGACCGACCCGGTGAATTACACATAAACACAAAAACTTAAAGACAATATTATGCACCGGGGCGAAACTAATAACACAGTAAATGCCATATAATGTTAAAACACCTGCTCCAGGAGTGAGGTCAGGTAGTGATGACCTTTCCCGGGGGTCAAGAGGGGCGGTCAAGTATAGTTGCAGTCATAGTACCGAGGAGAAAAAGGTCTGCATTCTCCTAGGTTCAGAAAGCTCCTTAACACCTTTTCTTAAGAGATTTGTTTTGTTTATTACACCTTACAGTCCTCTTCTGTGTTATGTAAGCCTTATCAGTATAATCATACTCTGGATAAATAATGTTAAGGAGGATATTAACCACCCACATTCATGAATAAATCACCTAGGAAAAGGTGTTAGAGAGCTTCCTTAACCGATGAGAATACGAGTGTGTGTGTGTGTGTGTGTGTGTGTGTGTGTGTGTGTGTGTGTGTGTGTGTGTGTGTGTGTGTGTGTGTGTGTGTGTGTGTGTGTGTGTGTGTGTGTGTGTGTGTGTGTGTGTGGACTATGCATAACAAACTATCTATCTATCTATCTATATACCTAGGCTGCTTCCCCCAAGGAAAGGGAGGTAGCCGAGACAGGACGACTCACTCTCCATTTACTCATCCATTCAAACACATTCATTCGCATCTTAGCCCCAAAGGGGAGAACGGACAGATCCTCACCGCATCACACCGCACAAGGGTCAACTGCGCAATGCAAGCAGTGACATCCACAGCAGGGCCCGACAGCAGAACTGGTTTACCCCTGCCACATCATAACAGACCCATCCCCTTACCCGCACCTGACCTGACTAGCTGATCAGACCAAATGCGGGAGAATATCCCCTCAGGGCTGCGTCATCACTTATTCATTCACAATTTCTCTCCATTTATTTCTGTCACGCACAGCCACTCTTCCTTGCTCAACAGACATCCCTCTCGCATCCAGCGCTCTCTTCACACTGTCCATCCATCCTATTCGTGGTCTTCCTCTCAGTCTTACACCTCTCACATCAGATCTAGTTATCTTTTTCACCAATCGCTCATTATCCATAACAAACAGTAATGCATAAATACAGTCTCTCTCTCTCTCTCTCTCTCTCTCTCTCTCTCTCAATAACTGCATCCACACTGCATTTACAACCACGACACTCAATCTACCATGAACAAAAGTGAGAGTATTCTGAACAATGGAGGTCTGGGGTTAAGATTCTCCCGTACCCAAAGTATTGTTCTGGTACATCGGCGGAAGTTTATTAGGTGTCGTAAGGTGTCATATGGCCTTCATTAACACAGGTATGCGTTTTCACAGGTGCCTCATTTCCTGTGTGTGCTGCGTTTTATGTGAGAACTTGGAACGTAACTCTCTCTCTCTCTCTCTCTCTCTCTCTCTCTCTCTCTCTCTCTCTCTCTCTCTCTCTCTCTCTCTACTTCATTCAAAGTATCACCATATACTTTTACTTGGCTCATGTGACTCCTCGGAATGAAGTGGTTCTCTCTTTCATTGCAACAGGAATTAAATCAACTAATTTTCACTGACTTAAACACGTCCTTATTCAGGTGAGGAGTAGCCTTCCCCCCCCCCCAAGGTTAATTAGTTCACTGAGCAGGGCAAAGGAAAGTATGACATGCTTTTCAACTTTTATCTCCATTTCGCTCGCACCCAGCTGTCTCTAAGGCACGTTTCTTAGTCTTATCTATATTACCCAGAAGACCTGATGCACGAACTCCTCCCTCCATATCGTATACTCCCCTTTGCATTCTTATCTCTCCCACTCCCCACTCCCTACTCCCCTTCTTATCTCTCCCACTCCCCACTCCCCTTCTTATCTCTCCCACTCCCCACTACCCTTCTTATCTCTCCCACTCCCCACTCCTCAGATATTCTTCCCAAACCATGCATGCAACCTTTCCCCAATCACCTATGTATTGAAATTCTGCCCACATTCCACGCTATTTTACGTGTTCCCGTGTCATCCCCATGCCCCATCCCAGGCAAACACCCCTCCCTACCCTCTCCTTCCTTCCCCACTCGCCCATTCCTTCCTTCCCCACGGTATACCCGTCCTCCCATCCACACACCCTGCCCACTACACCATTCCTTTCACAACCAATGGTTCCCCCTCCCATGCATAATGTCATCCTTCTGCTCAGTTTTTCTATCAACCATTTTCTAGCACACGAGGTTTCTCATTATGCCATTATATATCTTCAAACAAACCATCTCCCATTCACTTCTAAAACTGACATACAACATTGCTTTCATCTTCTTAAATACTCCACTCCACACACAGACACCTTCCTATTCTCACGCCTTTCTCATATATCCTTCTCCAGTCACATACCAATTTCCAATATTAAATTCCTCCTATTATCAAACTTCTCCCAGTCTAAATATTCCTTCCCATTAATATATACTTCTTTATTCATTCATTTCTTCCCCTTTATACACTTTTCTAATCCACGCACATCCTCTACATCCACCTATTCTTCCTCATTATACTTCTTTATTTATTCATTTTCTTCCCCCTTATACACTTTTCTAATCCATGCACGTCCTTTACTTCCACCCATCCTTCCTCATTCACACTCTCACTATCCCAACCAAAACATCAATACAACTTTTCCATCCATTCGTCCCTTCCCACTCACACATCTTTCACCCAAACACTCATCCCTCCTCATCCACACATCCTTTCTATCCAGCAATTTAGAATCTTTCACACTCACTTAACACACCCACACGAACACACACTCATCCCACACCCACACGAAAACACACTCATCCCACACCTACAGGAACACTCACTCTTCCCACACGCACACGAACACACTCTTCCCACACCCACACGAACACACTCATCCCATACCCACTAACACACACTCTTCCCACACGCAAACGAACATACACTCTTCCTGTTTCTCATCCACACTTCCTTACCAACCCTCACATGCACACACTTTCCCCCAAACATTCATCCTTCCATATCCACGCACTTTTCCTTTCCATCCATCCACACCTACAAACACACACACACACACACACACACACACACACACACACACACACACACACACACACTTCCTACCGACACATCCACCCTCATCCACATTGTCTGAACACTCACATCCACACACTCCCTCTCTCCCCCTCTCCCCATCCATACCTTGTCACGCTTCCACGCTCGTCGATTATAAACTTATCTACATCTTTCATTATTTTCAAAAGCATCCTTAGACTGACAAGAGGGGTGATAAGGACGGGAGGAAAGTTGAATTCATTTTAACTAAGAGATGATAAGGAACGGAAGACGGCGCTGGAGTCAGAGAGAGAGAAGGAGAGAGAGTGGGGGGAGATGAAGGTAGTGTGAGGAGAGTGGAAGGAGCTGGCGATAACAAATATTAGATCTCTCTCTCTCTCTCTCTCTCTCTCTCTCTCTCTCTCTCTCTCTCTCCTGAATACCTTGATTTTCCTTGATTTTTTTGTCACCTTTCCGTTTCTCGCAATCTTTCTCCCGAGGAGGTTGTTTCTACATATCTATATCTATCCATCTGTCTATCAATCTGTCTAACTGCCTACTTATCTATCTATCTATCTATTTATACGCGTATTAATCCACCTATCATTCTTAAGATTTTATTTCCGTACTTTTAATATTCATTTTTTTAGCTTTTTTTTTTTTTTCCTCTCTTCCATTCATACATCAACGTGTTAACCTATCAGTCTATCTCCTCCTTTAACTACCTTACCTTCCAGTTTTCCTTCTTCATTTATTACCTTTTCTACTCTTCCTCGCACCAGTTTTTTTTTTTTTTTTTTTTTTTTACAGAAGATGAACAGAAGGAAAGACAAATAAAAAATATATATTTCCTTATCTGTTTATCTTCATCTGTCGTCCCTTCCATCTCCTTTGAATACTTGCTTTTCAGTTTTCCCTTTTCCCTGGCTACCCCTTCCCTTCCCCTCTTTCTCTTCAAGCAGCAGCAGCGGGGGGTTGTGTCACGCACTGGAACGGTCCCCCACTGTTCCAGCCCCCAAAATCGTGGCTGCTTTCCCTGCCTAATATTCCCTTTGGCCCTCTCGCTCATTACACGCACCCCAATCACCCATAACCAAGCACACAGACTCCATTACACGCTTTCTAAACCCCAAGGACAGAGCGTAGTTAAAAGGAAGATACGTAATGATTGTCTTTGTGTCTAGAGTGGGGGTAAGGTCATTATTTTTGCATCTTCAATGGGGGAACGTGATTGTTTTTGCGTTTTAAATGGGGGAAGGTTATTATTTTTGCGTCTTAAATGGGGCAACGTGATTATTTTTGCATCTTGAATTAGGAAAGATTATTATTTTGACGTCTTAACTGGGGGAACGTGTTTATTTTTGCGTCTTCAATGGGGAACATGATTATTTTTGCATCTTCAATGGGGGAACGTGATTATTTTGGCGTCATAAATGGGGGAACGTGATTATTTTTGCATCTTGAATTAGGAAAGATGATTATTTTAACGTCTTGAATGGGGGAACGTGATTATTTTGGCGTCTTCATCGGGGGAACGTGATTATTTTTGCATCTTCAATGGGGGAACGTGATTATTTGGGCGTCTTCAATGGGGGAATATGATTATTTTTGCATCTTGAATGGGGAAACGTGATTATTTTTGCATCTTCAATGGGGGAACGTGATTATTTGGGCGTCTTCAATGGGGGAACGTGATTATTTTTGCATCTTCAATGGGGGAACGTGATTATTTGGGCGTCTTCAATGGGGGAACGTGATTGTTTCTGCGTCTTCAATGGGGGAACGTGATTATTTGGGCGTCTTCAATGGGGGAAAGAGATTATTTTTGCATCTTCAATGGGAGAACGTGATCGTTTGGATGTCTTCAATGGGGGAACGTGATCTCTTTTGCATCTTCAGTGGAGGAACGTGATTATATTTGCATCTTCAATGGGGGCACATGATTATTTTTGCGTCTTCAAACTGGGAACGTGATTGTTTTTGTGATATAAATGGGGAACGTTATTATTTTTGAGTCTTAAATGGGGGAACGTGATAAGCTTTGCATCTTGAATGGGGGAACGTGATTATTTTGGCGTCTTAAATGGGGGAACGTGATTATTTTTGCATCTTCAATGGAGGAGCGTGATTATTTTTGCGTCTTCAATGGGGAACGTGATTATTTTTGCGTCTTCAATGGGGGAACGTGATTAATTTTGCGTCTTCAATGGGGGAAAGTGATTATTTTTGCGTCTTCAATGGGGAAACGTGATTATTTTGCATCTCGAATGGGGGAACGTGATTATCTTGGCGTCTTCAATGGGGAAATGTGATTAATTTATGCATCTTGAATTGGGGAAGATGGTTATTTTGACGTCTTGAATGGGGGAACGTGATTTTTTGTGTGTCTTCAATGGGGGAACGTGATTATTTTTGCGTCTTCAATGGGGGAACGTGATTATTTTTGCATCTTCAATGGGGGAACGTGATTATTTTTGCGTCTTCAATGGGGGAACGTGATTATTTTTGCATCTTCAATGGGGGAAAGTGATTATTTTTGCGTCTTCAATGGGGGAACGTGATAGTTTTTGCATTTTAAAAGGGGGATCGTTATTATTATTGCTTCTTAAATGGGGGAACGTGATTTTTTGAGTGTCTTCAATGGGGGAACGTGATTTTTTGAGTGTCTTCAATGAGGAACGTGATTATTTTTGCCTTTTGAATAGGGGAACGTGATTATTTTGGCGTCTTAAATGGGGCAACGTGATTATTTTTACATCTTGAAATGGGAAAGATGATCATTTTGACGTCTTAAACGGGGGAACGTGTTTATTTTTGCGTCTCCATTGGGGAACGTGATTCTTTTCGCATCTTCAATGGGGGAACGTGATTATTTTGGCATCATAAATGGGGGAACGTGATTATTTTTGCATCTTGAATTAGGGAAGATGATTATTTTGACTTCTTGAATGGGGGAGCGTGATTATTTTTGTGTCATAAATGGGGGAACGTGATTATTTTTGCATCTTCAATGGGGAAACGTGATTACTTGGGCGTCTTCAATGAGGGAACGTGAATATTTTTGCATCTTGAATGAGGAAACGTGATTATTTTTGCATCTTCAGTGGGGGAACGTGATTGTTTTTGCGTCTTCAATGGGGGAAAGTGATTATTTTTGCGTCTTCAATGGGAGAATGTGATTATTTGGGTGTCTTCAATGGGGGAACGTGATCGTTTTTGCATCTTCAATGGGGGAACGTGATTATATTTGCATCTTCAATGGGGACACATGATTATTTTTGCGTCTTCAAATTTGGAACGTAATTGTTTTTGCGATGTAAATGGGGGAACGTTATTATTTTTGCGTCTTCAATGGGGAACGTGATTTTTTTGGGCGTCTTGAATGGGGGAACGTGATTAGTTTTGCATCTTGAATGGGGGAGCATGATTATTTTTGCATCTTCAATGGGGAGCCTGATTATTTTGGGGTAAAAAATGGGGGAACGTGATTATTTTTGCATCTTCAATGGAGGAACATGATTATTCTTGCATCTTCAATGGGGGAACGTGATTATTTTTGCATATTCAGTGGGGGAACATGATTATTTTTGCTTCTTCAATATGGGAACGTGATTGTTTTTGTGTTATGAATGAGGGAACATTATTATTTTTGCGTCTTCACTGGGGGAACGTGATTTTTTGGGTGTCTCGAATGGGGGAACGTGATTAGTTTTGCGTCTTGAATGGGGGAACGTGATTATTTTTGCTTCTTTAATTGGGGAGCTTGATTATTTTTACGTCTTCAATGGAGGAACGTGATTATTTTTGCATCTTCAGTGGGGAAACGTAATTATTTTTGCGTCATCAATGGGGGAACGTGATTATTTTTGCGTCTTCAATGGGGAACGTGATTATTTTTGCCTCTTCAATGGGGAAACGTGATTATTTTTGCATTTTAAATGGGGGAATGTTATTATTTATGCTTCTTAATTGGGGGAACATGATTTTTGGGGCGTCTTGAATGGGGGAACATGATTATTTTTGCATCTCGAATGGGGGAACGCGATTGTTTTTGCATTTTAAATGGGGGGTCGTTATTATTTTTGCTTCTTAAATGGGGGAACATGATTTTTTGGGTGTCTTCAATGGGGAACGTGATTATTTTTGCATCTTGAATAGGGGAACGTGATTATTTTGGCGTCTTCAATGGGGGAACGTGATTATTTTATGCATCTTGAGTTGGGGAAGATGGTTATTTTGACGTCTTGAATGGGGGAGCGTGATTTTTTGTTTGTCTTCAGTGGGGGAACGTGATTATTTTTGCGTCTTCAATGGGGGAACGTGATTATTTTTGCGTCTTCGATGGGGGAACGTGATTATTTTTGCGTCTTCAATGGGGGAACGTGATTATTTTTGCGTCTTCAATGGGGGAAAGTGATTATTTTTGCGTCGTCAATGGGGAACGTGATTATTTTTGCGTCTTCAATGGGGGAACGTGATTGCTTTTGCATTTTAAATGGGGGATCGTTATTATTTTTGCTTCTTAAATGGGGGAACGTGATTTTTTGGGTGTCTTCAATGGGGAACGTGATTATTTTTCCATCTTGAATAGGGGAACATGATAATTTTGGCGTCTTCAATGGGGGAACGTGATCATTTTATGCATCTTGAATTGGGGAAGATGGTTATTTTGAGGTCTTGAATGGGGGACCGTGATTTTTTTTGCGTTTTAAATGAGGGAACGTGATTATTTTGGCGTCTTCAATGGGGAAACGTGACTAACTCTGAATATCTCTGCACGATTTTACTCATGACTGTAAAGAAAATTGGAGCGTGCCTGGGAGTGGATAATTATAAAATAATTGTCTTTTATGTCTTGAACGTCTCCTAGAGTATGAACGGGGGATGAGGAAGTGTTTAATTCTAGCCATATCCTTACGATTTTCTTCAAGATCATACACTACCCAGACTCAAGACAGAGCGAAGGTACACAGCAACTATCTCTCTGGAAGTCGCCTATAGTGCACGGGAAAGTCGGATTCTTTATATATATTGTTACATAGCCTATGATTTCATCATCCTTTGTGTAATTTTAACGCACAGTTGCTGCATGTTTGATCACGAGCGTGTTCTGCCTCAGTCCCCCCCTTCTACCGTTATAGTAGAGTAAGTCGTTCTCTCTGTTATACTTTGCGGGATTTTCAGCTCTCTGTCCCCATGGCTTCATTTGCGCGTCCCTCTTACAAGTTGTATCAAGCTCTGCCAGCCCCTATATAATGAGCTCAGTCTCTGCATCATTGCCACTTAGATCTGCTCCTCATTTTGTTCACATCTCTGTCCTCCCCTGTACAGATATTATTATTGTGAGTGCTCAAGAAATCTCCAACCATCTAGCAGCTGTGTGTAATTTGAGTATAACTGTTGTTGCATTTTTTCTTGTACTGTATAGCATAAGTTTAATTTGTAGGCCTAGTGAAGTTTTTGTAATTCGTGTGGGGTTCTTTGTCAGTCATTTTTGATAATAGTTTGTATCTGTAATTATTTATCTGGCATTCACTGAGTATTATCTGGTATCTCATTTTATCAGGGCTGACTTAGATAAATTTATTCTTGCTAATTTCGTGTTAATAGAGGCTATTGCAGTTAACCATATATTTAACCTGTTTTTGCCATTACATTATCCTTATGAGTCCTGAATGTTTTGTTGTTAGTTTGAGCATTAAACTTTAACTTGTAATTTTACCTAACTCTTTTGTTTTGAACCTGGAACTTTACGGGACAGTAGTGATTTTTAGCATTCTCACTGAAAGTGTACGTTATCTTTCTCTGTTCCGTAACATAAATTTGGCGACCTCATATCAGGATATTCAGGATATTATCATAAGGATATTGTTTGATATTTTGTGACTGTGATATATTCATGATGGCTACTATTTCTACACTTGATGAAGCCAAAGATTTTTTGTCAAATGTGCAAACAGTGTGTGATATAGAAAACAGAACAAAGAATGAACTTAAGCTTGTTGCTCAACAATTGGGAATTACAGTTCACTCTCATCATTCTAAAGATCAAATTGTTGGCATGATTAATAAAAGCTTGTTTAATGTAACTCCTCCAAATGAGCAAACGCAGATTGAATTAGCTAGGTTACAGCTAGCCCTGAAGGAGGCTAAGGCTAAGGAGGCGGAGTCTCGTGTGAAGGAAGCTGAATTTCAAGCACAGGCTAAGGAGGCTGAATTTCAGGCAAAAGCTAAGGAGGCTGAGGCACAAGTTGAAATTGCTAGGATTCAGGCAGACCATGAGTATCGCATGAAACAAGGTGGAACTGGATCATCTAGCTCTGATGATTTTGATGTGGCTAAAAATGTTAAACTTGTCCCTCCTTTTAATGAATCTGATTTAACAAAGTATTTTCAGTTGTTTGAGAGGGTAGCTACAGGTATTGGCCTAAGGAGTATTGGCCAGTACTCCTTCAAACTGTTCTCACCGGTAAAGCTCAAGTAACTTATGCATCTTTGCCTCAGGATCAGTCTGATAATTATGATGTAGTTAAGAGCTTGATTCTTAAGGCCTATGAGCTTGTTCCTGAAGCTTATAGAGTAAAATTTAGGACAACTTATAAGCAAGATAAGCAATCCCATGTTGAGTATGCAAAAATCAAAGAAGATTTGTTAGAGCAGTGGTTAAATTCTAAGAATGTGGATTCTGATTTTGACAAATTTAAGCAGATGATTTTGCTGGAGGACTTCAAAAGGTGTATTAGTAAAGATGTAAGCCTATATCTTGATGAGAAAAGAATAGATAATTTGTCTGATGCTGCAGTTTTAGCTGATGAGTATGTTCTCACTCACAAGAGATATTCTAGAGAAAAAGGGAAAGCTGAGAGTAAGTACGTTGCCTCTACTCAGAGTACAGGTAACAGGAAAGAGAATAAGGATGATGTTTCTCAGGAAGTAAATACCAGCTTCACCTCTAGATTTCAGAAAAGTAAATGTACTTATTGTAGTAAGCTTGGTCATACTACGGAGAGATGTTTCAGGAGACAGCGTGATGTGAACAAAAAGGAGTCTTTAAATATTCAGTCAATTGGTCTAGTGTCCACTCTTGAGAGTTCCCAGAATTCTTTAACTGAGTTAACTGAACCTGCTTTGAGGGGTAACTTAAATTCTCATGATGGAGCTCCTCTTTTGAGCAGTAACGTGGGTGACACTCTCAAGAGTTCATGTGCTAATTTCCTGTCTGATGGTTTTGTCAGTCCTCTGGACAGTAATGACAGGAAATCAGTTAAAATATATCGTGATACAGGTGCTTGCCAATCTCTTATGCTGACCAGTGTTCTAGGCTCTAATTTTAATTCCTCTGATGAAACTGTAATCTTACAAGGTGTAGGGAATAATTACTTCTCTGTTCCTCTGTGCAGAGTGAATTTAGAGTCTGGTTTTGTTAATGGTTCTGTTATGGTTGGGTTGGTTGAGACACTCCCAATGTCAGGTGTAACTTTCTTACTTGGAAATGATATTGGTGGAAGTTAAGTGTGTCCAGCTCCTCAGTTGTCTAGTGAGCCAGTGGCTGCGTCCCAGGATTGTGATGTCCCTGATGTGTTCCCTGCATGTGCTGTCACTAGGGCTAAGTCTAAAGTTACTGGTGATTTAGAGGATAATGATGATGATGATGTTATCCTAGCTGACACTTTTCTTGCTAATTTGGACCACTCACCAGATGAGGCAGTACCCCGTAGTGTTGATAATTTGTCTCGTCAAGAGTTGGTTGAGTTGCAGGTTGCTGACCCTGAGTTGAAAGGTCTAGCTAACTCTGCTTGCAGTGAGGAAGAGTCAGCTGATGCTTCTACTTGTTATTATGTAAAGTCAGGAGTACTTATGAGGAAGTGGAGACCCCCAACAGCATCAGCCGACTGTGAATGGGAGGTTGTACATCAAGTTGTCATCCCTCGTGTTTGTAGGCAGGATATCATTAGAGTGGCTCATGATTCCAGTTTGGCAGGACACCTTGGAGTGAGGAAGACTGTGGCACGCATTTTGGAAACACTTCTACTGGCCAGGTATCTTCAGGGATGTTTCCTGGTATTGTAAGTCTTGTCACACCTGTCAAGTTGTGGGGAAGTGTAATCAGACCGAAAAGGTTGCACCTCTAGTTCCCATTCCTCCTTTTGAGGCGCCTTTCACCCGTGTGTTGGTGGATATTGTGGGCCCTCTTCCTAAGACTTCTTCAGGATTTTCTTATGTGTTGACCATGATTGATATGGCTACTCGTTATCCTGAAGCCATTCCACTTAGAAATATCTCAGCAAAGAACGTGGTTAAGGAAATGCTAGGGTTCTTCACAAAGTTTGGTCTGCCCAAGGAGGTACAGTCAGACGGGGGAAGTAATTTCATGTCAAACGTTTTCAAGCAGTCTCTGAAAGAGTTGGGCATCACCCAGATCACGTCTTCAGCTTACCATCCCCAGACCCAAGGAGCGTTGGAGAGATATCATCAAACACTCAAATCGATGCTCAAGAAATACTGTTTGGAACATCAGAAAGACTGGGATAAAGGTCTTCCATTCGTTGTGTTTGCCGCAAGAGAATCTCCAAATGAATCACTGGGCTTCTCACCTTTTGAACTACTGTTTGGCCATGAAGTAAGAGGACCCCTTGGGCTGCTCAAGGAGTGCTGGCTGTCGGGGGAAGATGGCGTCAACCTGCTGGAGTGTGTGATGGATTTCGGGGAGCGGCTGTCCACTGCTTTACAGCTGGCGAGAGAGAATTTAGGAGCTGCTCAGGAGAAGATGAAGACTTGGTATGATAAGAGGTCCAGGTTGCGCCACTTTCAGCCGGGAGATCGGGTCTTGATTCTGCTACCGGTTCATGGGCAACCTCTTCAAGCCACGTTTGGTGGCCCTTATTTCGTGGAGAAGAAACTCAGTGATGTCAGCTATGTCATCGCCACACCAGATCGTAGAAAGAGCAAGCAACTATGTCACATCAACATGCTAAAGTTATATCACAGGCGGGACGACAATAACCCAGTCTGCACTGTAGCTGTTCCACCCGAGTCTGCAAGTGAAGCTCTCCCATGCAGTATGAGCCTGAGTGATAGTTTGAGGAAGAATCCTGATATCATGAATGATCTCCAGACTAAGCTTTCTCATCTACCACCCAAGGAAAGGCAGGAGTTTTCGGCATTACTGCAGGAGTACCCGCAAGTGTTCCGTGCCACTCCAGGAAGAACCACTGTGTTGATGCATGATGTCGATGTTGGAGACGCAAAGCCAATTAAATTGCCTCCTTACCGTGTGAACCCAGTGAAAGTTCCTCTCATCCAGAAGGAGCTTGGCTACCTGCTGGACCACAAGATGATTGAGCCCTGTCAGAGCGAGTGGAGTTCTCCTGTCACTCTAGTCCCTAAGCCAGGTGGGTCACAGAGGCTTTGCATCGACTACAGACGTGTTAATCAGATAACCAAAACAGACACTTACCCTCTCCCTCGTGTGGAAGATTGCATAGACAAGATCGGAAAGGCTAGGTACATAGGTAAGTTTGATTTGTTAAAGGGATACTGGCAAGTACCTATGACTGAACGTGCTAGGGAGATCTCATGTTTTGTAACACTAGGAAAGGCTTTTGCATGTTCTGTAATGCCGTATGGTATGAAGAATGCACCAGCCACATTTCAGAAGCTCATGAATGTTGTAACAGAGGGTTTGGCAGGGTGTGTTGTTTATATTGATGATGTATTAATCTTCAGTGACAACTGGAAAGATCACCTATGCCATGTCAGTAAATTTCTTGACCGTTTAGTTCATGCTAATCTTGTAGCTAATTTATCAAAGTGTGAGTTTGGTCAAGCTAAAGTTCAGTACCTTGGGTATGTAATTGGTGATGGACATGTTGCACCACCAGGAGCTAAGGTTCAGGTTATAAGTGATCTTCCCAGACCTAAAAGTAGGAAAGAGCTACAAAGATTTTTGGGAATGGTAGGTTATTACAGGAGATTTGTTCTTAACTTTTCTATTCTTGTATCACCACTTACAGACCTACTGAAAAAGGGAGTTGAATTTGTCTGGACCGATAACTGTGAATCCTCTTTCAACAAACTTAAAGCTATTCTATTAAGTCAGCCAGTGCTCGCTACTCCAAATTTTGCTAAGCCTTTTAAGATGGCTGTTGATGCAAGTGATACAGGAGCTGGGGCTGTTTTGCTGCAAGAGGATGATCAGGGTATTGAACATCCTGTATCTTATTACAGTAAGAAGTTCACTCCACCTCAAAAGAACTACTCAACTATTGAGAAAGAGCTTTTGGCCTTGATTTTGGGTTTACAGCATTTTTCATTTTATTTGTGTTCTGGTTTTGACCCCATAGTCATTTATACCGATCATAACCCACTGAAATTCCTTAGTAAGTTTAAAGATAAAAATCAGAGATTGACAAGATGGAGTCTACTTCTTCAGGAGTATTCATTAGACATACAACATGTCAAGGGGAAAGAGAATGTTATTGCAGATTGCTTATCTAGACTTTAGACAGATTGTTTTAGAGTAATAAGAAATTTCCTTTGTAAATTTCTTTTTCTTTGTGGGGAGGTGTTACATAGCCTATGATTTCATCATCCTTTGTGTAATTTTAACGCACAGTTGCTGCATGTTTGATCACGAGCGTGTTCTGCCTCAGTCCCCCCTTCTACCGTTATAGTAGAGTAAGTCGTTCTCTCTGTTATACTTTGCGGGATTTTCAGCTCTCTGTCCCCATGGCTTCATTTGCGCGTCCCTCTTACAAGTTGTATCAAGCTCTGCCAGCCCCTATATAATGAGCTCAGTCTCTGCATCATTGCCACTTAGATCTGCTCCTCATTTTGTTCACATCTCTGTCCTCCCCTGTACAGATATTATTATTGTGAGTGCTCAAGAAATCTCCAACCATCTAGCAGCTGTGTGTAATTTGAGTATAACTGTTGTTGCATTTTTTCTTGTACTGTATAGCATAAGTTTAATTTGTAGGCCTAGTGAAGTTTTTGTAATTCGTGTGGGGTTCTTTGTCAATCATTTTTGATAATAGTTTGTATCTGTAATTATTTATCTGGCATTCACTGAGTATTATCTGGTATCTCATTTTATCAGGGCTGACTTAGATAAATTTATTCTTGCTAATTTCGTGTTAATAGAGGCTATTGCAGTTAACCATATATTTAACCTGTTTTTGCCATTACATTATCCTTATGAGTCCTGAATGTTTTGTTGTTAGTTTGAGCATTAAACTTTAACTTGTAATTTTACCTAACTCTTTTGTTTTGAACCTGGAACTTTACGGGACAGTAGTGATTTTTAGCATTCTCACTGAAAGTGTACGTTATCTTTCTCTGTTCCGTAACAATATATATATATATATATATATACATGTATATATATATATATATATATATATATATATATATATATATATATATATATATATATACTAATTTTCCCACTAAGATGCGATTTTTTTTTTCATTTTCTGGTCACCTACGGATAATTTCAGTCATAATTATACGCTTTCCAAACACAGAAATTTTATTTGTCTTGGTC
This sequence comes from Coenobita brevimanus, assembly GCF_032717465.1. NCBI lineage: Eukaryota > Metazoa > Arthropoda > Malacostraca > Decapoda > Coenobitidae > Coenobita > Coenobita brevimanus. The sequence continues at coordinate 23,075,340 of NC_136977.1, forward strand.
GTCGCCACTAGTGTGATTAAATGGAAGTGTGATTATATGGATTCCGAAAATTATAGACTTTCGAGTATTCGGTAGAAAATAAGTAAGTTTAATATTACCCGAAGAAAAAAGATTCAAGTAATGAGGAGAAAAATAAACCACGAATAAGTGACTTGGACCTTGAATAATAATGATAATAATAATAATAATAATAATAATAGTAGTAGTAGTAGTAGTAGTAGTAGTAGTAGTAGTAATAATAATAATAATAATAATAATAATAATAATAATAATAATCCATGAGGGAGCAGGAGTAACCCATATTATGTGAGTTACTTTGGTCCACTTCAGCTTATAAAGGAAATACACATAAGGTTTGATATAACAGTTTAAGGTAAATACCAGCTTACTTAGACTTAAAAATACACACACACACACACACACACACACACACACACACACACACACACACACACGCAAACTATGACACAGATACATTAAGATACACACACTCACACGCGTACACATTCACACACACAGGCATGCATACGCACACGCAGAAACACGCACCATGAGGCCTGGAACTAGCAACAAAGGACCCGACATGACATTCCAAAAAATAAATAAATAAATAACCTAAGAAATAAAAGCCACACACATTTATGCAAAGTAAGTGGAGAACCCCATAAATTGCTTTACCACTTTTGGACTTCCTCAGCATTATTCCTCAGGGCTAGACGAAGGATATAATGATCTGGCTTTACCTTACCCAGACGTTAAAAATATATTCATGAAGGTAAATTTCAAGAAAATCCATAAAGATAAAGCTGAATGATGTGAGTTAGGATTTTCATGCTCTCTCTCTCTCTGTCTCTCTCTCTCTCTCACACACACACACACACACACACACACACACACACACACACAAATAATAGTTGTACGAGCATGTGAGTTAGATCTACATAACCACCAAAAAGGAAAAAAAAACAAAAAAAAAACATACCTTTTGCCGGATGAAACACAGCTGCTCATGAAGAATCAGACAAGGATAGCAGCCACAACTTTGGGAATCTGAAAATATGGGGGTCGAATCAGATGTAGAAACAAGTTGATTTTATTTTACTTAAAAAAATAAAACAAATACTACTACTACTACTACTACTACTACTACTACTACTACTTCTACTACTACTACTACTACTACTACTAATAATAATAATAATAATAATAATAATAATAATAATAATAATAATGAAAAATGAAAAATGGAAATTTTAATGGCTCTCGGTATGGCTAGACAAAAGTTTTACGATAGTTTCTGAAGCACTTGACGAAGATGAAATACGTGTGACCTCCGTATAACACTTGTGACTGCGGTTTGTAATGATGGGCAATGGCTGGTTAAAAATACAAAGGCATCAAGAGTCCTCTTCTTATCTCCAGCTTTTCTCTCTACGAATGTTAGAAAAAAAAAAAAAAGGAATGAGAGGTGAGGGAGTTAGGAAGGGATAAGAGGTGTGGGAGTTAGGAAGGGATGAGAGGTGAGAGTGTTAGGAAGGGATGAGAGGTGAGTGAGTTAGAAAGGTATGTAGGGTGAGGGAGTTACGAAGGAATGAGAGGTGAGGGAGTTGGGAAGGAATGAGAGGTGAAGGAGTTAGGAGGGAATGAGAGGTGATGGAAAGTTTGAAAGGGATGAGAACTCCAAGAGTAACAAAAATATGAAGGATGAGGGTGGGAGGGATGAAGGCAAAGTTAGAAAGCGGTGTGGGGGGGCAAGTAGAGAGATAATAGGGAGGAGTAGGGGACAAAAGAGGAGAAGAGGGGGGGAGCAGGGGACAAGAAGAGGGGAAGATGGGGGGGATAAGTGGATGAGAAGAGGGAAGGTGGGAGTAGGGGACAAGCAGAGGGGTAAGAGATGGGGGGGAGTAGGGGACAAGCAGAGGGGTAAGAGATGGGGGGGAGTAGTGCACAGTAGCCAAGGGGGGTGGGGGGAGGGGTCAGAAGAAGTTGGGGGATGTACAGTACTACGGGAGAGCGGAACCAGTTGCGATCGGTTTCAGATAACACCCACCCTGTCGAAGTCTTTACACTGAGGGCCCCTTTAGGCTTCACCACACCAGTACCTACCGACGTGTTTGCTCCACTGGCTTGACATTCCTCACGGGTATATAGCAATCCCTTCAAGACGATGACGCCACATTTAACTTGATTCTTGCTACCTTCAGGAGATTTTATTCTATTTAGCAAAGTCCTCTTGTGCTAAACCAGATGAGAGAGGAAGTTTATATTCCTGAGATTAAAAGGTGTGTCCCATAAAACTAAAGAAAATAGTATGACACCTGTAAGACCGAACTACAAAAAAAGATATCGTAGTTGGGAAGGAGTTAATGGCAAGCTGAATAAAATCGTTTGGTGACAGCAAGAATAAAAAAAAAAAATGCATAATGGATCAGGGTTAACGGGATGTGACAGCCACGTCCCTCGGAGTACAGTACTTTCTCGTGAGGGAACTGGAGCACACTTTATAAGGGGATCAGTTCTTTATTATGAGGGGAACTTTCTTGCTTTGCTATCCCTGTCTTCAGCTCATAGAAATATATATCACAGCCACAGTCTTTGTACTCCCTCTGTGAGCAGAAATAACCAGAGCCATACCCATCCCTCCACTGTACCCGACATTCCACGGCGGGTGGGTACGGTACCTTTATCACTGAAGCCTGATGGGTGTGCGTACCGCATGATCCCTAGGTGTCACCGTCCTGGAGGGAGGATGGGGAAGGGGGGAAGGAGGAGGGAGGGCAGAGAAGCAGAGGGAAGGGGGTAGGAGTGGGAGGGGAGAGGAGACAGTAGTAGTAGGACAGCAGCAGAGGTGAAAGGGCAGCGAGAGAAGGAGAGATGTGGGATGGAAGGGAAGAGGTTTGAATGGGGACAGGTGTACAGTACAATGAGAGGTAGAGGGGAGGGAGGTAGGGAAGTAAGAGAGAAGGGACAAGAGATGTGAAAGGACAGGTAGGTGGAGGGAATTGGAGAGAAGTGAGGGAAGCTATGGGCTGAGGTGAGACGGGTTGCAAAGGAAGGCTAGGAAAGTGTAGACGGAATAGTGAGACTGCACAGAAAGAGAAGAAGGAGGGGGAAGGAAAGGAAAAAAGGGAGAGGGAGGGGAGGGGAAAGGAGAAAAGGAGGAGCAAGAAGGAGAGGGGATGAGTGAGAAAGCAAGTGAATGGGAGGGACGAGGTAAGAGGGCAAGACGGCAGAGGGTGTGAGTGAGAAGTGAGGAGGGGAAGGAGGAAAGACAGATGAGAGTAAGTGTGAGAGGATAGGGGAAATGAAGAGGAATGAGAGGGTCGGGGAGAGGGAGAAGAAGAGGTTTGAGATGCTAAACGAAATGGTGGGGGAAGGGGGGGGGGTAGACGACGGGTTGGGAAAGCGAGCTGAGAAGGAAGGGAAGGTGTGAGATGAAGAGAAATGGAAGAGAGAGGAGGGTAGTGACAAGAGGGGATGGAGGAAGGAGGAAGAGGAGTAAGAGCTAAGCAAGAAAGCTAGTGCGAAAGGTGAAGGAGGGGTGAGAGGAAATGGAGAAGCGGGAAAAAGCCAAGAGGGAAGGGAATGAGCGAGAGAGATGAGAAACAAGTGGAGAGACATGACGGAAGACAGAGTTGGAGGAGACAGCTACGGGAGATGATTGAGAGATGCAGAGACGTGAAAGAGACCTGAGAAAGACAGATTGTGAGAAGGTGTAAGAGAGAGATGATGGAGAAATGTGTGGCAATACTGGAGGATAACTACATGAAAAAGAGATGACTCCGTAAGAAACAGATATGTAAGAGAGAAAGCTGAAAAAAAGTAAACTGGAACGAAGCTAGGTACACTCGTCATCATATTGTTCACCCATCCCTCAACTTCCACCCTCACTATATAAACAATTCCTTAGTACCCGGATTCGCAAACACTCTAGCCATTCCTGTCCTAACTATAATGCGTGTCTGTGGGGAGGACAAGGAAGGTAGACAAGTAGAATCTTCAGAAGCCTATTCCTCTCCCTGGAGACACAAAATCTTAGCTACGAGAGGGATAATATCGTAAGTCAGTCTGTGAATCTGCCAGTATCATCTGTCCAACAATCATTCCACGTTAGTCACACGATCCATAAACCAAAACCACAAAGATTCAGGACAAATTATCAATAGGACTCTTAAATTCTTTCTTACGATGTCTAATTTTCCATTTTCCATTTGGGCTATTAGATGACGATTTTAAGTAGATTAGGAAAGATCTTCAGTATGCAGGAAGCAAAAAAAAAAAAAGATCTCTTAATCCCCTTACTGTCTCGAGGATGCAAGAAGAAGGTATTACAAAAAAAAAAAAAATCTTGCTCATGGATGTCTCTTGAGCGAAAGGAATTGGTCTGTCGCTTGCAAAAAATACATTATAAAAAAAACATCGTAAAATAGGACGTAATGGAGACGGTTTATAAATCTATCACTACGAAAGGTTTAACTGATGTATTAAAGATCTAAGCCAGAAAAATCGTCTAAATCCAGTTACTGCATGAGGTCTCTCCTAAGCTAAACAAAATCGTCTAGCGGCACCGTAAATAAAATCGTTTGTCGAGTACCGCAGCAAATATAAAATCGTCTGGACGTACCGTAGCAAAATAGAACAGTCTGGCAGGACAAGAATAAAATCGTCTGTCTGTATCATAGCAAAAATAAAAATCGTCTGGCACCTCCTGGACATCAACCACAACGAGTTAAAGATGACCTTCTAAGATTCCAAATTTCTAACACAGCACCACCGAGGCAAAATACGAAAACATAAAGGAGAAATAAGGAAAAAATACTCACTCCCCACTAGTGTCAAAGGAAGGTGGCAGAAAACAGGGCGCCTATTCTGACAGGTTATGAAATAGGATCCGGACCAGAACCTGTCCCTACCTGGCGCCAATTAGTAACTACGGGTGGGTGGCCGTGGTGTCAGGGACTTGGACTGATGCCATAGTTCAAGGAGGGTGGGAGAAAGGGCAGGGTGGGTGAGAGTGAAGAGGGGGTGAGAAAGGAGAGAGAAGACAGAGGAGTGCAAGGGGAGAGGTAATGGACAAAGAGAAGGAAGAGACAGGGGTGGAAGGGAATTGAAGAGTGAAGGGAGAGGAGTAGAAAGGGATGGAAGAGTTAATGGAGAGGCTGAAGAGGCGGAAAGATAGGGGAGGGGAGGAAGAGAGAGGGAGAGGCAGAGGAGGAGAGGGAAAGGCAGGGAAGAGGGAAAGGAGATAATGGCGGGTGAGAGGGAGCAGCAAGGAAGGGAAACGTAGAGGAAGTGGTAGGGATGAGAAGAGGAAGAGGCCGAGATGGGAAAAAGAAAGTGTAGAGGCGGGGTGAAAAAGAGGGACAGAAGAAAGTAAAGAGAAAGTACAGCTCGGATAATAAGACTGAAAGAGGCAGTGGAAAGGTAATGTAAGAGGAAAGAGGAGGAAGAGGCAGGGAAAAGAAGAGAAGAGAACGGCTAGGAAGACCGATGGGACGAATAGGATAGAAGAGGATGGATGAATGAAAAGACACAGTATCCTGGTCACTGGGGAAAAATGAGAGTTGGGGAAGGGGAGAGGAAAAAGGAGATAAGCAAAGTAAAGGAAGAGAATGGGGAGTAAAGAGGAGAAGCGGGGTGAATTAGAGGAGGAAGGACTGGAGAAGGAAGAGATGAGAACGGAAAAACAGGATGGTGGACTGGGAGAAAGGAGGCAGAGGAGAAGAGCAGAAAAAGAGAGATATCTTGGAAAAGAAATAGAGAAAGAAGAGAGAGAAAACAGGAGAAAAGTAAGCTTGAGGATGGGGAGGGAGTGTAGTGATGTGAAATATATTCTAGAAAAAAAATTTGTGTGTGTGTATGTGTGTGTGTGTGTGTGTGTGTGTGTGTGTGTATGCTAAGGTGCCATACCAGTAAGATATATGTGTGCCAGACATCCAAGTGTTTATGTACCGGTATGTATGTATGGGAGTGTGGTATACATGTGTACGTATACTGCCGACATGAATAGTGGTACACTTACATCTCGTTGAGGTTAATGATGCCACATATTTATTACGACAGATATACTGCCACTGTGTCAGATGTGAGTACTGTACTGGGTCGGATGGTCGTTTATAGCTGTGTGTGTGTGTGTGTGTGTGTGTGTGTGTGTGTGTGTGTGTGTGTGTGTGTGTGTGTGTGTGTGTGTGTGTGTGTGTGTGTGTGTGTGTGTGTGTGTGTGTGTGTGTGTGTTTCTTGACATGACTGGTGTTGCATTTACATTCCTCTAAGGTCAATAAATCCAAATGTTTATTACGACAGATATACTGTTACTCGCATCAGATGTGTGGGGTGGTAATTGCTGGGATTATATGTGTGTGTGTGTATGTGTATACATACATACATACTTACATACATACATATAAAGAGAGAGACAGAGACAGAGACAGAGACAGAGACAGACAGACAGACTGACAGACACATAAAGATAATCATAGATAGATACACCGATTAAAGTATAAGACAAAAATAGCAGTGAAAGACAAGGATACCCGTATATAAGGTAAAATATACCCTAGAGAGGCAGACACTGAAAGACAATGTAGATTGGAAAAATGCTGGAGAATAATGCCAATAAACAGACAAACAACTGAACCGGCAGAGCAAAGACTGATAAATTAATAGGTTAGTAAACAGACAGATATAAAACAGAAACACAGGCCTAATTACAAGGATACAGATAAACAGACACGAGAAATGAGAACTCTGAAAACAGGAAGAAAAAGAAATTAGACAGACAGACAGACAGAGAAGGGAAAAGAAGCGACACATAAATTACCAAGATTGAACTCCTGGTGTGAAAGTCGGATAAATCACGACGAAAATAAGTAGGCAAAATTAAGAAGAAGAAAAATGGCGTCTCTAATTTATCTGGAAATTTTCTCCTATTAGACAGGCACGTGAGAGAGAGAGAGAGAGAGAGAGAGAGAGAGAGAAATCGAAACGAGTTAACCACGATATAATACGCAAATAAAGGAGATACATTCAAACATCCAGTTCCTTAAGGTTTTATTCTATTAAATAATGTACTCTGAGTTCAATAAAAATAAAACTACTTAAGCTCAATCAATACGGGCAGAAAAATATATAGAATTCCATACCCTCTTCGCTGAATAAAATCATCTGGGGTCAGTGAGAATAAAATATGGCAGTGAAAGGAGGTTAATACAGCGAGCGATATCTCTTGTCTGGCTGCTTGGAATCCACAGCATTTGCATATTTCGTTCCCCTTCGTTGCGTCCTTCTTGTCTTCAGTCTTTCTCTTTTGTCTTCATTTTTTTGTCTATATTCTCTCATTTTTCGTGTTTTAATTTTCTTGCGAAGAGTCTTGTTTTCTTTCGCTTGGTTTTTATATTATCTTTTAATCTGCACTATTTTTTTTTCTTTGACTGAGAGTTGGGAGACCAACCTTGCCCTCATTGACCATACGGCAAATTGCAGGTTACTCTACACTGAGTGACAATCCAAGACCCGTATTCTTGTCGGTTAAGGAAGCTCCCTAACACTTTTTCCCAAGCGACTTATTTTACTTATTAAACATTACTGTCCTCGTGTTACACAAATCATTCCTATATCGCCATGCTCTGCATAGATAACTTTCAACAGGAGATTAACCAGGCCATATCTAAAAACAAATCGCTAAAGAAGAGGTGCTAGGGGGCCTCCTCAACCAGCGAGAATACGTGTCCAAAAGATGCCTTGTGCCTCAGGAAAACACTCCCTTAAGTGGTAACCATTAAAGGGCGCCTTGTTATCTAATGGGCTAAGGGGCTATAACCTGGTGTGGCCTATTAGGGGTCAAATGCAGGTAGGGTTAATGGAAGGGGTTTATCGTTGACCTAATGCTGCTCTAAATTACCTACTCAAAAGCTCCTTCGCTCCTAATGAGGCGACTTTCTTGAATAATCGTTTGTTGCCCTAATTTTTTTTTTTTTCTCCATCTTAAACGAAGATGAAAGGGAAGGGGGAATATATGTTTGGAAGTGTGAATGGAAGATTGTCAGGTGTTGATAGAGGAAGGGCAAGAGAAGGTGTGGCCTTGTTATTGAGTCCGGAAGTGCAGCAGTGTGTGATTGAATGGAAGGAGGTGTCATCGAGACTGATGTGGGTGAAAGCGAAATTTGAACGTGAGTTGTGGGTGTTTGTGAGTGCATATGGGCCTGGTAGTGAAAGGGATGGACAAGAGAGGGAGTCTTTCTGGAATGATGTTGATGAGTGTCTGCAGAGTTTTGGAGCGAATGTGAATGTGGTAATGATGGGAGATCTGAATGCTAGAGTGGGAAATGTAGCAGTTGAAGGCGTAGTTGGTATGCATGGTGTGCCTGGAAGAAATGAAAATGGGGAACGAATGATAGCGATGTGTGTTGAGCGAGAGATGGTGACTGGGAATACGCTGTTTGAGAAGAAAGATATTTATAAGTATACATGGGTGAGACAGGAGGGTGGAAGGGTTGTTGATAGAGCCTTGATGGACTATGTGGTTGTGTCTAGGAATGTAATAGGAAGATTGTTGGATGTGAGAGTTCTGAGAGGGGAGGGTGGAGGTATGTCTGACCACTACCTGGTGGAGGGAAAGTTAAGAGTAGGTAAGAGATGGGTGAGAGCTAGGAGGGTTAGGTGTGGCAGGGAGGTTTTGAAAGTGAGTGAGTTGGATAAAAGAGAGAAAAAGATAGAGTATCAGGAGAAATTGAAAGATGAGTGGAACGCAGTGAAAGATCGGGAAAATGGCAGTGTGGAGGAGGAATGGCAGTTGTTTAAGAGTGCTGTGGTGGAGCATGCAGAAGAGGTGTGTGGTGTGAGACGTGTGGGTGGTGGTGTAAGAAAAGGAAGTGAATGGTGGTGCGAGGAAGTAAGTATGGCTGTGGCTGAGAAGAGACGTGCATATGAAGTGTGGCTGCAGAGGAAGGATGAGATGTCATATGAAAGGTATAAGGAAAAGAGGAATAGAGCGAGAAGGGCTGTGCGTGATGCTAAAGTGGCAGCAGATGAGAGGTGGGGTAGGCGGCTGACAGAGAATTTTCAACAGAATAAGAAAATGTTTTGGAAGGAGGTGAAAAGGGTGCGAAAGGGAGAGTCTGGGAAGGAAGAACGAGTAAAAGCAGAGGATGGAAGGATGTTAATTGAGATGGATGCAGTAAGGAAGAGATGGGCAGAGTATTTTGAAAGATTGTTAAATGTAGAGGAGGAAAACGTGGCTGAGATTGTGGCAGATAGAAGGGTGCAAGGAATAAATGTGTTGGGAGAGTTGAATGATTCTTTGATCACGAAGGAGGAAGTGGAGAAGGCAGTAAAGGAGATGAAAACAAGGAAAGCTGCAGGTATGGATGGGTGTGCTGTGGAATGCCTGAAGGGTGGTGGAGTGACTATTGTTGACTGGTTAGTAAGATTATTGAATGTGTGCTTTGAGAAAGGTATGGTGCCAATTGACTGGGCAAGTGCTTGTGTGGTCCCGTTGTATAAAGGCAAGGGTGATAAGTATGAATGTACTAGCTTTAGGGGTATAAGTCTGTTGAGTGTTGTAGGTAAAGTGTATGGTAGAGTGTTAATTATGAGAGTTAGAGAGGGTACAGAGGGAGTGATTAGTGATGAGCAGTGTGGCTTTAGGAGAGGGAGGGGATGCGTTGATCAGGTGTTTGCTGTGAGACAAGTGTGTGAAAAGTATTTAGCGAAAGGCAAGGATGTGTTTTGGGCATTTATGGATTTAGAGAAAGCGTATGATAGAATTGATAGGGAGGCTTTGTGGACTGTTTTAAGATTGTATGGACTTGATGGTAATTACTAAAAGGGGTGAAAAGTTTTTATGTAAATAGTAGAGCGTGTGTAAGAGTGGGAAATGCTGTGAGTGATTGGTTTCCCGTGAGAGTGGGGCTGCGACAGGGATGTGTGATGTCGCCTTGGTTGTTTAATATTTACATGGATGGTGTTGTAAGGGAGGTGAATGCAAGAGTTTTAGGTGGTCTGAGTCTGGTAAATGTTGATGGAGGAGAGTGGAATCTGAAGCAACTGCTGTTTGCAGATGATACTGCATTGGTGACTGATTCAGAGGAGAAATTGAGACAGTTGGTAGAGGAGTTTGGAAGGGTGTGTGAAAGGAGGAAATTGAAAGTAAATGAGAATAAGAGTAAAGTGATGAAGTGTACGAGGTTGATAGATGGTAGGGGGATGAATATAGTTTTGAATGGTGAGTTGCTTGAGGAGGTAGATTGTTTTAAATATCTAGGGTCACATGTTGCTGTGGATGGAAGAATAGATGCAGAAGTGAAGTTTAGAATTAATGAAGTAGGAAAGGTGCTGGGAGGAATGAAAAAAGTGTTTAAATGTCGTTCGCTTAGAATGGATGTAAAGAGAAGGCTGTATGAGGGTGTTGTGGTACCGACTGCGTTATATGGGGCTGAAACATGGAATATGGGTGTAGCAGAGAGGAAAAGTTTGAATGTAATGGAGATGAGATGTCTGAGGAGTATGTGTGGAGTGACGCGTATGGATCGAGTGCGAAATGATGAAGTGCGAAGGAGAACTGGAGTTGTTCGGGAGATGGCTGGTAGAGTTGAGCAGAGGGTGTTGCAATGGTTTGGGCATATGGAGAGAATGGATAATGAGCGATTGGTGAAAAAGATAACTAGATCTGATGTGAGAGGTGTAAGACTGAGAGGAAGACCACGAATAGGATGGATGGACAGTGTGAAGAGAGCGCTGGATGCGAGAGGGATGTCTGTTGAGCAAGGAAGAGTGGCTGTGCGTGACAGAAATAAATGGAGAGAAATTGTGAATGAATAGGTGATGACGCAGCCCTGAGGGGATATTCTCCCGCATTTGGTCTGATCAGCTAGTCAGGTCAGGTGCGGGTAAGGGGATGGGTCTGTTATGATGTGGCAGGGGTAAACCAGTTCTGCTGTCGGGCCCTGCTGTGGATGTCACTGCTTGCATTGCGCAGTTGACCCTTGTGCGGTGTGATGCGGTGAGGATCTGTCCGTTCTCCCCTTTGGGGCTAAGATGCGAATGAATGTGTTTGAATGGATGAGTAAATGGAGAGTGAGTCGTCCTGTCTCGGCTACCTCCCTTTCCTTGGGGGAAGCAGCCTAGGTATATAGATAGATAGATAGAAAATGATCGTTTTCTGGTTATGTTTTTTCCTTTTTTTTTAATGTTTGTTCTCTGATTCTCCTTTTCCAACAACCCATCATCAACTCTTCCTTGTTCCTTTCTGTTACCCCTTTCTTCTACTTCGTCTTTCTCTTTTTCTTCTCTCTTTCTCTCTCTCTCTCTCTCATCGTCACCAATCTAGAAGCACGCTCAGCACAGCAAACACACACACAAAAACATCAAGGTGCTATAACTCACTGAGAGGTGTTATGGTGCGGTTTTACACGACGCGGCTAACTACCTTCCTCATCAGTGGCCCTTGTCATCTAGGCGGCCGGCTTCTGGAGGTCGGGTGGGTGGGGGTGGGTGGGGGAATGAGGTGGGGAAAAAAGTATGGGGTGGGGAGGAACGAAGGGGACGTAAGAGGGGACGAGGGGGAAAGACTGGAGTGGTAAGCTAAATGATTACATGGGTGGAGGGGATGAGATGAGAGGGGATGAGTTAAGGTTTGGGTGTAAGATCGATGAGGTGGGTTGGGGGAGGTGGTGGAGAGGCAGGGAGAGGGGAGATTATGGGGAAGACTGGAGTACTGCCAGCTATAGGGTGATCAGAAGGGATGCTAGTGGTGTGGGTGGACGTTGGTGTTGGGGATATGGGTGTGGGAAGAGAAGTATTGCATCTGCGGAAGGGAAGTGTTGGAGAGGTGAGGAGATGGAACAATATGACGATGGGTTGGACTGGTTGGGGACATGGGCTGGGGAGGAATTATTGAACCTAAAGCAAGAGGTCAGGGAATTAGGGAAGGTAATGGAGTGATGGCAAATGAAGACTGAGATGAAGAGAGGGGAGAGAAGGAACGGGGAGGGGAGAGACTGGGGCCGAAGGGATGGGAAGCAAGGGTAAGGGTGAGGTAAGGGAAGGGGGGAGCATGGCTAATGTGGGAGAGAGAAAGGGAGGGAGATCTGATCTAGGGTGAGGGAGGGAGGCTGGAAAAGAAGGAGAAGAGTCTGAAAGAGAAAGATAATGAAATGATCTGGAGCATAGAGAAAGGTGGATGCGAGAGGATAAGGGCAGGTGGAAAAGCGTGAAAGAGATGGATGGAGATGGGGCAGGCAAGGTGAGAGGGAGTGACTGAAGTTGAGTGGAGATGGGCAGGAGTGAGTTGAGAAAGATAATGGAATGAGATATGGGATGGAGAGAAGTGGGTGAGTTGAGAGGAAGGTGAAGGGGTGAGAGGAAACATGAATGGGGAAGGAGAGAATGGGGGAACATTTGGGGACGATGGGATGTTGCTTTGATTATGAAAAAAGAAAAAAGTGAAAGAGGGTGAGGAACATGGGTGAAGGAGAGTGAGGGAAAGTCTGGAGGGATATCTGGGGTGAGGGGGGGGAAACACAAAAGAGTGGAGATGAAGGAGGGAAGACTCTGGATGGGCAGTGTAGATGAGTGAGAGAACTCGGGAAAGAAAACCAATGGTTAAATTTAGAGGGCGGGAGGTGAGATGGGGGTGAGAAGTGCACGAGTCGATGGAGGAGTTGAGGATAGGAACATGAAATGGTGAGCTGAATTAAGAACATAGGTAGGTGGGGTGAGACGATGAGGGAAAGGGAGGGGGGAAAAGAAATGTGGCACTAGGAAAGGTCGTGTGGAGGGGTGGGAAACCACTAATTCACTAATTAAAAATGAAAAATATGGCAAAATGAACCATAAATTAAGCCAATAAAAGAAATTAATAGTAAACGGAAACAAATAAAGTTAAAACCAAAACTAGAATCAACTGAATCCAGCGGAAAAAAAAAAAGGAGAAAAAAGATAAAGGGTTGCGGTTTCGTGAACTTACAAGGCTCTCTGACGCCTGTTCCGAGATTATCTGTTTTGCATTTGCATATTACGCCGACTTTTCTTGCAACACGTTATCTACCAAGTTTTAATAGCGTCACTTATTCACTGACAAAATATATAAGAACATCAAAGTGCTGAATGACAAAAAAAAACAAAAAACATCCCTTCTCACTCATTCTCACTCTCTCCTCGGTTTTTCTCTTCCCTCTTCCCTTCCCCTTTCCCTCCTCTATCTCCCTCCCATTCTCTTTTTCTTTTCCCTCTTCCTCTTCCTTCTCTTCCCTCCATCATCTCACCTCTTCCCATTCCCTCCTCAGTTTCTTTCTTCCCTTCTTTCCTGTTCCCTTCCCCCTTTCACTCCCATTCCCATTTTCTCTCCCCCCTTCCCCCTCCCTCACTCCCCTCCTAATACAGTGCGTCTCTAAAGGTGCCTTAAGGACTTCCTGATGTCCATTACATTTCTTACACTAATTGGCATCCACTGGGACATCATGGGATCTCTGTCCACTCGTAAACATCATGGTTGAGAAGATCTTATTATAACTTTCTCCCCCTCCCCTTTTTTTTTTTGCTTTGTTTTGCGGACGGTCTCGCCTGTGGGATGGAGTCGAGGATTCCAAGGACCTGAATGATGAATAAATGGATGCATGGCTCATTTCACTGATGGTTCCTTAACTGGAAATCTATTTAATAATGAGAGAGAGAGAGAGAGAGAGAGAGAGAGAGAGAGAGAGAGAGAGAGAGAGAGAGAGAGAGAGAGAGAGAGAGAGAATTATATATACAAAACAGGATACCCTCAGAGAGTCTATCTATCTATCTATTGCCAGACGCCTTAATCCCGTACTGGGTGGCCACAAACAAATCGCCTCCACGTCGCCCTGTCCCCCGCTATTTCACTGCCCTGCTCCCAACTCACACCCCTCTCTCTCATATACCTCTCCACTGCATCTCTCCATCTCATCCTTGGGCTCCCCTTCCCTCTCCCCCCCTCCACCTTACTCACATACACTCTCCTCGTCAGTCTGTCACCCTCCCTCCTCTCTACATGGCCAAACCACCTCAGAGTGTTCCTCCTAATGCTCCTTATCACATCCACATCCACACCACAACGTTCCTTTATATCCTCCTTTGTCAGTCTGTCTCTCCATGTGGCTCCACAGGCTCCTCTTAAATAACTCATTTCCACAGCGTTCACGCTTGACTTGTGTCCTTCCAACAACGTCCAAGCTTCACTTCCATACGTCAGAGTTGGTATCACAGTACAGTACTGTCATGTAGTAACTATTTCACTTCCATGCTCACTTCTCTGTTTCTTATCACTGCTGTCAAGGAACCACCAACCTTTCTTCCTTGCTGTACCCTTTCAAGCATTTCACCCTCCAGACTTCCATCCTTACTCATTACACTCCCCAAGTACTTAAACGTACTCGCATTTTCCATTTCTTCACCATCCAACCTCACTGTACAGTCACTGACTTAACCTCTCTCAAAAACCATCACTTTACTCTTCCCTACATTCACCTTTAGATTCCGTTCCTTACACACTTTCCCAAACTCATCCACCAAGCCTTGCAACTCCCCTTCGTCTTCATTCAACAACACCGTATCATCTGCAAACAACAGTACAGGGAGTTTCCAAACACTACCCTCTCTCACTAGGGCCACTCCAACATCCACTACCCTACCTTGTACCTCTTTTATTACCCCATCCATGTACAGATTGAACAACCATGGAGACATGACACATCCCTGTTTCAAACCAACTTTCAAAGAGAAAAATTCACTTAGTTCACCATCCACACACACTGCAGCCTTAGCACCATCATACATACTCTTCACAGCATTCGGCAACTTCCCATTTACTCCATACATTCTCAATACTTTCCACAATCCACAAATCGACCCTGTCATATGCTTTCTCCAAATCCATGAAGGCCGCATACAACTTCTTTCCCTTCTCTAGAAACTTTTCCACTAAAGACCCAAGAATGAATATCTGATCTACACAACCTCTTCCATTCCTAAAGCCTCCCTGTTCTTCTCCTACTAATTCCTCTGTTATATCCCTAAATCTGTCAATAAGTATCCTACCATACACTTTTCCTATTAAACTAAGAAGACAAATGCCCCTATGATTACCACACATTTCTTTTCCCCCTTTTCCTTTGTACATGGGAATAATTATGCTTGACTTCCAATCCTCCGGGACTCTACCTTCCTCCCAGGCCAATCTGCACATCTTTCACATCCATTCTACTACTATCTCTCTCCCATGCTTCAGCATTTCATCACACACTCCATCAAATCCTCGGCCTTTCCCCAATTTGACTTTCTTCATTGCTTCCACAACGTCTATCCTACTGATTTCTTCCTGAATTCTCACCTCCCTCCTTCTCCCAGCCATTCCCCAGCCACTTATAATCGCATTACTTCCATTCTCTATGTTCTACATTTCCTTAAAGTGTTCTCTCCATCTGCTCACTTTTCCTCCCTTCTCCACTAGTAATCTACCATTTTTATCTTTCACTCCCCTACTAACTTCACTGCCACCCTTTCTTACTCTCTTCACCTCTTTCCATAACATTTTCTTACAGTCCCTCCATTTTACACTCAAATTCCTTCCAAATTCCTCATCCACTCTCTTTTTACTCACTCTTACTAATCTTTTCACCTCTCTTTCTTTCTACATATAACCTCTCTTCCGCATCTCAACTTCATCCACGGCCCTATTTCTCATCCATTCATTGTATGCTTTCTTCCTTTGTGTCACAGCCTGTCTCACCTCTTCATTCCACCATGCTGTTCCTTGCACCCCCTTCCGTCTTCTCTTCACCCCACACACCACATCACATGCTGCACATATTTCTTTCTTGAATATCTTGCACATGCCTTCCACGTCCCTCATCTGCTTCAGTTCATATTTACCCAATCGTTCCTCCTCTTCTCTCTTATTCTCCATTTTTCTCATCCTTTTGTAACCTTTCCACCCTCTTTGCAACTACTCCTTCCTCCATTTTACTTGGATCTTGTTTCTGGCCACCACAAAGTAGTGATCAGAAAGTCCACTCCCCCAACCTCTATATGCTCCTGCATCCATTACACATCTTCGCATCCTTTCATCCACACACACATAATCAATCATTGCCTTCCTTTCATTCAGTTCACCATCCACCTTTTTCATCACTCGCCATGTATACCTGTGGATCATTTTGTGCCTGAAGTAGATATTGGCTATCACCAACCCCCTCCCGGCACAAATGTCCACTAACGCACTGTCATTCTCATCTATCTCTGCAGGCACACCCCACTCACCAACTATGCCATCCACCTTCTCATTCCCTACTTTATCATTCATATCACCAATCAAAAACACTCTCTCATTCCTTCCAAACTTTTCCATGCACACTTCCACATTTGTCCAGAACTCTTCTCTCACTCTGCTTGCACGATCTTGCTTTGGCGCATACACGCACACAATCGCCCACATTTGTATTACAACTTTCAATCTTACACCCACAATCCTTGAGCCAACTGATCCATACTGTCTTATGTTCTTCTTCCATCTTTTACCCACAACAATACACACTCCTTCCTTTGCCCTCTCATTCTTACCTACTCCTGCACATATACCCCATCCATACTCCCATTCTCTCACACTCTCTCCCCATTCAGTTTCAGTTACTCCACATACATCCACTTTCGCACCCTGAAGCACCTGGACAATCTCTCTCTCTCTTTCACCTCATCATTCACACTCCTTACATTCCACGTCGCTATCTGTACCATGTCCTTTTTCCGGTCCTTGGTCGTCATCTTTCGGTCAGTCTTTGTCCGAGGCTTCTTGTTCGTCTTTTTAGTTAGCTGTTTTCCGGGGAGAAGCACTAACCCCCCGCCAACCCTTTTAGTTTCCTTATACGACAAGCAGGGATGCTGGGGGAGTATTCTTGAAAACCTCTCTACCCCCAGGGGGTAGTTCTCCTCCTTAATCGGTGGCAATGCACGTTATATGTGTCACGAATAATCTTGAAAAGGGTAAACAGGAGCCATTTCACATCCCCCCCAAAACACACACACACACACACACACACACACACACACACACACACACACACACACACTGGAGGGTGGAATCTGTAAACTGTACGTGTGTGAACGACGGAGCTGCTTGTTTGATGTGTATAACTTGCTTCATTATCAGGCTTCGAAACAGATCAGTCGGGTTCGGACACTATTTATCCACCATATCTGTCTATCTATTCATCAATCTATCTATCTACCTGTCTATGTTTGTATATATGTGTGTATATGTATGCACGTACAAATATGTGTATATATGTATCTGTCCGTCTGCTTGTCTGTCTGCCTCTGTTCAGTTCTTTATCACGAAGCCTCGACACAGATGGGTCGAGTTCGGGCATAACAGATGGAAACTGTTATCGAAGATGAGACCTGATATGGCAATGTTAGATTTTAAGGTAGATAAAGATTTGACTATTTCTGTTACTGACTATTTTCCTTATATTTTTTCGTGCTTTTGGATAAGGCAATTCATTCTTGTTATCACTGCGTTCCCTGATGTAGTTATCCATTTTCTTTCCCGTTGTTTTTGTCCTTCTTTCTCGCACATTAGCCGAATATTACTGAATTCCACCCAGAACTAACTAAACTAAGACCTAAATTAGATATAAATTTGTACCTTACTAGTTCGCGATGAAGCTGCTTTCCTTTCTTGGTTGGCAATGTGGGAAATCTGGCACACCGTATTTCCTCTCTGTCATCCCCTCCCCGCTCCCTCTCTCCCTTCCTCTCATCCCTCCCTGCCCTCTCCTTCACTTACTCCATCTCATCTGCCTGTCTGCCTCCCTCCCTCCATCTCCTCCACTTCAACCCTCCCTCCCTCGGTATCATTGCAAACATCTCAGGTTTGTGAAGCAGTTGAACTTCGGCTTGTATTTCACTTCACTGCTTGATATCATTGGCAGTTTGTGACGCAAGTTACGGCCTAATATACGGCATTACATTATTAAATTCAATATTCTGCTACTCTACATTCGCTCTTCAATATATAGTTATCGTAATGACAAGGTTTGGGTAGGTACAGTAGCATGTCTTGGTTGATGCAGATAACCTTACTGAAGCAGCTTTTCAATATGATCTATCATCTGACGACCCCAGGTTCAGCCCGGGAGGTACTGATATGACTTGAGATAATTCACGCAGGATGTTGTATGTTATTTGAATCACTCGATAACATTACTAGTTTCGCAAGACCTTTCATTTTAACCCCTTCTGTACGATTACATTTTTTTCTCAATCTTGCTGCCATCAGGTGGTCTTATTCAACATAGAGAAAGAAACTGGACTATGAAAGGGATATTGATAACAGTTCCCAGGCCCGTCACTACAAATGGTCTCCAAAGCATGAGAAATCGTCTGGAGATACCAAGAATACAATAAAGATGACATCCACGAACGGAAGGGGTTAATTTGAGCCAGGAAACTTGAATGACATGACCTGAGAAGTATGACGATGTAGACGGTGTGTGTGGCAAAATCTGGATCACTTCAGTTGGGTGGACTGATTAGGCTGGCACGACCTGGATGATGTGGTGTAAATTAACTTTGGCGTAGAGGCAGGTGGTCGGGGTACATCTCTGGAACATAAAAGATTAACACGGCCTCTTGGATCACACCTTCAGGGGACGTGTGCTCGAGGGCTTAGGAGGCTCAATACCACCTCTTCCTTATCAGTATACATCTGCATGAGGCACGTCACCCTACTCTTTTATATGCTAGTTATGTCCATCGTAACTTTTCTGCGTTGTTCTCTACGCTAAATTTTGACTTACTTCATTACGATTTTATTCTCGTTAATTCTGATCAGACATATATATAACTTTACTTAGCGCTGGGGAGAGACGTACTCGTACTGATAGAATTTAAACTCTCTCCACTGACCATTATTGATGAAAGTTTTAATTTCATTCTGCTCATCTATAAACAGTTTTGCTCAGGTATGGAAAGACGTGTCGAACTGAAGGAGTGAAAAAGATATCTAACACAGGCTACAAGACAGTAATATATAATGCAATAGGGAAAACCACCAAGGCAGAGGTGCTTGTATGTTTTCTAAGCTTCACACGAGGCTACTGTCAGTCATATGAAAAGATATATTCTCAGAAGAGCCCGAGGTGTGCCCCCCACCCCTCCTTTTCCCGCACACCCTTTTCTCCCCCTCCACCCACCCACCCACCCACCCCAACCATACCCTCACCCTTCCCCACCATCCTCTTTCTCCCCTCCTCACGTCGCCCCCTTTGTTCCTTCTCTGATGCATTCCTTACGTCCCCCTCTTCACCACATTTCTCTCCCCTCTTTCCTTGTCTCTCTGTCCTGCCGCCCTCCTCCCGTCATCCCTATCCTCTTCACCTCCACGCCTTTATTTCCCCTTATCCCCCACCTTTTCTCGCCCCACTTTCCTATTTCCCTCCCGCTTGCCCTCCAATGTCGATAAATACTTCAGTTAATCACTCGAATTACACTAGAGGCAATGGGCATAAAATAATTGGTAAACGATTCCAGTCGCATGATGCTAAGCATTTCTTCTTCAATAGAGCTGTAAATATATGGAATAAATTGCCCTCCAACGTAATAAATTGTAATACAGTACAAACCTTTAAAGGTCGCATGGATAAGTATTTGGCATCCAACCTCCAGCTTAATATGTTTACTCCTGAATAAAACACTTGTGTATGTATAATTTTCAATTTTATTTCATTTTAGGTTTTTAGAGCCTGGATCAATTTATTAAATGCAAATACTGTATAGTATATTCAAAGATAGCCCTGAGTTAACGGTCACTACTCATACTTTCGACCTGTGATGGACTGTGGATCACTGAGGGTCCCTGTTAGTTACGTGGCCACCATCGGGATTTTTTTAATGTACCAGGGGTCACTGCTTCAGGAGGTGACTTGTTTGCTTGTCCCGCATGGGAAAGTTTCTATGGTGGTACTGCTCTTAACTGGCGGCTAGGGTGGGGGACCAACCTCTGTACAGTTGTGCTATGTTTCCCAAACTCACAATGTGAAACTGCTGTTATATATGTAAAAGGCATCACAAATAAGATAAACACATATGAATACAATGTTAACGTATGTATTATGATATATGAATGAACATAAAACTTATTATGCATGAAATATTTATACAGCATACAGAAACGTGGCATAAATAATTTACAGTGTTGCTAAAAAAAAAATGTTGTCACTTTTATTGGCTTTTACCGTAGTTCTGGGGTGGGTAATAATGTCACAATTATGATTATAAGATAATGTGCAGGAATATAAGTAAAAATATGCTAATTTCTAAGTAAAAAAAAAATAATAATAATACATTAAACCCTCGTGAGAGGCAACACACACAGACCCAGTCTGACCCGGCCAGAGCTTCCTCGTGTCACTTTCCTTTGTGTCCTTGACTCAGGATGGCAGCTCAGCTAGCCCATTCCTCGCATCTACACAGACAAGCTAAATATAATGTACAATATAATGTAAAAGAAAATAACCAAAATGTATCCTAAAATACCATAGATGAGAGAGAGAGAGAGAGAGAGAGAGAGAGAGAGAGAGAGAGAGAGGGGGGGGGGGAAGGCAGGCCAGGGGCAGTGTTGAGTGCATTGTCAAGCTGAGGGAGAGATATAGGAAGGGAGGGAAGGAGGGAGAGAATGATTGAATGAAAAGAAATGATGGCTCCACAACAGCTAGGTCATCTGGTGTCATATGTAAAACAATATTTTTAAATATTATTAGATATGATAAAAATAAAATAAAGAAATGAAAGCACAAGTTTATAACAGTCACTCATAAAAGAAACAAAATTTCCCAGGGTGACGCACATCTCCCCCCAGGAGAGAGAGAGAGAGAGAGAGAGAGAGAGAGAGAGAGAGAGAGAGAGAAAGAGAGGCATCGCGGGTATAGAAAACGTGGCAACAGCGTACAGAGGTTGGTGCCCCACCCTAGCCACCAGTTTAGAGTAGTACCACCATAGTCTCAGTGGAATTAATGGAGCTGGGGCCTGATTGACTGCTGCCTACCTTAATAGCGCCAGGCAAGGCTGCCACACCACCCCTGAATATCCACACTGTGCATTGTGCAATTTCCACACTGTGTCCGCAGACGCCCCGTCAACTCAATGTACCTATACATGGCAACATGCATTAGTTATTTATTTATTCGCTTATTCATTGTACTTTACTACTTCCTCTTTCAGGTTATTCATCCTCGTAGCTTATAGATAATGTAATATAGAATGTAGCTTTTCCTTTTCACTCTTTCATATGAAATTTCCATGTCAGTTTTTCCATGCTGCATGGTGGTTTCTCTCACTTTTTCTTGCCAGTTTTAACTGGAGGATTTGGAGGCGGGGGGAACCTTCTTGCTTTACCATCCTTATCCTTCAGCATGTAGAGTTAGATCTTGTAGTCAAAGTCTACTCTGTAACAAACAGCCTCGAAAGGACCATAAGGTCTGTTGCTGTTCAGTTTCCTTTGAACTCTCCATCGCCACCTATCCCCCTCCCCCCAAGCCATCCCCATGTCCTCCCGATCTCATCTTAGCGCCTCTTTCATTCTTTTCTCCCTCTGTCATACCATCTATTCTCATACTCTACCTCTTCTCCCCTCTCCCTTCTCCCCACCCCCGTTCCGTTTCCCCTGCCGCTGACCCCCAATTTCCCCTGCCTTCTCTTCTCCCCTCCCTCGTGCCCAACTACTCCTTTCTCTTCTCCTGCCCTCTCTTCTTCTTTGCTCTCCTTCTCCTATTTGAAAGATATAGTCAAACTCTTGTACAAGTTTCTAACAGGCTAACTGGTCTGCTGCAGTTAGCCTCTCCTCTTATGTTCTTATGTATGTTTTCACTCTCTCACCTCTCTCTTCACCCCGTTCCAACTTCCTCCACTCCCGCTCATCCGCCTCAGGTCAGTGGGGAGGTGGGGAGGAGGAAATGAGGTGATCAGTCCCAAGGCCATCGTTATCATTACCCCACCACTTTTTATCCGTCTGCAGAATCAATGTTCGTTTCAATCCGGCTTCTGTTCTGCCTGATATGCTTTTTCTACTGATGGTGAACATGAATTATCTGCACTCTGGGTATCATATGTTACAAGTCTGAGGCAGCTGTTACAAAAGTTTCGAATATCTTACATGGCATTCTGTACCTCAAGATAAAATCGGAGTTACAAGGCAGGTCATTCAACACAGTACGACATTACTCCTCCCTCCCCACCAGCCACTCTCTCTAAAACAATTACACCCCCTGAGCACTACCCCTGTGGCGAGTCTTCACCCTTATCTTTCCCTCCCACTGTTACCTATCTCTTCTTCCCTCTTATATTTCTCCCTTCCTCCATGTTACCTACCTCTTCCTCAATCTGTCTCTCCTATCTTGCGCCCCATCTCCCTCCTCTCTTCTATCCTATCTTTCCTCTCCTTCACTTCCCACTTCAGTCTCTCCTTTCTTCCATAAACTCTCATATTTCCCTTCTCTCTCTCCTCTCCTCCCTTGTTTCCCCTTCCCTGTATTACCCCTCATCTCTCTCTTCTCTTCTTTCTCCTCCTCAGTCTCCCACTCCCTCCGTTACCTCTCCCCCAACTAGCAAGAACAATAACATCCCCTGAGCTCCTCCTGCGGCATTTCTCTCTCTCTCTCTCTCTCTCTCTCAAAAACAATAACACCTCCTGACCTTCCTCCCCCCTGCGGCGTCTCTGTCCAACCGGGGGGAACAAGGGGTGTAACCGCGACGAAGAGAGTCACGGCCGTATTCTTAAACATTTCCTTCCCTTGTAGAGGCATGGGAAGGAAATCTTTAGCCGAATTGGTATTCTTAAAAAAAATCCTTCCCTTCCTGGGCCGCGCGAAGGGAAAGATTTTTCCTCTGGGCAGCAGAAATTATTGGAACTTCAAGGAATTCCTTGACCCTTCTCTTCAAAAATTCCTTCATAAATTTTGTGCTTTCTGTTGTGGTTCATTGTCTTATATATATTTAAAATGTTGACAGAAGTTACTGTATAATTTTATTGATGCAGTTTACAACGCTATACTAATGTTTAAGCGCTATTTGTGTCTCTTTAAAAGTGTTACCCATGTCGGCTGAGACAATAAGCCAGACATAAACAGAGTAGACGACGTACTACCTCCGATATTCATCCAGTCTTTTATGATCTGCCACTGACAAATCTTATACCTTATGGCCAGGGTCAAACGAGGATTCATTTCAAGAAACATTTTGGTTGTTAATTTGCCTGAAAAAGGAAAATCTGCCGTCAAGGTCACACGTGTGGTTCGGCTCATGTCTTCCAGCAGGAAAAAAAACAGGTGAGCGCCGCCATGCGAGTAGACGAGACGGACGTTAATAAGTGATTCTTACACTTACTAATAACAACATTAAGCGTAATAATATTCCTCGAAAATAATTTATCAAAATATTGTCTTGAGGAGTGAACATGCTGCGGTGTTGGCCAGAATGGCATTTATGGCTGAATACAAACCAACAGTATACTGTAGATGTGGTGGCGACCTCCCACGTCTCAAATGTGTTGTGCTTTCATTATCCAGCACGAGATATGCGTGTTTTGATGTATTAGTTTATAAATTTAACGCTCCATCATACCAAATATCAGCAGGATGGGTCATTTTAGTTTAACAGGGCTACCAACCTGAACATTTTTCCTTCCCTTCCAAGGAAATCTTTACGCATACTGAAGGGAAAGAAAAATCCTTCGAAGGGAAGGAAAAGTTTAGGGAAGGAATAATCTTTAAGAATATGGCCGTCAGTGCCTTCCCTCTACATCCTAATGACCGTGACTGGCCGACTGGGTGGTTAGATGGGTGGCTGGGGCAGGTTGATGGATGGATATCAAGATAAAGTAGGTGGACAGATGCATGGCTTGGTTGAGGTAGTTTGCTGAATGGAAGGAGAGAGAGAAAATGGATATACAGATGGATGGCTAGTTGAATTTATCGATGGCCTGGTGGATGGGTGGTAGAGATGAAGGATGGATGGATGGATGGATGGATGGATGCTCGGCCTCCACTATCTTTCATCCGCCCTCTTCCCCTTCAAACTTTTTTTGCCCGTCTAGTCTTTTTTTCTCTCCCCCATCACAATCAGACTCTCTCTCTCTCTCTCTCTCTCTCTCTCTCTCTCTCTCTCTCTCTCTCTCAATAACCCCCTGCCCTGTGTCTCTCTTAATTTCCCTCTCTCCTCCCTCGTTCTTTCTCTTGGTTTCTCCCATTCCTCTTCCTTTCTCTTCCTTGCTTTATCTCCTTCTTCCCTTGATTTCTCTCTTACCTCACTTTATTCCTCTTGGTGTATATCCTTGATCCCTCTTACGCCCCTTATGTTATCCTTTTCCTTCATTCCTTCTTCCTCTCTTCCTTTTCCTTCATTCTCCTCATCCTCGACAGTATATCGTCATTCCTTCGACTTTCCACTTCTGTATTAAAGCTTTCTCCTCTTCATACACTTCCCTATCATTCTCTTGAACATATCCTCTCCTTTCATCTCCTTCATTTACACCCTCTCTTTGCGTTCATACCACCCCCACACCCAAAACTCTCCACCCTCCCATCTCCTCACACCTCTCCCCCTCCCAAGTACTTTCCCTTCTCCTAAATGCAATCTCTTTCCCCTTCAATCTTCTCTTTCTTAAAAATCAGTTTATTTCCTAAGTCATCTCCTTTCACCCATTTCGTACCCCCCCCTCCGCCTCTCGTATTCGGTCCCCACACCCCAAACCACCCCCCCTTTCTCAAATCTCCCCACTTTCTTCCTCCTCCCTTTTTCTCTCTTCTTCTCCTTAATCATTTTTTCCCCTCTTCTCACCCCCTTTGCTACCCTACTCTTTACACTCTCATTCCATCCCAACCCTTCCGTACCACCTTTAAGCCTCTTTACCTTCATTCTCCTCCTACTCTGTTCTTCCTTCCTCTTCCTTTAATTGTTCCCTTGCCCTTTTCCTCTGTTTTCATCACCTTAATCCTCCCTCTCTCTTTTCCCTCGTTCCATCCACAGAGCTTCCACCCTCTCCCTTCACCATCTCCCTCAAATCTTCCCCACCCTACATTCCCTCCCTTTCCCCAGCCACGCCTTCGTCATCACCACTATAATAACTCATACCTGCTCCAGGGGACGTACAAGCGAGTTAGATCCCGTCCACCTGCTCTCTGCTCGCTCCGGGGCTTCTTAGTGCTTTCCTTGTAATTCCATCAACAGCAGTGCGAAGATGTCTGAGTTCCACGGTTTTTGTTATCCACGTTAAACTGTTATTATATTCTATGGGTATTTATGCACTGATCAACCAACCCTCCATCATCTTCCCCATCCTTGGCCCCTTACTGTGTCTACAGCACAATCTCAGACGTTACCATTAATATTCATTTAAGTGTGTAGGTCCAAGCAAGAATAATTGTACCGTTTTTACTCTAACCCGGCCTAAAATTGCCATCTCTCCAATTTGAGCACTGAGCTGTAACGATATTTTAACACTATAATACAAAGCTTGTTACGAAAAAGTGCTAAAGAAAGAAGGTAGAGCCACAGCACTGTCTTTTGCCGTCAATGACCTGCGTGACACAAACTACAAAAGGATGAAAACTGGGACAAGTTAAAGTGAAACACCTATAGTATATGTTCTGACTTACATTTACGTTTTATATATTTTAACTGCCTGCTCTGTAATTTAATGCCATACATTTTTTAAGTCTGTGGCAGCTGGACTTAGGAGTAAACATACTAGGAGACTTGTACGTACTATGTAACTGTTTGTATATAATTAATAGCATTGACGGGGATTTGTATTGTGGAAATATACAGGCTCTAAAATCACCGAAAATGAGCAAGAAATCCTCCTAAGGCACAGGAATGTGCTAGAAAGTGTCCTAAGCTTGCGATAATGTGCTAAAAATCCTTATAATCCTTAAAAATCTGCCACAAATCCTTTAAAACCGAAAGAATTAAATAGAAGGCGTCCAAAGCCAGTATAAAAGTGCTTTTTATATTTCTAAGCCTATGAAACTGTTAAAAATCCTAGGCCAAACTAATGTTACTAGAAAGCCTCCTAAGCCAGTGAAAATAATCTTAAATTCTTTCTGTGCCTATCAGAGTGTGCTAGAAATCCTAAGCTAAAAGAAGGCACTAGAACCCCTTCATAACTCCATAACAAAGTGCTAAAAATTATAGTCTCCTAACCCATGAGAGCCTCCTAAGACCACGAAACTACAGCCTCTTGTTGCAGTAAACTGTCTGATTAATGTGCTTTTAATTACACTACTACCTGTGCTTAGGTGTACTTTATATACTAATTACAAGGGTGTATACTTGAGTTCCCTCGTTGTATTCGGATAAGATTACTCTCTCTCTCTCTCTCTCTCTCTCTCTCTCGTGCTCCCGTTCCTTTGAAATCGGGCTTTGTATTACGCCATCTGTTGACTCAGTTGTTGAAAGTCACTGCTGTTTTTTTTACTGCTTTCCATCGTGGTGTGTGTGTGTGTGTGTGTGTGTGTGTGTGTGTGTGTGTGTGTGTGTGTGTGTGTGTGTGTGTGTTAATTACTATCAATCGATTATAGTCAACATTTTTAATCAACTGCACTGGGGAAGATATTACAAATGGCTAAATCTAACCCTTTCAATATGGAAAAAAAAAAATCCCCTTCCCTATGCTGAATAAAATCGTCTAGAGACAAGAAGAAGCTAGATAAGACGTCACCGTACTGAAGAGGTTAAGAAATATCCAACGCTTTCTCAACCTCCATCTCACTCCAGACACTTAAGCCATTATCACCGAATAATCCCAGCTCTTATCCTGAAGGCAGACAGGTTTTCAGGGCAAGGATTTTATACTGTGAGTTTATCGCTAACTGACACTCACGCGACGTCACTATTATAAGTACAAATCCGTGTTAAGAATTCTAAGTGAATTTCGAGAAATATTCAAGGCCTTCCCAAATTCCAGCTTATGGTACTCTGTTAGTCCGTCTATTGCCTGACGCCGCAACCTGTGAGGGGTGACTGACTAAAGGACTTTCGGCTGCTTCTGTCCGCACTCAGCAACGATCCCTTTTCCCACAGCAGAACATACATAAGAACATAAGAAGAGAGGATAACTGCAGTAGGCCGGTTGGCCCATGCTAGGCAGCTCCTAGAAGAGTAACTGAACTACTAGAATGAGATAAGGATAGCAAAGAAGAAGGCTCTCCCCCGCCCTCCAAACCCTCCAGCCGAAGCCGGCAGGAAAAAGTCAGAAAGAACACCACGCCGTATAGAAAAACTGGCGTGGACATTTTACAGGAAAGTGTGAAAGGAGAACAGAGACTATCATAGTGTAACCTGAAAAGAAAAAAATTTTGAATTAGTATTGGTTATAAGATTTTCTTTATTCTATATCCACCCCTTATTTGTCATATGCTTATCTAGCCTATGCTTGAAACTCTCAATGGAAGAGGCAGCAACTACTTTACTAGGTAGCTTATTCCATTCGTCTACTGCTCTATTACCAAACCAATTTCTACCGATTTCCTTACTGAAACGGAATTTTTCTAGTTTGAAACCATTATTTCTAGTTCTATCCTGTATGCTCACTTTAAGTACCTTGCTAATATCTCCCTTATTTATACCATTCATCCACTTAAACACCTCAATTAAGTCTCCCCTTACTCTACGCCTCTCGAGCGAATGCAGACTTAGTCTTTTTCAGTCTGTCTTCATATGACAGGTTCCGGACGTCATGTATCATTTTAGTCATTCTTCTCTGTACATTTTCTAACGAATTAATATCCATTCTATAGTAAGGACACCAGAATTGTACTGCGTAGTCTAAATGTGGCCTTACTAATGCTAGATAAAGTTTTAGTATTACTTTAGATGATCTATTGCTCACGCTTGAAATAAATCCTAGGACCCTATTTGCTTTATTTCTCGCATTAATGCACTGTTGCCTTGGTTTAAGGTCGTTACTAATCATAACTCCTAGATCTCTCTCGCATTCCGATTTGCTAATTTCTTTGTTATCTAAGCTGTATTTAGTATCTCCAATGGTCTTGCCTACGTTAAGTACTTTACATTTTTCAACGTTAAAATCCATTTGCCAAGTTTTAGACCATTTGGACAATGTATCGAGGTCTTTTTGTAAGTTATGGCAATCGTCAGTAGAGTTAATGATACGCCCTATTTTTGTATCGTCGGCAAATTTGCTGATGCTGCTATTGACTCCTAAGTCTAGATCATTTATATATATGATAAATAATAAGGGACCGAGTACTGAACCCTGTGGTACACCGCTAGTTACTAATCCCCAGTCCGACTTAGTTCCATTTATTAATACTCTCTGCTCTCGTCCTTTCAGCCAGGATTCTATCCATTTGAAGATATCGCCGTCTATACCGTGTGCTCGAACCTTTCTAACTAACCTTTCGTGTGGGACCCTATCAAAAGCTTTACTAAAGTCCAGATAAATAACATCGTAAGCTTTATCTCTATCTACTGCCTCATAGACCTCCGAGTAGAATGACAACAAATTTGTGAGGCAAGATCGTCCTTGCCTGAATCCGTGCTGACTTTCGTTTATAAGATTAAATTTTTCTAAGTGTTCTCTAATCTTATTTGCCAAAATTGACTCTAACATTTTTCCTATTAATTGACGTTAGACTTATCGGACGATAATTCGACGCAGCTGATTTATCACCCTTTTTAAAGATGGGCACTACGTTTGCGGTTTTCCACGCCTCTGGAACTTCTCCTGAACTTAAAGAGTCATTAAATAACGTTAAAAGTGGCTGACATAATTCTTCTTTGGTTTCCTTTATAATTTTTGCATATATATCGTCCGGACCTGGCGATTTTTAAGGTTTTAACTTATTAATTTCTTTCAATACGTCCTCCTTACTAATGGTTATTTTACTAAGAATATTTTCCGTATTCTCATGGTAAATATTTGCTGCTTGAGGGACCAGGCTTAGATTTTCCTTGGTGAATACTGATATGAAATAATTATTTAGGATGGAGCACATTTCTTTATCTTCACTGGTAATGTCACCTGATTCTGTTCTGAGTGGTCCTATCCTATCTTTATTTTTCGTTCGGTACATTTGATAAAAACCCTTGGGGTTTTCTTTTGATTCACTGGCAACCTTAATTTCATAACTTCTCTTTGCTTTTCTTACCTCCCTCTTTACTTCTCTATTTAAAATTGTGTACCGGTTACGTAAGTGTTCCTCTCCACGTTTTATTTTTCTATATATTCCTTTCCTTTGGCCTATGAGAGATTTTAATCTGTTGTTTAACCATCTAGGTTCTGAATTATTAGTTCTAAACGGTTTTGAAGGAATATATCTATCTTGGCCTCCGTGTATTATATTTATTAACTCGTTATACTTCTCACTGGTCGAACGTCTGCTTGGTACTGGAGCTGAGTTAATTTCCATCACCTGGACTACATTCCTATCTACCACCTCCCCCCTCACAGACACCTGACAGACATCCCCAGGTGTTTCCTGCGCCTGACCTATGACCTGGGGTTCCCCACTGACCTGACATTCCCTCAAATAGCTAATCTCCCTGTGGAATACCGTTCGAAAATAAGCTCTTAAGCCATCGAAATCTCCTAGATGAAAATTAGGAACGGTGGAGGTATTTTCAGTGGAACAGACATCCCAAATAAATTTGAACTTAATTTCTTCATGATCGCTATTACCAAGTCGTCCACCAACCTCTATATCGCTAATGATATTTTCTTTATTAGCTAAAACCAAATCTAGTATATTATTACCTCTGGTGGGCTCCCTGATATACTGATAAAGGAAATTATCCTGTACTACCTCTAGAAATTCCTCTGACTCTGCATCTCCTGTCTGATTTCTCCAATCTATCCTTGGCAAATTAAGGTCCCCTACAATTATTACTAAGCCGGACTGTGATGCTTTCCTAAATTCCTCCCAAAGGTATTTACTATCAGCTCTACTTAATTTAGGAGATCTGTAAATTGCTCCTAAGACTAATTTCTCCCTATTGTTACTAATTTCAACCCAGACACTTTCTGTGTCCCTATTTACTTTAATGTCTGCTTTATTGTAACAGTTTAATGAATCCTTTACATAAATAGCTACCCCTCCCCCCTTTCTTCCCTGACGGTTTGACACAAAAATATTATAGCCTTTTAACTGATATTCTGCTAAAAATTCTCGAGTGTCTGTATTCATCCAAGTTTCACTAATAACGGCAACGTCTATTTTCTCTGCACAAATTAAAGCCCTCAGTTCATCCATTTTATTACGTAAACTCCGGCTGTTTGTGTAGTACACTTTCAGATTATTACTAGTAGTTATGCCTCTACCTTGACATTTGGTGTTATTTAATTTATTACTAACTGGGAAACTCTTTACTTTACTAATATAACAATTTTTTGTACTATCGCTTATCGCCTTCTATCATCGCTTGTTCTATCATCTATCATCGCCTGCTCAATCGGAGGTGCCTGAGTGGATGTATCTACACTATTGGTTGAACTTTTGTTCTTAATTTTGCAAGTATTGATGCATCTATCCAAACATGGTAATAATGATTTCTGAGTGTAGTTGCTGCATCTTTCTGTACACCTACTTCTCAATCTCGAAAAAATCCCTCCAACTCCCTATTTATCATTCCAGCTAAAACAGTAACTCCCTGCCTGCTAAGATGAGTCCCATCCCAACTATACAAGGCACTCCGTCCATAAAACCGGTCCCAGCTGTCTATGAATGGTATTGCATTATCTTTGCAATACCTTTCAAGGCGGCAATTAAACCCTATTGCCCTGCTCAACCATTCCCTTCCAACCCGCCACCTTGGTAAAACACCAAGCACTACAGGGGTTCCTCCCCTCTCCCTAACCTTTTCTAACATCAACTTGTACCTTTTCCACAGTACCTCACTCTTACGGCTACTAATATCATTGCCTCCTACACTGAGGCACACAGTGGGTTTGTCACCACTTTCCTTTACGATATTTGAAATTTTTTCTACCACATTAGCCACCCTGGCCCCTGGAAGACACACATGTTTAGCGAGCGGAGTATACATGGCCCTGTTCAGATATCTCACCTGGGAGTCTCCAACAACAACAACATTTTTCTTACCTTTCTTGTTCTGATTATACTTACCTGTACTGGAAGTTCTCTCACCTTCCTTCTCCTCTACTTCCTCTCTCTGCCTTCCCTTCACATTCGTCCCGTAGTGCGTCGAAGGCATTAGTGGTCTTAACTTCCGTTTGCTTCTTAAGAGTGAACTTCGTTGCACCCTTGTTAACTAGTGTCCAACCTTCAGCCATTTTCTCTTTCTCCACCAACATCTCCTCCAACAATTCCCTCATTTGTGCCTTCTCCTGCCTGAGAATTTGTACCTCCCGCTTCAGTTCGAGAAGTTCCTCCTTTAATTCAAGGTAGTCCTTTTCAATACCTGCAGTGGGGACACAGCTCTCTGCCGAGGAAGCCATTACGCACTAGTTCACACAAGGTAGCACACACTATCACGGGTCACTACGGGTCACCACAACACACTAGCACAACACTTTCACGGATTACTAGCACAGCACTATCGCTGAACACTACAACACACTAACACAGATCACTAAAACACACTAGCACAACACTATCACAGATTTCTAGCTTGTCTGAACAGACTGACCGCTAATTCTACACAAGCACTGAGCTCGAGGATAATTTAACGTATAATGTCAGTCCCGAGTTTAATGAAAGCTGGCCTACATCGATGCTTTTCCAAAATTCCAGCTAATCAAGGATATAAACACATCCATAAACTTTGCTTCAAGGTAAGAGTTAACAGAATCGGTGCCTCGACATCTGCGAACCTATGTGATTCTATCCGGTTCGACTGGCGGATTCGGTATGTTTCCCCCTCGTCCCTGCTCACCCAGAAGTATAATTGGATATAAGACTACTTCTACAGGTCGTCCTCTAAGGGAAGATTGGGTCCTTGCAAAATTGACTGTCTGCCTAAATGACCCTCGTAGAGTTAATAAGCATAAGTATAAACTTTCTCCTTCTCTTCCTCCTCCTCATGATCATCATTATCATCATCATCATCTCTATTTTTCTTCTTCAGCCATGCTATGCGTTTGGTGAATTCGGAAATATCAGCACATACGCGCAGCTTCCCCAACTGGACCTTACATAATCCATCCTAATCATTATCACCGTAGAATCTCATCTCTGATCCAGGGAGAAACTGGATTTAACTTCACTGATTTCAGTAAAATACGAGCTTCGCTATTTTAAGACTTCTTCGATTTGAACGAGACAGCAATTTCGAATCCTATCATGTGAGTGGGTGATTTCAATGCTGTTAGTACCTATCCAACGGTAGCAAGGATCGGTATTAGCACATCTACAAGAAGCCGTCTCATTTGAAGCGCACTGCAAGCAAGATGTATTAGCGATTAAAATACGGTGGTTGTATGCAGTTCCTGAATATTTATTGCAACTGAATAGGATCTGTCGCAGAAAACTTTGGCTAATATTACTTTAATCCGTTCACATTGATATTATCTGTTCTTGTTTATTTCTGCTGCTGACAGGCAGTTATATATTATTTTAGGGCAGCCCCTTTACAGCAAATGAGTTACTGAATACCATATTTAATCCTGCCGTTCGAAAAATCTCCCAAAAGCTGAATGAAATATAATAACGATACCAAGAATAAACCAAATGAGGCATTGTCGCAATGAAGGGGTTATACACATGTAGTTTACGATCACCACTGAGTCTTTTACACACACACACACACACACACACACACTAAGGAGATACAGCCATTACTGTTATAGCCAGCAATTTCAACCCAGCAAAGGACACGAAAGAAGGAAAAACGTAAAAATCCTCTGGTGATAACAATGCCTGGGTGAATTATTACTCATTAGGTAAGGTTTTGAGAGAGAGAGAGAGAGAGAGAGAGAGAGAGAGAGAGAGAGAGAGAGCACTGACTGAGAGGAGATTGAGAGGGTGCAATAAAAAAAAAAAAATGATGGAAGTCTCTGAGAAAGGGAAGGGATTGAGATGCCTGAGACTAGGGAAAAGAGGAGACTGGAACTGGGGTGAGGAGAGGGAAGTGGAGGGGAGGGAAAGGGATGCGATTGTTTCGAGAGGGAAGGGGTGGGGGTTGAGAAAGATTGAGAGGGGAAAGGGAGAGGGGTCAGCGTTTGAGAGGGGATTAATGACACCTGTGAAAGGGGTCCTAAGAGGATTATCCGGCTTAACCCTATTCGGTGCAACCCTTGGCGATTTCCCACACTTACGACCCTAGTATCGTGAAAAGAATCTCGAGTAATATTATTGGTTTGACGAAGTGAAAGGAACGCATTCGGACACGTCGGCGCCGTTGAAAGGCAAGCGCCGCCAAACATATCGTACCGCACCCGCACGCACTGAAACACACACACACACACACACACACACACACGTTTAACTATTATCAAATTTAAAATTAATATAAATATCAAATGACCATATATTTTACCATTCACCAACGCTTATCATGTTTGCCATATATCAAAGCTGTAGGCTTTATTTTCAGTCCGAGGGCTGCAGTATCAATAAACCGTTTACTGTTGTCTCACACACACATCGTCCATAACATGGAAGTTGATAGCTTACAAATCTTCCTCATCATCATCACCACCCTTCCTCCTTCACACTCACTACCTCCCATCTTCCTCACCACCACCTTCCCTCCCTCCATCACCCTCACAGTCACCACTATATTCCCTTCTACCCTACTCTCCCTGTCTCACTACCACCGCTTTTTTTCTCACCACCATCTCACTCACTCGCCACCACTAATACTCTCACTTTCTTCCTTACCATCATAACTCCTAAACCCACTTTCAGTGGATTTACTACTAGGTAGACTAGTTGATGGAGAGGTAGCTATTAGTCAAGGAAATCTAATAATGTAAGCATGTAAATAATTTCTGGTTATACATGCAAGTATTTTTTTTTATGCAAGAAAGAAGGAACCAAAGGGCAGGACCTACAAATTGCTCCCTCCAAGAAAAAACGACAGCAGAGCCAAATTCAAGATCAGTTCATTTCGAGATGCCTGGACACACTGTGTATGAAAGACTGGAGACCGTAGGCAGTAAGAAAAACAGAGATGGAGACAATTCCAGAGTTGACCTGTTGCATACATGAATGACTGGAGCAACGGTTAACTCTTGCATTAGAGAGTTGGACAGAAAAAGGGCTGCGTTTGTTGCTAAGACGGGTGCTGCGTGCCTGCCGTGGTGGTGGAGGGATGCAAACAGACAGTTCAGAGGAGCAGTGACCATTGAAGTGGCGATAGAAAAGAGACAATGATGCAACAGTGCCGCGAAGAGACAGAGGTTGAAGGGAGCCAGTAAGAGTTAATGAGACGAAAAGTCTCCGACTCCATCCTGTTGAGAAGAACTGTGTGGGGAGCTTCCCCACACATGACAGCTGTGCTCTACACAGGAGCGAATAAAACCCGTGTATAAAGTCAACAACTGTGCAGGGCCGTGGGTTAGGGCTTCCTGACTAAAACCTCCCTAAGTGAAGAGTTCAGTCCTGCTGTGGACTAAAAATGGAAAGTACATAATGATGATGATGAGAATACTACCATATATTTCTTTCTAATGACTGAATATAATATTTAGCTAAGCGAGTTTCAGCCACACTCAAAAAAAGTGTGTAACCAGTATACGGGACGAGGACCCAACTCGCCATGTATCCCACCAACCACTTTCCCCAACCTCCCCCCTTTAGAAAGTAGTTATTTATTTTTCAAATGTCATTACCACTATATAATAATGAATTTATAGAAGTAAAAGATTATTCTTATTAATTAATTTTACATGTGTGGTGTGAGGACTGTGTTGGTGCGTGAGGACTGTGTTGGTGTGTGAGGACTGTGGTGGTGTGTGAGGATTGTGTTGAGTGAGGACAGTGGTGGTGTGAGGACTGGTGGTGTGTGAGGACTGTGTTGGTGCGTGAGGACTGTGGTGGTGTGTGACGATTGCGTTGGTGTGTGAGGACTGTGTTGGTGAGTGAGGACTATGGTGGTGTGTGAGGATTGTGCTCGTGTGTGAGGTCTGTGGTGGTTTGTGAGGATTGTGTTGGTGTGTGAAATATAATCTGTTCGTGAGAACAAAACAGACTCGACCTTCTCATGGACCCACTTCACGTATGACTAAGGAGTGAGAAACAGGTAGACCTTTATCATACAAATGGATGGCGAGTGAGAAAGGGCCGGGGAGAACAGGAGGTAGATAAGGCAGAAGGCGGTAGATGTACGGGAGATAAATGCTTGAAAAGGCATACATATTGCATAATAATTGCAAAATTCCACATCAACAGCCTTGTGCCTTACCTACCTCCTATTCTGCCTGCCCCTCTGTTGTATAATAAAGGTCTACCTGCTTCTCACTCCTTACAGCTGAAGGAGGTCCTTGAGAAGGCTGAATCTGTTGTCACCAATATATTATATAGGTATTTCTAAATCTGAGTACTCCAAATTAAAACTGAAGGGCACAGAGAAATATTTAGTTATAACCAATTATTCAAAGGGCACGGTAGCTCTGTCTGCTCATGCTACGCCCCAAGGAGTATTCAGAGCAATGCAATAACAAATATTCAATTATGAATAGTTATACCCAAAACATCATCAATATACAGTATAGATCAATAGTTATTCAGTGGGCAGTCAATCCCAAAATACTGACAAATTAGTCAGTAGACTGTCCTTCTGATGTCAGTTTATTAGTAATTTCCCACTGGTCAATCACTAGCCTATCACAGACCTTTGTCGGTCAGCCAGTCAGTCTCTCCAGAAGTCAGTCCCTTGATCCTTTGTTAGTAGTCACCACGAGAAAATGCAGCTGCCAGCCAAAGCTCCATACATGTGGGGTCACCATTAAATTCTTACGAGTAGACTGTTAACCAGGAAACGTGCCAGTCTTTGGATTACTGAATCGCTTAGAGCAGCCTGTAGCTTCCTGGTTAAACTCTATATCTCTATTAACCGGAGAACAAGCTGTTCCCTGGTTAATGCACAGGCACGGTGTGGATATGAGGGGTTAGGTCCAGAGCCTTGCCTGGCTCTTTCAAGGGAGACAGCAGTCAATCAGGCCCTAGCTCCTTCTCTCCATTGCGAGACCATGCTTCATTTCAGCTGATCCACCCCCTGCAGCATCGACCCCTGGTAAGTTAAAAAGATCTCGACGGGTGCCAATTAACTAACAGGGCCCTCAGTGACCCACAGCCCGTCACAGGTCGAAAGAGTAGTAACCGTTAACTCGGGGCTATCCATGCCTATGCTCCTAATCTATGTATTTTCCGGTGGTATTTGATCCTACGCACTTGAACATCCTTTTACTCTACACTTACAACTAATATAAGTAAGCTGGAGAATTCTTATGCTGCAAGATCCTCACCTTCCGTATCTCTATTTACGTCTATCATATAAGGAAATTTTTAAACAAAAATATAATCCGTATATAACGTAAACTCAGTCATAATCTATACATATTCGCAGACATGCATATTCATTCTTAATTTCCAAAACAAGACTTTCACTGATTGGGCATGTTACTATAGCATTTCATACATACTTTATTTCAATGCTGATCACAGGTGTGCTTGTGACATACTTGACATTGTTTCGTGGACGATTTTACTTTAGGGCGATTCTGAGTGTATCCTGGACCATAGACTCCAGGCATGAATGACACTTGTGCCGCTTGCCTGATCTGTTCTCATGTGTTACTTCTGGGACGGCCTCCTCTACATCTCCCTGTCCAAGCATCAGATTCATCTTAGCTATTGTATTCCTGATCAGACCACAAGCCTCAACTTTTCTTCTTTCAATTTGCGGATTACACAATGCCTTCATTATCTGCCAGCCATAGGAGATTGAAGCAATTTTTCTTGGGTCCTGATTATTATATAACGAATAAATTGTCTGTGAATTTACTCTGGCAGTGTCGACAATGTAGCCAAGGGCATTCACTGTCCATCTTCTAGATTTAGTG
Source organism: Coenobita brevimanus (assembly GCF_032717465.1). Classification (NCBI taxonomy): domain Eukaryota; kingdom Metazoa; phylum Arthropoda; class Malacostraca; order Decapoda; family Coenobitidae; genus Coenobita; species Coenobita brevimanus. The sequence continues at coordinate 23,112,397 of NC_136977.1, forward strand.
TGTACTGTATGAAAACTTATTCTCTGATCCATAATGCCAGTGCCTCCTTTAGTGAAATCATACAATTTAAATATAGCTTTTTTTTTTTTTTTTTTTTCAAATCATCATCCTTGGTAATGCCTAATATAGGGGAGACTGTGCTCAGAAGTAACACATTTTTCTTACCTTTGCTTTTGGTGGGTGTTACATAGGATTCAGTGTTATTTCCTCCCCGTGTTTCTTCCAGTAAATTTGGTATGACCTATCTTGCCTTTCTGTGACTGTCTTTATCTCTGGTGGTATGCCTTTCCTGGTAGAATCTATAGTACCTAAGGCTGAGATACCTTGTGTTTGAAGCCACTCCAGTAACTCTATACTGGTATACAATCTATCCAGGCTAATAATCCTACCTCTAAGGTCGACTGAGGCTTGTAACTGACTTACCAGAGCTTTCACTGTTGGGACTGTACCGCGTATGTAGTGTGGCCCTGGCTCTCCAGGTTTACCTGAATATACAGCTGTCCTAAAGGTAAATGGATATCTAACAGCATTAACAGATTTATATAGGAGGCCGTAGAGTACGGGTTTGCTCTTATTGTAGTCTGAACCCTATTTGTGTTCTGCACCCATACAACGTTTCATCAGTGGTCAAGAAGCAACAACAATTACTGAACTGTTCAAAAAGCTCCCTGATTGCTGTAAACCGAACGTGTACCCATCTCTGGTGTCTGGTATCAATGTTGATCGTGTACCCATCTCTGGTGTCTGGTATCAATGTTGATCGTGTACCCATCTCTGGTGTCTGGTATCAATGTTGATCGTGTACCCATCTCTGGTGTCTGGTATCAATGTTGATCGTGTACCCATCTCTGGTGTCTGGTATCAATGTTGATCGTGTACCCATCTCTGGTGTCTGGTATCAATGTTGATCGTGTACCCATCTCTGGTGTCTGGTATCAATGTTGTTAAAAATTATCTTGGCATGTAAGAAACCAAATCGTTTTACAGACATTACTGCTCCAAATACTGGGTGACCAAACCCTTCCATGAAGAGACGATTATAGCAATATTTATTTTGTCCCAACAAGCCTCTTGGATAGAGCAGGCCAGAAAAGCTTTTCAATTCAATGGCATCAGTCATCTTGACGTGTGTTGGTATTTCAGCACTGTCAGTATTATAAATTTCGGTAATTATGCCTTGTGTTAGCATGGGTTACAATACCATCAGCCATATTAGATGTTATAAACAACTCCCATGCCATTATTTCTCTATTAGCTGACCTTGCCTCTCCTAACAAACATCCTTCACTAGGCAATACCTTCTCAACAGGCCTACCTTCTGTATGATTGGTCCATGTTATTGACTTACCGATATCTAATTTTCTCCGGGGTTTCTCTAAAATGCAGGTATATTCCCTGAGCTCGTGTGGCAAGACAAATTCGTCATAATTTTGTTTGTTCAAGCATTAGTCCAAAGTACTGATTAATCTATTTTTCACCAGTGGCTTTCTGTTTCTGAGTGGTACCCACTCTTCTTCATTTTGTCATCATTCTGATCCTCATCTTCATCGTCACCCTCAGCTACTGTATCCAAGGCAAGGTCATCATCATCATCGCCAACTGCCTCTTCCAAGTAATCTTCGACTGGGTCGTCAACATAGTCGAAAGTAAAAGCCATGACTACGTCCGTCTGCACATCCACCCCGTCCCCTAATTAATTGCTAACTAACCGTCGTCCGGCACGCCTACACGAGAGCCGCGAGATTTGTGTGTGTGTGTGTGTGTGTGTGTGCACATTACAATACACGTGTGTGTATCTGTGTGCACAGTACAATGCACATGTGTGTATCTGTGTGTATGTGTACGAACAACCAGTTCATTGGGTATGAGGAGTCATAGAGAAAAAACAATGAATAATACATAGATAATAAAATTAGTGGATGAAATAACTATTTCACTAGGTATGAGGAGTCATAAAGTATGAACAATGAATAATACATAGAAAATAAAGTAGTTTTAATGAAAATAGGAAACGTATCGTACGTCTGGAAGCTGTGTTGATGCCCGTTAGGCTTGCGTAGGCTAAGGTCCCAGATATTCCACTCATCTTCGAGCGTTTTCTTTTTGTTTAGCGCTCTCTACGGGGAAAAATCGTTAATTTTAGAGAAAACGCTCGTTTCAACCCAGTCTTTTCGCTCAGAATCACCATTTGTTGTGTTTCCAGTAATTTAATAAGAAAACAATCGTGAGACCATGCATTGCTTACAAACTAGAGTTTATTGGTAAAAATTAGTTAGGGCGTATCAAAAATGATACGGGTTGCACCGAATAGGGTTAAGGTGGTGGGCTGTATGGGTGAGAAGGGGTGTGGTGTTAGGGGAGGCAAGTGTGGGGCTGAAAGATGTGGAATTATGGGGATGGAGTGATAGATGTGTAATTGTGAGGTGATAGGTGTGGAACTGCGGGGGTGAGAGGTGTGGATGTGAAGGGGAAGGTAGAACAGGTGTTGAGTTAAGGGGATGGCAGGTGTAGAGATGAGTAAGACAGATGCATGGAACTGTGAAGATGACAGGTATAGAACCGGGGAGGGGACAGGGGTACAGCTATGGTATGGCATGTGGAAATGTGGTACGTTGGAAAATGATATGGAGTTGTAGTGAAAAATGTGAAGATGAAGAGTGGACACAATTGTAGAGTTGAGGGAAACGTGTGAAGTTCAGGTTATAAGTACAGAGCTCAACTTACAGGTACGGAGCTGATAAATTGATGTGGAATGAGAATTAGTGGGTGGAAAACGCGTGGAATGGTAAATGTGTAAACGACAGATGTGTCATTGATACACGTGGGAGCGACAGGTGTAGAGACGACTGGTATGGATATGACAGGTGTGTGGATGACAGATGTTGAGAGTTTTTTGTGACAGCTGTGAACAGGGTAGATCTGGGAGTGTGACTCTCTCTCTCTCTCTCTCTCTCTCTCACACACACACACACACACACACACACACACACACAGCTCGGATATATATATATTGTTTCTTTACACAGGATGGCATAAAAAGTCGCACCAATCAACACACCAAAATTCCCGCCTCGAAAGACAACAAAATAGATGAGAAGACAGACCCGATAATCTATCAGGGCACGAGTCACCCCGAGATAAGACCCACCGATAAGCACAGAGACATAAGTAGCCCCTCGCAAGCAGGATCTGGGACAGAGTTACATAAAAATGTCTTAAGTCTGTGTTCAAGATTATTCGTTCATTCTTGTACCTTGGTTCATATATCTACCAACCCTTCACAAACAAAGTAGCGTGAATAAGAACGTGAAAAATATGATGAAAATAAGTTTAATCTTGATATTATTTAAGTGCATGTTGATTTGGTTATCGGGAAAAAATGTTAAAATCCTCTATTACCATGATCTTGGGTTTAGGGATATTTTTGGTACTGGAAGGGTTAGATGTAGCCTTCATTGATCCTTTCGCAACAAGATCTCTCTCTCTCTCTCTCTCTCTCTCTCTCTCTCTCTCTCTCTCTCTCTCTCTCTCTCTCTCTTTCTCAGGCTGAATAGTACTGTCAGAGAGGGCATCATTAAAGTACCAAATACGTTATGGGACTGCAGGCCTTAAGCTCAAGAAAGTCAGTATATATTATGAAACCTGATGCTGGAGCTGATAAGATTTGTGGCAGGTGATAAGACAGGTGATAAAGGAAGTGATACGACAGGTGGGTCCGTCATTACACCCAGCAACCTCCCCCACCCAGACAAGCGTATACGCACCGACCTAACACAATTTATATTCGGCTGTGTACTAACCTCAGGGGTGGAAATTATATATCTTTGTGTCAATCATACGGCTTAAGGGATCACGTGGACTTAAGAGGAAACTGGTCTGGACCGCGAGAAATTCAGCCATAAACTTGACATCCATCCATCTGTGTAACTATGCTGGCTTTGTTTATGAAGAGAAATTCCTTGTACCACTGTCTGTTTATAAAGGGAGCACGAGGTGGGCTGACTGGCTTCTTCGCATATCTCTGGTTCTCTCTACAACTTTTATTTTTAGATACGAGAAGGTAATTGTTGTGATGCCCATTGAAGAATTATATTAATTTTCATGAATCATATAGGTTAGGAGATCACGTGGTATTTAGAACAGCTTGGCACAGCTGCAAATATTCACTGTGAAAGGTTTCTACGATAATAATTTGCATAAAAAAGAGTAATCAGTTCCCTACCGTAATTATGATTAGTACCAGAAGAAAGGACAATGATAATATAAGTGCAGAATCATCTCAGACCTCTTTTCTTCCACCAAAAATTCATCTTAACTTCAAAACAAAAAGTATCTTATTTTATTTTCCTTAAACTTTGGGATACGAAATGTGAAGTTTGTATTTCTGTATTTTCTTTCGTGTAAGGTTATAAGATTTTATTCACCTTTGAGAAACCAATCATAGCAAAAAGATAAAAAAAAAAAACAATCATAGCAAAAAGGAAAAAAAATACAGTAACGTTTCAGTCAAGAATTTCGAAGCTTGTATTATATTCCAACGAACATCAGACATTTTCTCTCTGTTAAAAAAAAAAAAAAAATGACAGCCAAAAGGTTAAGCTCAAGGGGTGACCATATATATATATATTCCTGAATCATGAAGCTTGAAGGATCAGGAGGACTTGAGATGCAACTGGTCTGAACCCCAGGAAATTCACTATAGCAAAAATCCAAGATATCAAATTACTAACCAACTTACCATCAATTTCCTGTCGTAACTAAGGACTGGTAGAAGGGATAAAAATAATAAAGCAGAGTGCACAATCCTTCCATGAATCCTGCTCTTACTGCAAAATTTATCTTAATTACGAGAGGCTAACTATCGAAAATCATATGAGTGAATCCCTACTGAGAAAACTATATACTGTACATTGTCCGAAATCATACAGCTTGTGAGAGGCGAATTAAAAGAAGAATGGGATAAAAGTCTGTCTATGTGGTAGGTCGAGACATACAATGGTTTGAAGAATTGATGTTTTAATATGGCACATTTAAACAGAAACTTTGATTATAGTTTTAATCTTGTGTTTTTGCGATTATTCTGGATTATACCGAACTCATTTATTTGCAAGAAAATGGTTTATGATAATGATAACGATGTAGATGAGAATGTTGATGCTGATGCTGATGAAGGTGGTGATAATAATAACAAATATGATAATGATAAGATGATGATGATGATGATAAATTTAATAATGATAAGATGATGATGATAACAATGATACAGTTCACACAATAACACTAATCTCAGAAAACAAACTCGTAAAGGGGTTCAAGAAATACACCACTGAGAGCATCAGGAGATAAAAATTGTCCCCCTGGAGAGATAAAGATGAGATAAAGATGAACTGGAGCAGGGAGCAGGCAGAGACAGAGAGGAAGAGGGGAGGGGGACGTTTACATATCACCACACACTGCCACAACACGCCACACACCACCACAAAAGCACCATAATGCTGAAAGGAGAATGCACACACTTAGGTTTTATGACGAGGGAGGTGGTGTGTGTGTGTGTGTGTGTGTGTGTGTGTGTGTGTGTGTGTGAGAGAGAGAGAGAGAGAGAGAGAGAGAGAGAGAGAGAGAGAGAGAGAGATGGATTTGGGGACTGTGGAGGATGTTACAGTGTGGAATGTGGGAGAATGTAAGGTTTATAATGCTATGGAATTTGAAGAATGTGGAGTTAGTACAATGTGGAGAGTGGAGTACTTTGGATTTGATGATGGTGTGGAGTATGAGAGATGTGGAGTAGGGAAGAATGTGAAGTAGGGAAGTGTGTCAAGTGTGTGAGGTTATGGATACTACAATGTGAAAGGAGAGTGTGAAGGATGTGGAGTGTGTCAGTGGGGGATGTGGATGTGCAATACTGTGATGAACTGTGAAGTATGTGGAATAATGAAGGCTGTGGATTTTTTTTTCTTGTTGATGAAGCATACTTTCCCCATTTATGACAGTGGGAAATAGAATTTGATGATAATGATGATGGCGATGATGATGACGACGATGATGAAAACGCAAAATGATACCAATGCTGAAGACGACGATTATGACGACTTGATGATGATGATGATGATGATGATAATGAAAACGATGATGATGATGATATAACGAAGAAAGCTAATACGATAAAACGACGCAGACGACGAATATAATATGCCGTTTATGCTGCAATGAAGTGCAAAGTACGTGCAAGATGCAACACTGTGGACTATGAAAAAGTGTAAGAGAAGAACATCAAACTTAATACCTCTCTCGTCTTCCTCCTGTTATGATCCCCCAGTCGTTTAAGATAATTGGCTCCATCACCATACCGGGTAGAGATGGAGAGAGAGAGAGAGAGAGAGAGAGAGGTAATTTCAATCTCTCTCTCTCTCTCTCTCTCTTTCTTTTTACGAGCCCAACACACTAAGCACTTTACGCCAGGAAGGAGCTAAGGAAAGTGCTTATGGTGCTACTCCTCCCAAGGGCTTACCACGCCACCCCTCTCTCTCTCTCTCTCCCCCCGCTAAAACAAATGGCGTGCTGAGGATAACGAAATAGTTCACAGGAAAAGATTTTACGACGCGGAAATTGGTCAGCAAGGTTTCAGTCTGTCTTTTTTAAATTCTATTTTATTTTTTATCCGTATCTGAGCAAAGGCCATGTATTTCGCGCAACGTTTCTAATCCCCTAGAGGCGTCTTGGGGATTTTGTATCTTAAAGTGCCGGGGGAGACAGCCAAATCGCACCCTTAAATGATGCTGTCTACGGCAGCCTACCTTCTGACCCCTTACATATATTTTTTTTAGCATCTTGAATGTGATGGATTGGGTTGGTTTTAATATTTTCTGTAATTCATCGTCTATTTATTTATTTATTTGAGTTTCAAGCACTGTCGTATTGCCGGACTGCTTCAAAAATTTCCTCTTCTTTTCTCCCAATTTAAATCTTTTGGAGCTGTAAATTACTGTTCGATTGTGGCACTGCTTTTCAAATGTCCTGCTTCTCGGTGGAGCGTTTAAATGTTTGGGACTTGTAATGTGTCTTCGTCTGAAATTTTTCGTCTTCCTTGATGTGTGTGTGTGTGTGTGTGTGTGTGTGTGTGTGTGTGTGTGTGTGTGTGTGTGTGTGTGTGTGTGTGTGTGTGTGTGTGTGTGTGTGTGTGTGTGTGTGTTTAGATATGCAGGTGTAAACTGGTGTTTTTTCACACAGTTTCCAAAATTTCCTTCTTCTTTGTTGCCTTCATATCAATTCATGTTCGATTTTGACACTGATTTTAAACTTCTCAGGTCCTTTTCTATTCATTCTTACTGCCTGGAGATTGGAATATTCTGATTTAATTTGGGAAAAAAACTCTAGAATTAAGTGAATTTAAAACACTCGGCCCCCCCCCTTTCTCTCTCTCTATCTATCTATCTAGCTTATCTATCTATCCATCTAACTCACTTCGAAAAGGAGTAGGGGACTCTGTGGAAATGAATAAATTAGTGATAACAAGAATGATACAGAAAACAAAATCATCAATCTCAAGACATTGTTTTTTATTTCCTGTAATAATGTTTCTTGAATTTCACTCTATGTTCTCCTTTTTAACCACTTCAGCACAATGATACCCTTTTCACCTTATTTCTGCCACCACAACTCACACTTACAATATTTTAGCTTCTTAGACGCATCTCATACTAAAGACATTATAAACAATATCCAAAACCACTGTTCCTCACACCACCAGATAATTTTATACAGTTTTGGGGGAGATCTCTCGTAGCTGAAAGATAAAGTTCAGCAGTCCTCATTATACAGGTTAGGTGTGTTCCAGAATACCATCAAAATACCACTACTTTTTTCATTCATCTAGTACTATTATTTAGAGAAAACTGGGAAAATTTGCTTTAAAAGTATCAATGGAACTTTATTATGCAGTTTTAAGACCCAATCCCACACCATCCGCTTCGTGGCTCGAGGCTAGGGTACAGTAAACCAGATCTTTTTAGTCACTGGAGATCACCCTACGACCTTGGTAGCTATTTACATTATAGAGTAAAAGAAAAAAAGTTTTCGGGTGGATTACAACAAGGACTTACCGTACGTACAAGAGCTCTATAATTTACACCCAGGGCTACACGAAACAATACGATTCCCAGGATGCTGTGTTTACGCCTATAGTGGCCAGGATGAACCACAAAAAGCGACGTAAAAGTGCATAGTCAATTAGAGCAGCGTCTAGAAATTCAGGTTTTATGTTCGTGGTGCCTACCGCTGTTACGTCCTCATTTTTTTCCTCCTCTTCGATCTTTTTCCTGCTGTTCTTCTTCCTCCTACACCATTGCTGATTCTGATTCCGTCTCTTCCTCCTCATTTTCCTCTTTCCTGCTTCTCTCATTCCCATTCCTTGTTCTTTTACTTCTTTTTCTTTCCTTTTCTTCTTCGCTCTTCGTTATCATCTGCTCTAAATCTTATATTCAACCCTCCTTCTCCTCCTCCTCCACTTCTCCTTCTTCTTCTTCCTTCTCCTCCTCCTCCCCCACTTGTTCCTCCTCCTCTTCCTCCCCATTTCCTCCTCCTTCTCCTCCTCCTCCTCTTCCTCCTGCTCTTTCATTCCCAACCCTCTTCCACCTCCTTCATCGTACCAATCCATCAACATACATAACACTCCCCAACCTCAGTAAATGCAATTAGTACCTAAGCGGTGGCTTGAAGTGGTGCGCAATAACTCCATTTATCGGCATTTCGTGAACAGAATAGTTAATGCACCTCAGGGAACGGAAAAGCTAGTCTATGCCCACAGTCAGTTATATATAAATAAATAAAAAAAAATCATCCTTTTGCATTACTTCTTTCATTATCTGCATTATACGATGGTGATTTTTTCTTGTACTTTTATTTATTTTTTATGGCAAGAGGGTTAAAAATGCGATCTGATCTTGATGGGGTGGGTGGGTGTTCGGGGTAGGATAGCTGCTTCTCTCTCTCTCTCTCTCTCTCTCTCTCTCTCTCTCTCTCTCTCTCTCTCTCTCTCCCCACCATTAAGAAAAGGAAAATTGAATGAAAGTGTATTAAATTTCGCATAATGTTTGAGACCACAAGAGGAACAAGTTATTACACCGTGAGAGAAAAAGGTCGGAGATAAAGGGCCAGAAGGGGGAGGGGTGATACCATGGCGAAGGTATGCCCTCTCTGTGTGCTCCAGTGTATCCCTGTTCTCTTTTTAGGCTAGTGGTGGAGCTTTTGTGCTTATTAGTTTTTTACTGTCTTGGGCTGGTTCAGGGTACGCCGCTGGGCCAGGGTGTTTTGTGTATGTTAAGGTCTATTGATAATACTCCTTTGCATAGTTGTTGTCCGTTTTAATTTTCCTGTATTGTGTTTAAGGTCTACAGATAATATTCCTCAGTATATTCACTAGCGTTTTTAATTTCCCGGTATTGTGTTATCTCGTATGTAAATCGTCACACGCACGTATATGATTCGTGTATACATGTCCGACCAATATCAGTGCCTGTGAGTGAAGCGTGGGACTGGAGCAGATATATCCTTACTTCATTGTATGAACGTGTTATATAATTCCGGGATATACTACTGTTTATTATGAGTCTGTTTCGAGAACATATTAAGCTTGTTTCTTTAAGAGAGTGCTCATATGCTTTTGGGATATACGGCTGCCTTTTATGAGCGTCCGAGTACATGTTTCAGGGATATATGCTTGTCCTTTAATAATTCCCTTGTGCGTGGTGAGTGAAGAGCGTGGAAATGAAGGTGACCCCTCTCTTCGCTGTCTTCTGTTCTCCGTCAGTCTTGCCCACCTGTGTGTTGTCCTGTGTACCTCATTCTTGGTGCATATCGAAGGTAAAAGTGAGGAACTGTGGGCTTACCTTTTATTTACCTGGCCTGATGAAGACTGTATCGCTTGAGTTTAGTTCTTCTTCCTCGTCTCTCTCTCTCTCTCGCTAATACTGCTGCATCTTCAACGCCATGGCATTCCATTCTGACTTTACACTGCCGTCTGACATTCCGCTGACTGTTCATTCAAAAAGTTTCCTCTGACACATACCACTCCACTCTCACACCCCACTTTGACAGTGACACCCTGCTATGCCATCCCACACTGACACATCTCTCCACTTGGACACAGGACTGACGCACCACTTTAACACTCAGATGACACCTCTCTCTGATACCCGATTCCATTCACACCCACCTCTTAATCGTAACACCAGACTCCAAGCACCCCCACTACGCTCAAAGTAACGTTCCCCCTCTTTTCTGATACCCTCATGTGACACCCCAACTTTAATTCTGACACCACAACCCTCACTCTGACTCCCTCCGTCCCCTACCTCAGCCAACCGTGCATGACAAAAGACTCCCCCCCTCCTCTCGCCCCCTCTGAACATCTCGCCTCCTGACGCTGCTGCCCTCATTGCTACCTTATCTGTTCATTATCTCAGTATTATCGCAACCATTTTACAAGGCTGTCTCGGGGCCGGTTCTCGGGTGTTCGGAATTTATAAACCTTCTGGCGTCTTATCCACTGGCCTTAAATGAGCTACATCTATATTTTAATTTATCTGACGCCTTATGATATTACTCTACTATGCTCACGTGTAACTTAGGGACACCGAATATGAAGAGAAACCTATATACACTTTTCGTAATTTGTTCGAACTCCTGACTGACGATTTTAATCACCTCACCGACACTCATCGTATCCAGAACGCGTAGATGACAGGGAAAGCACCCAGCAAACAGTCCTCCACACTCCGATACGCAACCGTCGCTTTAGAAATCCGGGTTCCAATATTGGTTTTTATTAAGAAATGCTGAAAAAAAAAAAATGTCTAAACGCTTCATAGTCGGCCCTGAACTAGAACCCAGGACTTCTGAGTTGCGGGCAGAACGAATATTCCTCCCAAACTACGAAACACAGCCGTCGATTTGCAGTTTCAGGTCCCTGTTTCAATTCAAAGTGCAAGAGGGTTCCGACCCTTTATACATACCATCCCTGAGGTTCTCCGGCTGGCAGGCTGAGGGTGCAGCTGCCGGCGTCATAAACCGGGCTTTACTCCACTTACGAGCCGCTTCACTGCCGGATAAGGGGTCGTGGTGGGTCGTCCATGTCAAAATACAGCCTGATTTATCCCTGAGTGAGGACAGTACAACACCATTTTTTTTTTTTTTTTTTTTAAGCCGTGGATGGCGGGATTCAAGGAGGCTCTTCAAGATGGCTATCGTGGTACCACTCTAAACTGGCGGTTTGGGTGGGGCACGAACCTCTGTACAGTGATGCCACGTTTTCCATACCGCGATGCCTCTCTCTCTCTCTCTCTCTCTCTCTCTCCATATTTCATTCCTGGTCACTGGACATATTCTTTTTTTTTTTTTTTTTTTTACTTATAATACAGGACTGCATTTCATAGGACCGCGTTTCGTTCCTGGACACATCCAAGTTTTTTCTTTTTTCTTTGTCTTTTCTTTTTTTTTACTTATAACATAGGACCGCATTCTCGTTGGTTTAGGGGGGTTTGTAGCACCTTATCCTTACCGACTTGTTTTTCATATTACACCTTGCTATTCTCTGTTAAAATTTTCACATCTTATCTTCCATGTACCTGGCACAGGTAAAGTGCAGAAGAATATAAAGCAGCCATATCAGAAGTAAACTGGTTGAAGAGAAACGTCCAATAAGATTTTTTTTTTCTTTTTTAACTTTCATCTTGCTACCTCCAAACGATGTAATTTATCTAAAAAAGGACTCCTGTGACTAAAGGGATTAAAGGGAATATAGTAAGAAAGGAAGAGTGTTTTCTTAGATATGAGCGGAGGAGCTGAAGGAGGGTTGTCAAGAGGCATACCAAGTATCTTAATCTTGGTCATATTCAAGGGTTTCATTTGTCTGGGGAGTGTGTACAGTGTGATGAAATTTAAAAAAATATATATATATATTAACCATTCAAAACATGTTGTCCTTCCTTTCTTTTTTTCTTTATTCTTCCATGTTTGATTCTGGCTCCCAAGTGTTTTATACCTGGTCAAAGTCAAAGGTTTCACTCATCATAACATAAATTAAATATTGTGGTGAGAATGGCTGCTGACTAACATCGACATCATCACCCTTCACCACAAAGCATGTAGACTGAGTTAGCGTTAATATCGCCATGGATTAATTTTCCGATCCTGAGCCCGATACAGTAGCTTAAAGAAATCATCAGTAATATCGCTCCGAAACTGGAAGACAGTAAGCATACGTCTGATTGCAGTCTTACTCCAACGTCCTCCAAGCAAGAAGACTAATGAAGCACTCAGGATCATCAGGTTAATCTTAGCATCATTATCCAACAACACTGAAGGCAAAGGATGATACAGTCGAGTCCTCCTCCTTTAACTACGAAGACTAAACACTGAGTAGTATGGCCACTGATTAACTTCGTGATCATTAAGCCAACACAGGAATTAAGAAGATATTAACAGCCTCTAAACAGGAAGACTGATTAAGCACTGAGTATATAGACATAGATTAGCTTCGACATCATAGTCTAACCCAGTACCCCCAAACTAAGAAAACTGAATACTGTCGCCATAGATTAAGTTCGATAACATAACCCGACAACACAGAATAAAAAATATATAAACAGCATCACCACACACACACACACACACACACACACACACACACACACACACACACACACACACACTCCAGTTTTTCTTCCACCTGCCTATTTTATTCAGCTTAAGATGGAGGTTTCAAATATGGGTTAAATATACCTTTCATAAAGTCCTAGGCATAACACACCTCCCTTAAGATGAATAAAATCGTCTCGTAGCAGCTAAAATAAACATTAAGGAGGCTACCCGGCTTTAAGAGGTTGTATCACTAGAGATAAACTGCAGCATCATAATCCAGCAACACACAAGTCAGCCCCCGGCAACACACAAATCATCCCCCTTTTAACATCATCAGTCCAAAAGACGAAAGATTATGTAAACCTAAAGTACTGTCGATCCAGATTATGTCCAACATAATCAGCCAACAACAAAAATACCAGAAGTTATAATTACCATCAACTCTTCTTTAGTTTCATCGCCCTAAAACACGATGATGAAGTTAGCATTATGTATTATCCATCCAGAGTAACTTCGACATCAGAAGCCACCACAGAAATGAAGACGATATGCTAACTCCAAGCCACGAACTCTACTTAAGTAGGAGTTTGATCATAATTTAACCTAACTCCACAAGACAAGATGACTGAGCAGGCATTTAAGTATAATCGCTACAATTTAACCCTGATATCTTTAGCCAGCACAGAAGTCAGAAGATATAAGTACTCTAAATCCCCCTCTTTCACTGCCCCCTCTTTTACTGCATTGCCCCAAGACACGGAGATTGAGTCAGTATTAAGTACTACCACTGCTGATTAAGTTTAGTATCATGACCCCCAAAACACAGGAATCAAACGAAAAAAATACGATCGCCCCAAACGGTGGAGACTGATAAAGCACGAATTTGATCGCAATCTTAACCTAACCCCCCCTTACCACGAAGACCGATTAGGCATTTATCTTCACCACAGATTAACTTCATCATATCACCACAAATTAACCAGGACAAAATTATCAAACACAGAATTTATTATGTTAGTGTGATAGCTTCAAACGATCAAGTAACTATGAATCTGATCTCAATCTTAATACCCCTAAACACAAACACCAAATAAACATTATCATCAGCACAAATAACCCTCAAACTCGTTATACAGCAAATATAATTATGAACATAAGAGGATTAAGTAAGTATTTGGTGTTATCCTCATTAACTCCTACATCGCTAACCCAATACAGAAGTCAGAAGGTATAAACAGACTCATCCCAAAAGAGGAAGACTGAGTAAGCACTGTGAATTATCGATGGAGATTATCAGATTATCCTGGCTATAACCCCCTCGCTCCAAACACGAAGACTGATTAAGAGGCATATTATCGACATGAGATTAACCTCGCCGTCATGATCCAACACAGACGTCAAAAGTTATCAACAGCATCAATCCATCTTTATCATCAACACGCAGGTTAAGATAAAAAAGGGGGGAGGGGATGCCGAAATTTGTGTGCGCTGAGAAATTAAGATCGAATCCTCTCAATCCAGATAATCTACTAGGGATGATTAGCTTCTTATCAGTAGTAGATTGGGGTAGATATATTCTTGTTTCCGCGGCGGTAGTTTAATGATCAGCTACTGGGGAATAAGTCTTCAAATAGCTCCCTCGTCCCTACTAAGAAGTCGGATGGTTGCCCTCTTCAGCAGTGTCTTAAGATGCTGCCAAGAGATAAGGAAGATGAGGTTGAAGATGCTGGGGATGGTAATAAAGAAATGTAGCAGATGAGAGAACAGAGATGTGAGATGAGAAGAAATATGTGAGATGAGATGAGATGAGAGAGAGAGAGAAAGAGAGAGAGAGAGAGAGGTGAGGGGGGGGGGAATCTTTCTCATCTCAGTCCCACACCACAAACGAGCAAGCCAGAAGCCAAGGACGACCACTACTTATACAGGTACGACCACAACCTCTGTCTCTACCCAGCCTCCAATCACCATCATCACTACTACCATACCATAAAGCATCATCACCATCACCTACACGCACGACAGCCATCACCACAACTATCATCATCAATCACCACTCAATCACCATAAACAGAACTACTAATATTACAAGTCCCACCACGACTGTTACCGATATCCATGCGCTACCACAACTACCATCACCAAAACCATCGTCATCAGTCAACTATTATCACCACCGTCTATAGCACCAATACCACAACTACCAACACCACTATCACCAGACCCATCATCTCCTACCGCAGTCAACTATACTGATTCAAACGCAACCAACTTCCATTACTTTTCTATTTTTTTTATGTGAGGAAGAAGGAACTGACGTTGCTCCTATCATCGCCAACACTACCATCAATACCACAACTACCATCACAGCCACTACCATGACTGTCAGCATCCTCAAGCACTACCACAGCCCACACCATAACCAATACCATCAACAACACTAATTCCAATACCACAACTACCACCACAACCATTACTACGACTATCATCACCAATCCTCAGCGCTACCACAACCAGTACCATCAAAAACACTGCTACCAACACCACAACTACCACCACAACCACAAACACAGTTCTTATCGTCAATCACACACCTGAATCACCATCAATACCACAAAATCACTTGCACAGCTCACCATTACAGATTTATTAGGAACGGTCTTTATTTCTCTTCTCTGCGATGACTTTATTTTCTTCTAACTTTCGATGATTCTATTCATTAAAGAATCATAATTAGCCCAGTCACCTTAAATCACATGTTCTAAACTGAATTATATCCTCTAACCGTTAATAAAAAAGTAGAACGAAAAAGAAAATAAAAAGAAAGTGAGACAGAAGGAAAAGACAAAGAAAGAGAGACAGAAAGAAAAGACAATGACACAGAGACAGAAAGAAAAGACGTCATTCTACTAAAGAGATCATGACAAGCCTTAATAAAGATATCATGTTTCGCTCTATTGAACTTTCTCACGTCAGAGTTCGGTGGAGCAAAACGCTGTTTCCTAATCATCCAAGTTCGTTCTTTTCTGTATACATTAGTCTTGGTATCCCCGTAAGATTTCATGCAGCTTAGGGAGGCTTATCGAGCTGGAGGGGTTGGATAAAGCTTTCATCAACTTCCTCATTACTAGCGTGAGACGGTGAAAGAAAATCGTCTGGTGGCAGAAAAAGAAACGTTTATGAGTATTGTCGTATTGAAGAGGCTAACTTGATAAGTCCTTCCTGAGCTTAAGAAAATCGTCTGACAGGGAATGGTGGGGCAGTTTTTTTTTATTTTTTAGCCCTTTCAGCTCCGGGCCTTCCTTAATCTCCTAACCAGTGCGATGTCTCTTTCCCTCTCATTCACCCTCCAGACGATTTTATTCAGCTTAGAGGTGGCATCTGGAACTGCATGGGTTAGATCCAGCCTTCAATAACCCTATAATTCTTTGCCAATTATCTATCTTTCATATTATTTAGGCCAACGACGGACGATTTTGCTACGTTCAAGGCAACCTCCGGGCACCAAAAATATTAAAGCAATCAACATTAACGTTCTGCCCCAAAATAAAAAGAAAATAAAAAAAATCCTGTTACATTCCAGCTCGCACAGGACGATTTTATTCAGTGGACAGGAACTCACAGTAGACAGAGCGTTAAGTAACAGAGATTCTGCTTAAGTTGAATAAAATCGTCTGGAGGAGGAAAGAATAAAAGTGTATGCCAAGCAAGTTGCCCCAGGGTTGACTGAGTTAAGCTGAACTTTTTATCTCCATTACTGTCAAGAGAAACACTACGCTAACACATCCACCACCACCACCACTATCCCCTCTGATACCCACACCACCACCACAATTACCACTACTAACACCTTCATCACCACCACCAATACCACTTCTGACACCTCCATCACCACCACAGCTACTACTACTAACACCTTTACCACTATCACAACTACCACTTCTAACACCTTCATCATCACCACAACTACCACTTCTGACACCACCACTTCAAAACTCCTTTGACCACCATCACTTGCACCACCACTACGGCTTCCTCCATCTCCTCAGCTACCAAATCCACCACCACGACCACACCAACCACGACAACCACTCTACAAATGACCATCATCATCACCACTACCTCTTTCACTTGCACTACCACCACCACATCAGCTATCACCCTCACCATCAAACCTCCAGCTCCTCTACAACAACGAACACACCTACCACTACAACACCCGATCTTCACCACAGCCACCACTCGCTACCACCACCTCACATCTCCAATCACCTCACCACTCTTACTACTACACCACCACAACTCCCCATCACCACCACCACTATCACCACCACTACCACCCACACCACTTTAACCTCCACCACCTCAAATCCTAAGTTAGCCGCCGCAACCACCACCCACTCCTAAATTGCGAGCACTTTCCCGTGAGATCCAGCTTTCCAAGATTACGCTTATCAGGAGCTCAGGCGATCCTTATCTCCCATGAAGAGACCTTAAAGATAGGAGGGAGATAACAGATTGGCTCATCCCGGCTCTCGACAGTTGCTGGATCCATAAAGCTTGATTGGTCTCTATCTATCTATCTGTTGCCAGACGCCTCAATCCCGTTTGGGGTGGCCACAAACAAATCGCCTCCAAGTCGCCCTGTCCCCCGCCATTTCACTCCCCTGCTCCCAGCTCACACCCCCCTCTCTCATATACCTCTCCACCCCATCCCTCCATCTCATCCTCGGCCTCCCCCTCCCTCTTTCCCCCTCCACCTCACTCACATACACTCTCTTCGTCAGTCTTTCACCCTCCATCCTCTCCACATGGATTGGTCTCGACCTCAGAATTTAGGGGCGATCAGAAGGGGGTGTCAGATTATAAAGTTGCTTGTCTAAAACTTCTGGATCTTATGTTTCGGCAAAGTTTGCGGGTCTCAGCTGCTGCCAGAGAATGAGAATCAGGCATGAGGAATGGGATTACATGAAGCTCCACATTCTAAAACTTCTTGGGGTTCTCAAAGTGGAACATCATGCCCTCTAAGCTGAACGACCAACACTGCAGCACAGACTCGTAGGTGGCATCACTGCACTTTAAGAGACCACATTATAATATTAAGAGCCAGCTGTTCGTTTGCTTTCTAATATAATCAACACTATGATCAAGGTGCCTATCTGGGTCACCTGATGAAGTATATTGTAGCTTTGTTTGTGTGTGTGTGTATTAATTTTTTCACACTTATATACACGAGTACATGGTATGAAAACTTTTTTTTTTTTTTTGCCATTAGACAGCAAATGTCCAGCTTTTGTATATTTTTTTCCTTTGCTTTCCTTTAGCTTTTAGGAGTTACATTGATAAATGAGACTTTTTAAAACGGCTGCTGCAGATGAGGACCTGGAAGAGAGAGAAAGAGAGAAAGGAGAGGAAAGAGGGGGAGTAGCTGGAACCCCACGAAGCTCTGTCAACTCCTTATTTACCTTAGCGCTCCCAGGCGGTGGACCCTAATCGAAGGTAATTGCTATATTCTTCACAGTCCCTAATGGGGTGTAATTATTATTCTGCTCTGAGGCCCCGATACACCACAATTATCAGGCTGATTAAGATTGGTAATTGCCGGATGAACATGCCTGCCGTATATAATCCTTCCTTTATAACCGATGCGACCATTAATTATAAGTAAGTATATATAGACGGGCGGTATCTCCTTTTGATTATAAGTATTTGGCTCAAGTGCTCGTCAGGATTAAAGAATGTTAGGGAGCTAAGATTCCACCCACACCCACACCCACCCACACTCACACACACACACACACACACACACACACACACACACACACACACACACACACACACACACACACACACACACACACACACACACACACACACACACTTCAACCAAGCAGACCCCAAAGTATTGGTCCGTCTATTTTGTGAAGAGCGTTTGGGCGTTGTCCCTCTTGGGAATTTCCTAGGCCGCCTCTCTGCCAAGCGTGTACACCTCTTGTCTCATGTCAGCTATTTACTACTTTTAAATGAAATTTATTTACAGTATATCTATATTTAATTGTCTAATAAGGCCATATAGTGTTATAAATGCCTCTTTTTTTCTTTTAATAACAATTACTTTTTATTAATACCACAACACTTGGCAACGTTGCTTTCCAACGGTGCCACGCTTGTAAGGGTAGAGTGACCGTGTTAATCCAGGTCATTTCCACTCTGGCCGCCACATGAGATGGATGCTCTTACTCCTGCTACTCGCTCTCGTGTGCACCACAGTAGAGAAAAAGAACTTATTTACAACGTAAACAAGTATTTTTTAGAAGAGAAGGCAAACAGAGGACCTCAAAGGTGGTGTGGAAAATAACTCGAAATTATAAACCACAAATAAACTTCACACTTTAAGGAGAAAATCAGTCGTAATAAAAAATAACGTTAGAGAGAGACAGACAGACAGAAAGAAACAGAGAATAAGGGTAAAGGTCATGGAGAAAGGGAATGAATAAGAGTGCAACAAGACAGACAGACAGTCAGAAATAAATTATAAAAAGTGCAATTACTATATGCAGAAAGAGAGAGAGTGTGGTGTGCTGGGAGGGAGAGTTGTCATTAGCGCCTTTTCCCTAATCCGATTAAGTTTCCCAGTATAAAGTATGGCAACACTGTGGGACGGGGACTCCCCAAGAGGGACAACGCCCAAATGCTCTTCATAACTTATATTCACACCCAGATCCTCTTCCCTGAAATTTTGTATATATAGCCGGTACTTGTACTTAACAAACACCGTCCTTTCTCCCTTTCCCTCCCACCACACAAAGTAATTTAACTTCGATACTTTGCACATACACCTCTCTACTTTTTCCACACTAATTTTTGATCGCATTATAATTTTAGACGTATGAAATTTAGAGTGTTTTATCATTTTTTCCTTCCTTTTTTTTTTTCTTTCTTTTTCAACAGGTGACTTTACAGGTATAAGTAAAAGTTTATTTCCCTTGCAAAGTTAAAGAGGGAAGGAGACTAGAGGCATGGAGGGAAGGAGTGGGGGGTAGGGGGGAAAGGTAGGGAAGGGGAGAGGTGGATGGGAAGAAATGATTGGGAAGGATGAGGTGGGGAGAAGGGTAGGAAAGAAGAAGGCTGGGAGGGGGTGAGGGAGGAAGGAAAGAAGCGAGGAGATGATAGGGTTGGGTGGGGTACGGAGGGAAGGATAGGGTGGGAATGGCGAAGAGAAAGAGAAAGGGAGAAGAGGACCAGAAGGAATGATGAGTGAGCAGAGATAAAGAGGAAGGATGGAGTGAAAAGGGGGAAGGAGCTGAGAGACAGGAAGGGAAGGGGAGGGAGCCTCGGGAGGAAGTGTAGGGTAGGGTAGAGATGGAAGAGGGAGAGGGGTGAAGACAGGTAGGTACAGACAGGTATGGGAGAGGGAAAGAGGTGGGGGAGGGATGGGGGGATAGTGCCTATACCTGTATTGTAAGGATGTCAGAAGGGACCTCCAGGTGTTCCACTGTGAAGCCTACACATCTGAACGTGGGAATCTTGTCTCAGCATCATCATATACCTGATCTTTTCTCTTCCCTCGCCGCCACTTCTCACTCCTACATTCCTCGGCTTTGGGGAGATATCACAGTGCAGGAGGGGAATGGAGATCGTCGCTAACCCCTCCACCGCAAGGGCTTTATCTTAAGGTTAGATATCGTGGACTTGAGGTGAATACAGGGAAAAATATACGTCACCAGGCCATGAGTCCCGTAATCATTTCGCTGAGATGACGTATTATTCTGTTTTCTTTCTTGCTACCTCCAGACGATTTTTACTCAACTTACAAGGTTCTCTAGCAGCGAATGGGTTAGTGAAAGCTTAATCTAACCCCCCAGTTAAAAGTCTCCCTTAATATCCGAAAAAATTAATATTAGTAAAACCATATTCATCATCGTGGGTAAGATGTTAATGTCATGTTTCTTCTCCTCATCCCCTCCTATCTTTCTCCAACTTGCATTTCTTCACACATAACCACACTTTCCTCCCTTCTTCCATTACTCTGTCCATCCATCCATCCCTTTGCAGACAATGTTTCTCTTCAAACATTCTCTCTCTCTCTCTCTCTCTCTCTCTCTCTCAACCTCAACTTCCTTTTCTTACTTAACTCCATCCCTAACGATCTATCCATCAGACAATTTCCTCCCCCTTCACCCCTTCCCTCCCCTTCCCCTCACCCCACCTCTACCTTCACCCTTCCCCTCCCCTTCCCCCTCACCCTACTGGGGATGACAGCCTTCACCCCATCATTCATCACAGTCATCATCTCCCTAACACCTCCATTACCGCTTCCCATAACCCGTTCATCTCACTTCATCTCTGCCTCCGAAATATAAAACGAAAATGACAAAGATTTTATGATACTGGTTATATCCCTACACTTTCCTATCATATATTCACGCACATATGCACTTACACTTGCAAACACGCACGCACACACGCTCATGTTCGATCACTCACTCAAACTGATACACATTATTTATCTACCTGTCTATCTGTCTCTCTGTATGCCTGTGTGTCTGTCTATTTATGTCTGTGTCTATCTACCACCTAAGTACTTTCGTCTACAGAAGAGAAGTAGATTTTATAATGAACTTTGTATTTTATGAGTTGGGCAGTAGTGATAAAAGCGATCTCCGGAATCAGTTTCAAAACCTGCTGTTAAAATGTTTGTAGATGGGAGTTTTGGTTTTTAATAAGTGTTACCTACCATTTAACCAGTTTAGATCTGGGTACCATAAAGCCGTTACAAAGATACTGCACATTAGTAACCGGGAAAGTAATCACAGAGCTTGAAAAATGTAATTGCAGGGACTGAAATAAGATGTTTATAGACAGGAGTACAAAGGAAAGCAAATAGCAAGAGTCCAACTGGTTTTCTGAAGGCTGTTAGTTATATGGTACAGTAGATAATAACTACACTATGGGTAGATTAAAACTAACTATATTACGTGTCTGAGAAAGGATGATACTAACAAGCTGATATACAATTATCGAATTGTTTTACCTTCGTGCATATGATATTGTAAGACATACCTGATCTTTAGACCACTGCCTCTTGACGACACTGATGTTAGAGTTAAAGATACTGGGTGTTCAGAATTGTTGGCCAAAGTTATGGCAAAAATTCTGTGCACATAATATTTGAGTCATAAAAAAACCCGGCTTAAATTGAAAAACGCTTTGTGAAGGGCAATTTTCTCTCTCTCTCTCTCTCTCTCTCTCTCTCTCTCTCTCTCTCTCTCTCTCTCTCTCCGTATCTCTCTTATCTCTCAGTCGCATCGTGGAAAAGCCGTAAGTCTGTACCCAGCTCTTACTCTCGAGTCCTCAAGAGCTAGTCGGGGAAGATTTAAAAGCCGTATTCTAGGAGACACAGGAAGCTTCGTAATACTTCTTCCTTACCGACTAATACTTTATAGTGCACCTTATAATTTTCTTGTGCCCTATGAATCGTCTTAATATCGACAGTTTGCAATGATACAGTAAAAGAAGCTTCGGAGATGTAATGTGAAGAAGAAATCGCCAAGAAACAGGTGTAACGAAATCTTCAAAGCTCTATATGAAAAAGGTCTAGAATTTAGTGAGGTGAAGATATCAAATGGCGAAAAATTATCCACTTTTTCTTTACTATGAGATAAAACACTTTAAAGCCTTACTTGGGCCCTCTTCAAGTATAAGTATTGTGTCTTCAAAATAATAGCAATTTTAATATATATCTAAACTTTTCCATCTGGGTATAAGACTCATCCCAGTCATTAAAACACCCAAGGCAGAATAATTACTTCTTTCACGTTCCAGTATGTGTTTTCCTTTCGTTCTTTCTCATAAAATTTCCATGCTGTTTTTTTTATGCTTTTTTTTGTTTAATTTTCCTGCAAAATTCGGCTGGAGGGTTTGGTGAGAGGTGGGGGACTTTCTTTTTTTCCTATTTTTTCTTACCCTTATCTTATTCCCGTTATGTAGTCGTTCCCTTAAACAGGATTTGCCTTGTATGGCCCAAGCGACCTGCTGCAGTAATCCTCTTTACCTATGATCTTGTGTTTTCTCTCTCTCTCTCTCTCTCCAAACATCGAACATCCTACCTCCCTTCCATCCCTCCCCTCCCCCATTTTCTTCTCCCCGTCCACTCCCCATTTTCGGCCTAACTGGGCATGCTTCTCCTCTCGTCCTCTCTCTCTCTCTCTCTCTCTCTCTCTGTCTCTCTCTCTTTTCCTCCCTCTTTCCCTATTCAACTTCCTTCTCTCTTTCTCCCTTCCTCCTCTCCCCTTCCTCCTCCTCTTTTTCCTCCCTCATTCTAACTTCCATCTCTCCCTCCTTTCCCTTTTTCCTCTCGCTTTCCCTCCCGAGTTTCCTTCTTCCTCCCCTCCTTGCCTCCTCCCTCCCTCTCATTTTCCATCTACTCTGCCTCTTCTCAACCATTTATTTCTTCCACACCTGACTCCATACCTCCGCCCTCGTCACCTTCCACTTCGTTAATCACCATCATTTTCTCACTTACCCATACCCTAATGCTTTCCGTTTCTTCCATCTGCCTGCTTATCTCTCTCTTTCAGCTGTTTTATTTTGCTTCCACTTACAATATTTTCTCATCATCATTTTTTTCTTCTTTAGACTCCCACCTCTTTCTGCCTGTCTTTTCACCAAGCCACATTTTATCTATTCTTCCCTTTTCATATTTCTATTTTTTATTTTTGCTTCACTTCCATCTGTCCATTTTTTTTTTTTAATTGGTCCACCCCGTGTCTTCTTTCCTCTTCTTTTCATCTGCGTTTACAAGTACTTTTTCCCTTTCATTTGCCTATCACTTTTTCTTCTGCTCTTTTACCAACTTTTTTTTTTTTTTTTTTATAATTTCCTTATTCGCGTTTGTGTATACACTCCTTGCTTCTTCCTCCACCTTCTCACTCTTCTCTTTCCGCGTTTGTACCAAGTCACGTCTTTCTTCACTTCGAATCATCTCATTTTCTTTCCATCTCATTGCCCCTCTGTCTCTTTCCAAATCACACCTTCACTTCTTCGAATCATCTCAATTTCCTTTCCATCTCATTGCTCGTCCGCCTCCTCCTCTCACACCATTCCACCTTTCTCCACTTTCCCGAATCATCTCATTTCTTTTCCACCCCATCACCCTTTTTCCTCTTCCTCTCACACCATCCCATCTTTCATTTTTTCCCATCTCACCACCATTTTTCTTCTTTCACACAATTCCATCCCTTTCTTCCCCTCCTTAATCATTCAGTGTCTTGTGCCAACCACGCATCTGCATTTCTGTCTCTCCTCTTCCCTCTGACCTCACAGTGCTAGTCCTTATTTACCTCCTCCTCAAAACCGGGGTGGAGTTTGTTTTCGCTCCTGCCTGTCTGTCAGTCTATTCACATGGTTACAGAAAAATTAATGGGAGGATCATGACGAAAATTTATGAGGGCTTTCCTGCCTACTGATCCATGAAAAAAAGAAAAAAAAAAAAAAAAAGTGAAAGTGCATAAGTACACAGTGGTATTTTGACCTGACTAAAGACATACAATGTTTCTCTTCATCCCGTTACCAACCCACCTTTTTCATTCCTTTTATAACCACTCATCTTTAACAACCCCATCCCCTCCCTCTCTCTTCCTAACTATCCCAGTTTACATGCCACCCATCCATCCCCACTCCAGTCTCCAGTTTCTCCTTGTCAATATAATTTTCTTTTCGTCCTTCCTTTTACTAAAACATTCTCATTTTTTCACTCTGCCTAACCGTTTCATTCCCCCTCTCAACCTGAGCCCACATTTACCTATTTTTTTCAGTCAAAACCCATGTCATTCCCTGCTTAATCACTATAATTCTCCATTTTCCTCCATTCCTTTATCAACCACCACCTTTTATTTCTCTACCTAACTACCCAATTTCCTCGACCCCACCCATCCCCACATCCCCCTTCGTGCTCACACCAGTTGGGCGAGTACTGACAGCTGATGAAGATGTATTGCCGTTCCCCCCAGCCTCTCGATACTCACACTTAACCCAACCTAACATAAAATAACCTAAACTAGCCTAAACCAAACCTAACTCTGCCTTGTGCTAACCTAAAACAAAACCTAAATATAACTCACCTTAACCTAATCAAACCAAAATCTAAAATATTAACTTAATCTCCCACCAGCGGGGCGAGTACTGACTGCTGATGAAGACGAATCACCACATACGAGCCGTGGGGTACAAGCCGGGGGAGGCTGACCTTTGACCCCGGGCTGGCGAGGGGTCACGGCTGAGGCCTTCCCTCACTCAGCACCGGTGTGACGGGTTTGGGTGTGAGGGGTGACAGGCTGAGGGGGGGGGGTGACTGGTGAAGTTGTGTGTGGATGGTTGGTGTGTGCAAGAAGGTTTGAAGATGTTGGTGTGTACTGACTGGTGTGTTGGTGTGCCGTGTTTGGGTGTTAGTGTGTCTTGGCTGGTGTGTTGGTGTGACGAGTTTGGGTATTGGTGTCGTGTTTGGGTGTGTTGGTGTGACATGTCTGGGTGTGTTGGTGTGACGTGTCTGGGTGTGCGGGGTGATAGGCTGATGGGTGATGGGTGAAGGGGTGTGTGGTTGATTTGTGCACTCAGGTTTGGAGGTGTGTGGGTTGGTGTGTTGCTATTGTGTGAAGGGACAGGTTGGGGGTGATGGCTGATGCTCTGTATGAATAATGTGTGCATACAGGTCTGTGGATGTTGTGTGGGACTAAGAACTGCTTGTCTGAGACTGCTGGTGTGTGTGTGTGTGTGTGTGTGTGTGTGTGTGTGTGTGTGTGTGTGTGTGTGTGTGTGTGTGTGTGTGTGTGTGTGTGTGTGTGTGTGTGTGTGTGTGTGTGTGTGTTACATATGTGGGGGTGTTCGTATATGCTATTACAGGTGAGGGGGTGTTTATGCGTGGTGGGACAGGTCTTGGGATGATGCGTACGACCTGTATGTACTTTTAAACATGCAGAGCAAATTTCTGACTGTTCCGACACGGTTCTAATGCTAATTTATCTATCCAACAAAATTATATTTTCATTACGACTGGGAAATGATTACGGGAAAATTCTGCATTCTCCATAAGTAATTATTCTCTTTTAATGCACCCAACTCTGACCCAGTTCCCGAGGTCCAGCTGCCATCTCAAAACACGAAAGTAGAAGACTGACGTGCTTATCTTACGAGTTTGAGACACCTGGAAATGATTTACAAAATGACTTGTTGGGTAGTCGGTCATATGTGGGACAGGGAAATGATCGTAAGATCGTAGATTTCAGAAAAGACTTACGAAAGAACATGCTGGGTAGTAGGTTCTATAAACCTTGCAGTACGGGAAAGTTATAATAAGTTGGCGGATTTGATCACGGGAAGATTCTTGGTCAGATTGTTTGTGATTCTTAGCAAGGTAAGATTCTACATTTTCCTTTCCATGTCCTTGCTGCAGATAAAGTCTACGACAGGAAAATTATCTTAAGTCTGTATGGCTAGGGGAAAATTGTACGCTTTCCATCCAGTGCCCTTCCCTCAAAACCAACATAAAAACAAATCACACTTACGAAAGGGAAAAGATCTTAAGTTTATCTCTGTACTCAGGGAAGGTCCTGTTGTGTCGTCGGTCGCATACGCCTTGTGGGAATCGATGTGGAAAGGAGAATGTGGTAAAATTTATTGTCTTTCAGCCACTAGTTTCCACGTCGTTTATCGAGCTATACGCGTACAAGGGGTCCCAGGGGATACATTATGGGTTCATTTACATACGTGGCATACAGAACGACCACCTTTCTGTGTATGAAACTCTACCTTTTTGTGTGCGAAACTTGTTTAAACTGAGGGAAGAATGAGGGATGAATTGCACACCAAGTCCACCGCTTCTCTCTCTCTCTCTCTCTCTCTCTCTCTCTCTCTCTCTCTCACACACACACACACACACACACACACACACACACACACACTATCCCTCCTCACACAAACAAAATAGCCTCGTCACTCGCCACACTAATGACCGTCATTTCGTTTGTTAATGAGTCTCCCTTTCACCTTACCCCTAGTCCTTTCTTTCTTTCTTTTTTCATTCTTTTTTCTTTTTTTGTGCATATTGTACCTTAATTTCCTCTTGGCTGTTCCTCATGCAAACTGAGTCAATATCAAACCATCACAGGCAGGGAGTAACTTGGGTGTTCTATTCTGGCAACCTGGAAATGATTTACTTGGTCAACCCTTGTCCTCATTATCATTCCAGGAGTTCCATGCAAAATAAATCGCAAAGGAGAAGGTACTTGGGAGCCTCATTTTCTGAAGAGAATATGGCCATTGAACACTTAAGGTACCATAATCATATTTTTTTTTTAACTTCAATTTTTATGTACAAGTTATTTACACCTTTATTTTCAACCTTCGCCTTAACATAGTACCTTTAAGAATACTTGAACGAAAGGTTAAATTGAAAAATAAAAAAATTTATATTTTTTGCATTAATTAACTACTAAGGAGGTTTACTGATCGTAAAAAATCTACTGATATCCTTTTATGAATCTTCCTTACCACTTTATGAATAACCCCTCCCAGCACTTTATGGGCACTTCCCTCCCTCACCACTTACACCAGCTGAGTTCGTCTCCTTTCAATACCTGGATGGGCAAGACTATGGCACACACACTTTCTCTCTCTCTCTCTCTCTCAACACAGCACACAAAAACTCACTCATTCACTCATCACTATACCACTCGCACGCACTCACTAACTCCGTCTCACCAACTCTACGGTAGCTAAAGCACTCACCAAAAACATTACATTTCTCTCTCTCTCTCTCTCTCTCTCTCTCTCTCTCTCTCTCTCTCACTCTCTCACACACACACACACACACACACACACACACACACACACACACACACACACACACACACACTTTCAATTTACAGTCTGCATCAAGAGTCGTTTAGTGGTTCCTTCATGATGACAATTCAACAAAAATTATGGGCAATCTTGGGCGATTTAGGAGAAAATTTTACCCCAAGAACGTGTGTCTCTTTTCTACTCCGCGTCAACTAACTCTGGTGGACACTGAGCCTAGTCACAATAATGTCATCTTTGTCTGGTGTAAACTCTCTAACTTTAGAAGATTATTTTAAGCTTAGAAGGGACTTTTCGAACTAACGTGCCTAGATATGTCAGCTAAAACAGCTGGATTTCAATGGACTTTTTCTAATATTAATAAAAGTCTTAAGAATACAGCAAATGGAGTAACATTTGTCATCGTAGTAAAGCGATCATCAGCGACTGTTTTTAGTCCGTTTGTTACGAGTCAGTCCCAAGTAAAATAAAAATCTTGAGGGTGACAGGCATAAAAGAGCAATTTCATCATGGCAATAAGTGGGTTAATTGTTGTAGGTGTGGTCACATGTGTTGCAGGTGGGTTCTAGTGGATGTGGCAAAGCAAACTCCTTTCACTCCGTCAATAGAGCACGTTATATTTGTTTTATTCCTTTCACTTCATCAACAGAATCCCATCTATTTCTGTTTCATTCCTTTCACTTCTTCAATAGGATCCCGTCTATTTCTGTTTTATTTCTTGCTCTCCTTCTGTAGAATCCCGCGTATTTCTGTTTTATTCTTGCTTGCGTCAGATTACCTCATTCAGCTTTCGGAAGACCTCTCGTGGCGATGCTATTAGGCAGTCAGGAGGGAAAGATTTGCCCAGTTTGTAAATATTATTCTGTCTGATGGATAATAACTTCTTGTGAATATTAGTCTTTCTGATGGTAAACTTCTTGTAAATATTAGTCTTTCTGATGGTAAACTTCTTGAAACCCCCCTGGGGGTAGGGGGGTTTCAAGAATACTCCCCCAGTATCCCTGCTTGTCGTAAAAGGCGACTAAAAGGGTTGGCGGAGGGTTAGTGCCCCTCCCCGGAAAACAACTAACTAAAGAAACAAACAAGAAGCCTCGGACAAGGACTGACCAAACGTTGACGACCCAGGACCGGACAAAGGACTTGGTAATGTGTACATGGAATGTAAGAGGAGCGAATGATGAGGTGAAAGAGAGAGAGATTGTCCAGGTGCTTGAGGATGCTAAAGTGGATGTATGTGGAATAACTGAAACAAAATGGAGAGGAGAAAGTGTGAGAGAATGGGAGTATGGATGGGGTATATGTGCAGGAGTAGATGAGAATGAGAGGGCAAAGGAAGGAGTGTGTATAGTTGTGAGTAAAAGATGGAAGAAGAGCATAAGACAGTATGGATCAGTTGGGTCAAGGATTGTGTGGGTAAAGTTGAAAGTTGGAATACAAATGTGGGCGATTGTGTGTGTGTATGCGCCAACGCAAGATCGTGCTAGAAGAGTGAGAGAAGAGTTCTGGACAAATGTGGAAGTGTGCATGGAAAAGTTTGGAAGGAATGAGAGAGTGTTTTTGATTGGTGATATGAATGGTAAAGTTGGTAATGTGAAGGTGGATGGAATAGTTGGTGAGTGGGGTGCACCTGCTGAGATAGATGAGAATGGGAGTGCGTTAGTGGACATTTGTGCTGGGAGGGGGTTGGTGATAGCCAATACCCTCTTCAGGCATAAAATGATCCACAGGTATACATGGCGAGTGATGAGAAGGGTGGGTGGTGAACTGAGTGAAAGGAAGGCAATGATTGATTATGTGTGTGTGGATGAAAGGATGCGAAGATGTGTAAAGGATGCAAGAGTGTATAGAGGTTGGGGGAGTGGACTTTCTGACCACTACTTGGTGGTGGCCAGAATTAGGATGCAAGTAAGATGGAGGAATAGAAGAAGGGAAAGACGAGAGGAAGGAGTAGTTGCAAGGAGAGTGGAAAGGTTACAAGAGGATGAGAAAAAGGCAGAGTATAAGAGAGAAGTGGAGGAACGATTGGGCAAATATGAACTGGAGCAGATGGGAGACGTGGAAGGTGTGTGTAAGATATTTACAGAAGAAATATGTGCAGCATGTGATGTGGTGTGTGGAAGGAAGAGAAGACGGAGGGGGGGTGCAAGGAACAGCGTGGTGGACAGAAGAGGTGAAACAGGCTGTGGCACAAAAGAAGAAAGCATACAATGAATGGTTGAGAAATAGGGGCGTGGAAGAAGTTGAGAGGCGGAAGAGAGAGTTATATGTGGAAAGGAAGAGAGAGGTGAAGATATTAGTAAGAGAGAGTAAGAAGAGAGTGGATGAGGAATTTGGAAGGAATTTGAGTGTAAAGTGGAGGGACTGTAAGAAAATGTTCTGGAGAGAAGTGAAAAGAGTAAGACAGGGTGGAAATGAAGTTAGCAGGGGAGTGAAAGATAAAAATGGTAGATTACTAGTGGAGAAGGGAGAAAAAGTGAGCAGATGGAGAGAACACTTTAAGGAATTGTTGAACGTAGAGGATGGAAGTAATGCGAGTATAAGTGGCTGGGGAATGGCTGGGAGAAGGAGGGAGGTGAGAAGACAGGAAGAAATTAGTAGGATAGAAGTTGTGGAAGCACTGAAGAAAGTTAAATCGGGGAAAGCCCCAGGAATTGATGGAGTGTGTGGTGAAATGCTGAAGCATGGGGGAGAGATAGTAGTAGAATGGATGTGGAAGATGTGCAGATTGGCCTGGGAGGAAGGTAGAGTCCCGGAGGATTGGAAGTCAGGTATAATTATTCCCTTGTACAAAGGAAAAGGGGAAAAAGAAGTGTGTGGTAACCATAGGGGCATTTGTCTTCTTAGTATAATAGGAAAAGTGTATGGTAGGATACTTATAGACAGAGTAAGAGAAAGAACAGAGAAATTAGTTGGAGAAGAACAGGAGGCTTTAGGAAGGGAAGAGGTTGTGTAGATCAGATATTCATTCTTAGATCTTTAGTGGAAAAGTTTCTAGAGAAGGGAAAGAAGTTGTATGCGGCTTTCATGGATTTGGAGAAAGCATATGACAGGGTGGATAGACAAGGATTGTGGAAAGTGTTAAGAATATATGGAGTAGATGGGAAGTTGTTGAATGCTGTGAAGAGTATGTACGATGGTGCGAAGGCTGCAGTGCGTGTGGATGGTGAACTAAGTGAATTTTTCTCTTTGAAAGTTGGTTTGAAACAGGGATGTGTCATGTCTCCATGGTTGTTCAATCTGTACATGGATGGGGTAATAAAAGAGGTACAAGGTAGGGTAGTGGATGTTGGAGTGGCCCTGGTGAGAGAGGATAGTGTTTGGAAACTCCCTGTACTGTTGTTTGCAGATGATACTGTGTTGTTGAGTGAAGACGAAGGGGAGCTGCAAGGCTTGGTGGATGAGTTTGAGAGAGTGTGTAAGAAACGGAACCTAAAGGTGAATGTAGGGAAGAGTAAAGTGATGGTCTTTGAGAGAGGTGAAGTCAGTGAATGTACAGCGAGGTTGGATGGTGAGGAATTGGAAAATGTGAGTACGTTTAAGTATTTGGGTAGTGTGATGAGTAAGGATGGAGGTTTGGAGGGTGAAGTGCTTGAAAGGGTACAGCAGGGAAGAAAGGTTGCTGGTTCCTTGAAAGCAGTGATAGGAAACAGGGAAGTGAGCATGGAAGTAAAAAAGTTACTACATGACAGTATTGTGATACCAACTCTAACGTACGGAAGTGAAGCTTGGACATTGTTGGAAGGACACAAGTCAAGAGTGAGAGCAGTGGAAATGAGTTATTTAAGAGGAGCCTGTGGAGTCACGTGGAGAGACAGGCTGACGAATGAGGATATAAAGGAACGTTGTGGTGTGGATGTGGATGTGATAGGAAGCGTTGTGAGGAACACACTGAGGTGGTTTGGCCATGTGGAGAGAATGGAGGGTGAAAGACTGACAAAGAGAGTGTATGTGAGTGAGGTGGAGGGTGGAAGAGGGAGGGGGAGACCGAGGATGAGATGGAGGGATGGGGTGGAGAGGTATATGAGAGAGGGGGTGTGAGTTGGGAGCAGGGCAGTGAAATGGCGGGGGACAGGGCGACTTGGAGGCGATTTGTTTGTGGCCACCCCAAACGGGATTGAGGCGTCAGGCAATAGATAGATAGATAGATAGATAGTAAATTTTATTTCTTATTTTGGTAAATACCTTCATGTAAAATTCACATTTGTACATCGACAACGAATGTTTTCATTTTTTACCTGAAGCCAGACGATTTTATTCTCACAGTGAAGGAGCAAAATAGTTAAGACCCTTGACGAAAGGATTTGCTTGAGCGATAATATATGGCCTTCCAATTACATTTTGACACACTAGGTTCTTGCCACACTAACATCATTTCATCTTTAATGTTGTTATCGAAAAACGATTTGTCAGCCAAAAACAAAATCTCTCGTAGTGATGGGATTTAAAATTCAGTTAAGGACAGAGGACGATGCTTGCGGTAAACAGCCTGGGACAACCTTCATTTACCTCATGTTATTCTTGTTACAACCAGACGATTTTCTCAAGTTGAAGGAAATCCATCATAGTTTAAGGGGTAAATAGAGAGACAGACAGAGCTTTATCTATTTCAACTACTGTATCCTTGTTTACGCTAGGCGATTTTACTACGATTGGTGGGGGAAGACCTCTCGTAAAGATTAGAAATGCAGTTAATACAAAAGGAAATGGCTTGATCGGTAGACAGAAATAGCCTTCAAATTAATTTCAACTGGTCTCTTTTTAACTATGCTTTTGCCAACATCAGACGATTAAATTCAACTTGGAAAAAGTCTTTCGGAAATTACGCTAAAAATAGGCAACAAATAAAAAACAAATAAAAAATGAGGGAACTTGGAGGTAAAAATGAATAGGTTAGTAAATTTCATCTCCTGTTCCTACCACCAGACGATTTTAGCCTGCTTGGTTGGGGAAAGACCTATTGTAAGGTTTGAATTAGAGGTAAAATTCGAAGGAACTTGCTTGGAAGGTAAACAGACAAGGGGGACAGACTTGATTTCAGATACGCTGATGTGCATTACCATACGAATGACGTTAATCGGGTTGTATCTGTCACCGGGCTCTGTTATCATCGGCGGAATCATCCAATTATTCCGTCAGCGAGGGTCCAGCAGCTCTATGCATTATTTAAATTGACTATATAAGCACTCCACATCATCCCTCAGACCTCTATTGAACTCCTGACTCCACCCATACCCTGACTCACCATAGTTTTATGTATTCATTCATTTATTTTATAGTCTTCTTCTCCTACTACTACCTCTACTACTACTACTACTGCTGCTACTACTACTACTACTACTACTACTACTACTTCTGCTTCAACTGCTACTACTTCCTTTACTCCTCCTCCTTCTACTTCTCAGAGCACCTTTTATAATAAGTGACCCCACCCATTCCCCTACTATCCCACTTCTATTACTTGCAACCCCTCCCTTCACCAACCTTTCCCTTCCCATCACCGCAACTCCTGGAAACACCTCTTCATTTTTGACCCCACCACTGGCCTCATCATCTAACTGTATTTCTGACCTCATCTCATTGCCATTCTGACCCCAACTTTACTTCTTTCTTGACCCCTTTCTGTTATTTGCTTGACCCACACCCATCCTTTTTCTCTTCTCCCAGGGCAACACCATCTATATATATATATATATATATATATATATTTTTTTTTAATCCCACCACTCCCTCCATCAACTAACCGCTTTCTCACCCCACCTCCTCATTGCCTGTCTAACTCGTAATTTCTGTTTGAGTCCGCCTTTTTCTTCCCTGTTCATCACCACCACTCCTCACATATTTGATCTAATTTTCTATCACGCATCATTGTCTCCAATTTGTCCCGTGCCACTCAGTTCTTTCTAACCTCTCCATATTGACTCATCTCCCCATCTCATTGTCTGACCCCGCCTCTCCTCCAACAGTCACTGTCTGACCCCCACCTTTTCCCCATCACCCACTGTCTGACCCTCACCTCTCACCCAACACTCGCCGTCTGGCCCCACCTCTCCCCCAACACTCACTGTCTAACACCCACCTTTCCCTCATCACTCACTGTCTGTCCCCGACCTCTACCTCACCGCCTCATTGTCTGACCCCACCTGTCTCCCACCACCTCACTGTCTGACTCCAACTCTCCCCCACCACCTCACTGCCTGACCCCATCTCTTCCCCACCACCTCACTGTCTGATATTGCCTCTTTACCTCTTCTTTTCCTCCCTCATCTCTTTATTTATTCACAGTCCCTTCACATATTCCTTGACCTCTATTCTTTTCTTCCACTTTTCCTGACCCTTCTTCACCGATCTTCTGACCTCTCCCCTGTTCGATACTCTCCACTCCACCTTTGTACCTTACCTTCTTACCCGCCTCCCACTCCATCTTACCCTCAAATCCACCTCCCACTCCACCTATCCCACCTACCCATCTCCCACTCCACCTCACTCTCCTATTCACCTCCCACTCCACCTTACCCTCCTACCCATCTCCCACTCCATCTTACTCTCCTATCTACATGCCACTCCACTTTACCCTTCTATCTACCAACCACTCTATCTTACCCTCCTACCCACTTCTCACTCCATCTTATCCTCCTACCCTTCTCGCCCTCCGCCTTACCCTCCTACGCACCTCCCACTCTAACTTACGTTCCCACTCACCTCCATTTGATCCTCGCACTGTGTCTTACCTTTCTACGCCACTGTACCCTCCTACCCATCCCCCACCCCTCCACCCTCCATTCTCCGTGTCTCAGCTATCCCGACTCCACCTCTTAAACACACTGACCTCAGCTTGACCCCATCTTCCCCCACCTTGCCCCACCTCTTGCTCACCCGGTCCAACCCTTCTCCCTTTAATCTCAGCTTTCCCAACTCATCCTTATGGTTAACTCCATCTCATCGTCACCCTACTCAAATTTTTCCCCCATCAGGTTAAAAAAAAAAAAAAAATGACAAAAAGAAAGCACTGTTTCTGAGTACACATTCATAAGTTCACCAACATATCATGAAAATGCACATATTATCAATACACAGACCGTACTGAATTAGATCCACCGGACTAAACACTTACGTGCATAAGAACATAAGTACAAAGCAGTACAAAAGGAAAGCAAACAACAACAGACCTAATGGTCCCCTCGAGGTTGCTTGTTACAGAGAAGACTATCACTATGATATCTAATTCTACAAGTTGAAAGTAAGGATAGTAGAGCAAGAAGGCTCTTCCCCACCCACCAAACCCTCCAATCGAAACTGACAGGAAAAAAGCGAGAAGGACCACCATGTAGCATGGAAAAGCTGGCATGTATTTTTCATAGGAAAGACTGAAAAGTGGTACTCTATATTCTGTCCTACTATATCAATACATACAAGTGCTAATAAGCTACAGTTATCATACATTACATAGTATTTCCCTGTTATAGTTTCATCATGATCTGAAATTGAGAAAAACAGCGTATATTATTATTCAGTCATGAAGACGTTTAGCTGAGGAATTGAAGTAAGTTACTGATCCAAGCGATTTTTTAATGTCACCACTGTAGCGAAATCAACGACATCCTTGGGCAGTTTATTCCAAATGTTAACAACTCTGTTAAAGAAAAAATGCTTCACTTCATTAGAATGGAAATGCTTTCCAGTAATCTTGCACCCATTACCTCTACAGTAGTATAGTTCCAGCAATTACTGGCAATGTACTTGTCAGCATCCATATTATCGACTCCTTTAATAATCTTGAACACTCGAATCAGATCCTCTCGTAGTTTGCACTTTGATTGGTTAAATAACTTTAGCTCTAATTGAGCTAAAGTTATTTAACCTATCAAAATTGCTCCTGGTATGATTTGTTAATCAGTCCGGGTATCATTTTTTTTTTTTACTCGTTGCTGCACTCTCTCTAATTTCTCTGTCTTTCCTGTAATACGGTGACCAGAACTGCACACAGTACTCTAGATGTGGACGCACCAAGGAATTGTACAGGGTAATAATTTTATTCTCAGATTTGAACTCAAATAATATACCTATAAATCCAACTAGTTTTTAGCTTTCTTTATAGCTTCTGTACACTGTTTACTTGGCTTAAAATCATCTGTATACAATTATTCCTGGATCCATTTCATATTTGCATTCCTGAGTTGGGAATAATTCATTGTATTACAACATTTTTCATTTTTACTTCCAATATTTAGAACTTTGCATACCCTTTGCCATTTTTCAGCCTAATTAAGGAATTTATCGAGATCCCTTTGAATCAGTATTCTTTGTTCTGGGTTATCTGTTCTGTTAGCAATCTTCGTATCGTCAGCAAATTATGATAATTTGCAAAACATGCCTTCATCAATGTCGTCTACATAAATCAAGAGCAGAATAGGACACAAAACTGCGGCTTGCGGTAGTCCCTTACAAGAATTTTCCAGTCTGATTCCTTACCATTGATTAAAACTCTTTGTTTTCTATTCGTAAGCCAGCTTTCAGTCAACCTTAGTACACTGCCACCGATACCACAGACGCGCAGTATACCGGTTGGTCCATTCTATGCAGTTCCTAGAAGAGTAACTGAACTATTAGAATAAGTATAGTGACTCCATCTACTATCATCAACCTTCACCACACCCTATCATCCTACCACCTCTACCCTACTTTCTTCTCCCTTGTCTCCCCCAAATCCCACCATCAAAAAACTTCATCCCTGCCCTATTTCCACCTTCTTCTACCCCTCTCTCTATTTCATCCCACTCTCTCCCATCATTCTAAACCTGTACTCCACTTTTCCTTCACCTCCCCATCTCATCCTCCCCTCCAGGTTTCTCAATCCCTCCCCTACTTCCCCTCCCCCCCTCCCAACCTTAACATCCCCACCATATCCCCAGCAACTAATCACCACTACTACCCCACACATCCACACCTTTGCCGCACCCAGATAGCACATTGCTCCATAATTACCACACCCTGACATTAACCCTTCATCACTTTCCCCAACCATACCAACTTTAATCCCACCATCCCACAACCTCTACCCCATTTTCCCCTCATCTCCCACCCCACCCAACCCCCACCTTGATCCCACTTTGACATCACAAGCCCCTAATCACGACCCGTCCTCTTTCCCTACGTGCTTAACTCTCAAGATCTTGTTTTTACCTCGACTAACAAGCTGGTACCATGGCTTTGTGGGGTGGTCTCTGTGTGTGTGCTTGTGCGTGTGCGTGTGTGTGTGTGTGTGTGTGTGTGTGTGTGTGTGTGTGTGTGTGTGTGTGTGTGTGTGTGTGTGTGTGTGAGAGAGAGAGAGAGAGAGAGAGAGAATGAATTATGGATAGAGGATTAAGGACTGAAAATTAGAATGGATGGGATAAGGGATAGAAGATAATATAGGACAGAGGACAGTCTCAGGGAAGGATAGATAATTGCTCAGCTAATTAATGATATCTCTAAAGCCGAGCAAAACCATCTGGTGGAAGCAAAAATGACACGTAAATTACACCTTTGTACGGATTAAAAAAGAAAGAAAGAAAGAAAACTTAATGGAGGCTGTTTCTGTACTATGCCGTAGACCATTCTCCTAAACTGGTGTCTCCTTTTTACGATTTTTCTTTCCTAACTCTCTTGGGTCAACTCTAAGCACTGTTACTTGTTCCAGCGATCTACTAATCTTACATTCAACATTCCGGCTAATGCAAGACAATTTATATACAGCCTAGAAGAAATCCCAAGTGCTAGAAAGGTTAGAGACAATCTCTATTTTCAACCCTCCCCTTTAGAAACAATCTTAGATATAATACTCGTAAATAATGTCCATTGTAGATTTACTAACAATTACTAGTATCAACAATCACCATTAAAAACAATCGGTAATATAATAAACAACGTCCATTATTTGGTTTATTGATTAGTCTCCCTCAGGATTCGAGAGAGTGTCGTGAATTATCTGACACCTGCCATGCAAAGAGAGACCGCTAGCCGGGGGGAAGGGGAGGGAGAGGGGAAGGGGGAGGAGAGGGGAGGGGAAAGAAGGGGAGAGAAAAGAATATATGAACTGCGAAGGAAAGATAAGGAACCACAGGGATATGGGAAAAACTGAAAAGGATGAAAGGATGGAGAGGGAAGAGAATGAAGGAGGAAAAGGAAGAAAGGTAAAAAAAAAAGGTGGGGGGGGAGAAGAGAAAAAGAGAATAGAGAAAAGAAAGAGAAAAAAAGGGAAAAAGAGAAGGAACGAGGGTAAGGGGGTGAAATACAAGGTTAGGAAAGATAGGGGGGGAAAGCGGGGGGGAGGGTACCGAGAAAAAATGGAGAAACATGAACGCAAAAATACAGTTCAAAATAAATACCAGGAAGAAGCGAGGCTATCAAGGGAATGGCACGAAGATGAAACAGTGATCGGGGAAGCAATATCAACAAGACAAAAGGTGTGCAATGAAAGACGAGGGAAGGGAGATGTGAGAGGGGCGCATGAAGAGAAAACGACGTGGAATGAAAGGGAAGAAGAGAAAGTGGTGGGAGAGACGCTTTAAAAGGGAAAAAAGAGGAGAAAAAAGAATAAAGACGAGGCGAGAATGAGAGAGGCGAGGAGAATGGGAGAATGGTCTGGGGAGGAAGTTTCTTACGATCTGAAGGTGAGAGAGGGTGGAGGAGATGAAGGGAGAGAAGAGGGAGGTATGTAATGACGGCTGAAAACGAAAGGGATGAAAAGAAAAAAAAAAACAGGCAAAAAGGTTGAGGGAAGAGAAAAATCGGGGAAAGAGAGGAAGCTGTCGTTCGCATGACGAGAAGTTGACCTCAGAGATGGAGACCGAAGAAGAGGAGGGAGATACAAAGGAGACAAAAATGTGGAGATGAAAGGGAGAAATAGTTGCCTGGAGAGTTACAAGAAAGAAATGAAGTGGAGGAGAGAAGAGAAGAACGAAGTGGAGGAAAGAAAAGAAAAATGAGGGAAAGAGGAGAAGTAGTGTCCAGAGAGGAGAAAAACAGAGAGAAGAGGAAACCGTGCTGGATTAGTGGAATGAGACTGGGAGAGGGATAGATAGATAGGTATGTAGATAGACAGATAGATACATAAACAGATAGATAGATAGATTAGTGAGAGAGAGAGAGAGAGAGAGAGAGAGAGAGAGAGAGCGGTGAGAAATCAAGAAACATAAAAAATAAACGAGAGAGAGAGAGAGAGAGAGAGAGAGAGAGAGAGAGAAGAGCGGCGAGAAATCAAGAAACATAAAAAATAAACAAGATAAGACCAATTAAAAGAGTAGGACAGTAAAAGAGAAAAAAAAAGGAGGAAACTTGCAAGTGAGGGGAGACGAGGATAATGGGTCG
Source organism: Coenobita brevimanus (assembly GCF_032717465.1). Classification (NCBI taxonomy): domain Eukaryota; kingdom Metazoa; phylum Arthropoda; class Malacostraca; order Decapoda; family Coenobitidae; genus Coenobita; species Coenobita brevimanus. Next base: position 23,151,232 of record NC_136977.1, read on the forward strand.
TGGAAGAGGAGGGTCAGGGGAGAGGAAGGGAAGGAGACAGAAAGGCCGAGAGCAGAAGAGAAAAGGTAAAAGAAGAAATTAAATGAGATGTGAAGAGATGAGGGAATGAATGAAAAGCGGACGGAAAGGCAAAAGAAGATGGAGAAGAGAGAAGAGAAGAGAATGGAAGGGAACGGAAGAGAAGGGAAGAAAAGGGAAGGGAAGGGAAGGGGAGAGGAGACAAGAGAAAAGAAGAAAAGAGAAGAGAACGAGAGAAGAGAAGTAAAGAGAGGAGAAGAGCACGTAAGAAACCCCATCAGACTGCACAAGGACCAGACACAACGCTTGCCATCTAAACACTGACAAGATGGAAGAAAGATGAAAGACAAGGACACTACACACGGGAAAGCAGGAGAAGACAAGAGCAGATTTGGGTAAGGAAAAAGTAAGCGATGTTAAGAATATGCAACAAACCACGTGTGAACTGCATATGCACAAAGAAGAAATGAGAAGACAAGCTAGGCAAAGAAATGCAGGGGCATTACAAGAGAAGATAACAAATGACATGGCAAGAGATAATAGGAGAAAATAACAAAAGAGAAGGGAAAGGATTGCACACCAAAAGTGCCGAACACACAATCTAATAATAACATGAGAATAAAGACGGCATGAGGAGACAAAAAAAGGGAATAAAAGGGATGCTGAGTGAAAAATAAGAGAAGAGAGGAGAGAAAAGAAGAGCTAGAAGGAAAGAAATGAGAGCAATAGGGGTTGACGTGGCTCCATAATGACAGTAAAAATAGAGCAGGAAAAGAGAGGAAAAGAAGAGGAGATAAGAGAGTAAAATGTGGCTCGAATAGACAATGCAAGAGAAGACAAGAGGAGACAGGTGAAGAGGGGACAAAAAAGAAAAGACCAACGGCAATAAGTGATGGAACAAGATACCCAATGTATGATGAATTTTTTAAGGGAAGGACACGGGTACTAAACAGTAAGGCACGACTGACTGCCACCAAACCCTGGTCCTGAGGTCGGGGCGGCGTGGGATAAATCGGAGGAGAGAGTCCGGTCGCGTGGGGGTCAAGCCAGTGTGCGGGTCAGAGGGTCACGGTGGAGGAGGAGGGGGAGAGTGGGGGACTGGGGAAGGGAGGAGAGATGAGGAAAGCGGGAAGGGGAAGGGAAGAGAGAGAGAGAGAATGGGAAGAAAGAGGAAAAGAGGAGAGGGAGCGGAAAAAGAATATGAGGAAGAAGGAAATGGGAGAGGGGGCGGAAAGGGGAAGAAGATAAAGAAGAGGAAAGAGAAAGGTTGCGGAAAAGGGGAGATGGGAAAGGGAGAGGAGAGTGGGAGAGCACTGAGGAGAGAAGAGAAGTACAGAGGGAGATGGAAAGGAGAGTAAAGGAGAGTGAGGGAAGGGTTGGGGGGTGTCAACTGGGACAGGAAGCGATGGTGACGGAAGGATAAGGGGGATGAGAGGGAGGATGAGAGGGAGGCGAGGGGAGGAAAGACAGGGATGAAACGGGTGGAGGGGTCAGAGGGAGAGGAAAGAAGTGGGGATGGGATGAGGATAGGGAGAGAAGAGAGTACAGGACTGAGTAAAGGGTTGAGGGAGAGGGAAGGGTGGAGGGGACTGAGGGAAGGGGGAGAGGGAGGGGGTGGAGGACACTAGAGGAGGGGGTAGGGAGAGGGAGATGAATAATATACCTCATGTCGTTATCTCCCCCAGCCTTTACCGGGTGGGGAAAAAATGGTGAGGGGAAAGTAATATCGAACACCGTCTTTGGAGAGGAACGGTGGACACAAAAATAATCAGCCACTCTCTCCTATGCTGTACAGTGTGGGACAAAAGTTAGCCTACAGTTCCAATGCATCCTCTTCACATTTAAGGCATATCAGTCACTTTCCTCCCTGACGCATCATACCTAAAGAAAGACAAACACACCAAGCCTCTCTCAGTTTATGGAAATTAATAAGTAATGAAAACTGGATACAAGAGGTGAAATATTAGACGAACTTTTGTTTCTGACTCTACATCCCGAACACAGGACGAAAATTCTGAAATACCAAGTTGGTCTATTCTCATCGGGTAAGGAGGCTCCCTAGCAACTCTTCCTTAACGATTTATTTTCCAGACTACCCATTAACATCCTATTTTTTGCTCCTTATATCTTCTTAATATCGACACAGATTGCATGAACAACACATAAGAACATAGCAACGGAGCAGAATCAGGAATAAACCGGTAGGGAAGAGGTGTTTGCACGAATACCGCCCAATGAACTAGTCTATATTAAGTACCTTTTTATAAACTTTTCTTGTCACTCACTAAGTCAAATAACATGGCATGAGTTTGAGTTTTTATTAACGCACTTAAAATTATCAGACCCAGTGACACATGGAAACACAACACTAATGTCCAACATCACCGAATCTATATTGGTAATAGCACTTTATTATTTTATTATTATCATTATTATTACTGACTACTTCGAGCTGGTGAATGTAAATTATATAAAAATAATTATGAGAAAGTCATTTATAAGGAGAAAAATCTCTAAGGACCAGAAACACGGAATCAATATGAAAGTCCTTTTTATTACCATTGTTGTTATTATTATTATTATTATTATTATTATTATTATTATTATTATTATTGTTGTTGTTATTATTATTATTATTGTTATTATTATTATTATTATTATTATTACTATTACTACTACTACTATTACTACTACTACTACTACTACTACTACTATTACTACTACTACCACTACTACTACTACTACGACTATTACTATTATTATTATTATTATTATTATTATTAATACTGTTCCCATCTGTATTATTATTATTATTATTGTTATTATTATTATTATTATTATTGGTAGTATCCAAATTTGGCTAATATCAGTTAAAGCAAATATGAGTTACAAAGAGGGAAAATTTAAAAATCATACATTGGAAACCATCAATACTAAAAAAATGTGGCAACGACGCTTAATTATAATGATCATTTATGCCTAGTGTTAGCGAATATCCATCATAGCAAGCACTAATTATCTAAGACAGACGAAACTATTAAATACAAATTATAAACAAAAGGAATAAAATTGTAAAAACCCAGTCGAAAATTATCCACATCTCTCAGGGCAATTAAGACGATCATTAGGGAAATATATTGATCTCCGTCAACAGTGATAAGGCATATAATTTGGACATCGCTTATTCAGACATTGTTTATTCGGACACCACTGGATCGGACATCATTTATTTGGACATCGTTTATTTCGACATCGTTTACTCGGACATCATTTATTTGGACATGGCTTATTTGGACATCATTTATTTGGACATGGTTTATTTGAACATGGTTTATTTGGACATAGTTTATTTGGACATGGTTTATTTGGACATGGTTTATTTGGACATAGTTTATTTGGACATAGTTTATTTGGACATAGTTTATTTGGACATGGTTTATTTGGACATGGTTTATTTGGACATCATTTATTTGGACATCATTTATTTGGACATCATTTATTTGGACGTCATTTATTTGGACATCATTTATTTGGACATCGCTTATTTGGACATCACTTTTTTGGACATCGTTTATTTGGACATCGTTTATTTGGACATCGTTTATTTGGACATCGTTTATTCGGACATCGTTTATTCGGACATCGTTTATTTGGACATCGTTTATTTGGACATCATTTATTTGGACATCGTTTATTTGGACATCGTTTATTCGGACATCGTTTCTTCGGCAACAAGCAGCCTCGCCATCGGGAAAGCAAGCGGCAGACATAAATCAGCATTATGCGGATGTGCAATTGCGTTTTCATTAAAAATATATCTTCTTGAAGGCGGGGAGCAGAGGGGAGGGGAGAATGGGTGAGGGGAGAGGGAGAGAGGTTGTGTGTGAGGAAGGGAAAGGGTAGTGTTGTGTTGTGTGTGTGTGTGTGTGTGTGTGTGTGTGTGTGTGTGTGTGTGTGTGTGTGTGTGTGTGTGTGTGTGTGTGTGTGTGTGTGTGTGTGTGTGTGTGTGTGTGTGTGTGTGTGTGTGTGTGTGTGTGTGAGAGAGAGAGAGAGAGAGAGACACACACACACACACACACACACACCATCAGCAACCATACACCTTTTCAGCGCAGTGACACCTTATTTTATTTTATTCCTGCTGAAGCCAGACGATTTTACTCAAGATTAGGGGGAGACTCCTGTAAAAAATCGTCTGAAAGGAAACCGTATGTACGTACTTAAAAGCAAATTTAGCCTCAGGTCACAAGTACTCCTCCTCTACACCTGACAACACCTCCATTTTCACATGCACTCCTCCTCACAGTACACCCATCCTATTCTAGTTCGTTCTTGGCCGATGAGTATGGGTTAATTCTTGCAATCTCCTTCCCTCATTGGAAAGATCCGGACTTCCAAGAATCTCATATTTGGACTGATACAAAATACAGACGCAATATAAAGCAATGTAAAAAAAAAAAAAACGATGCAGGTGCTGAACGAATTAATATCAGCACATAGAGAGTGTAACTTCAGTAAATGACATAAGCTACATATAAACTGAAGGCAGATGGTAAGCTGAATAGATTTTTAAACACGATGACATCTTTTAATAACACATAATTACCAAACAGGCAATTCCATTATATTCAAGATGGGTTCCTGCACTGAGAGGGTTAGAATTTATCTGTATTAATTCCTTGACAATGAATTATTTTTACGTGTCCAACTCTGGCCATCCTTTACAGCCCGTTCCAAGGCCCAACAGCCTCCCTACTTACTACACACCTCCACCTGTCACCACTTCGGCGCTAACATCCACCGTCCAAACTGGATACATGCTTTGGCTGTCTCATACCGGACTGGTGCATTGGTGTTAGCGGAGGTATTTCTACAACATGTCGGCGGGTCTTCTGGTAGGTCAGTAAAGTCTGTTTTCATGAAATTCAAATCCTAGAACTATTCCCTGGCCCAGGGAATAGCAGACCACCTCTCTACCGATTCGACTATTCTCATATAATTCTTGCTCCTAGCAGACAATTTTATTCAGCTAATGGAAGAACTCTCAAACTGAATTGATGGCCTGAGAAAGAGAATTGTAGTAGATTGGATAGAACAATAGGCTGCAGTTCGAAAGGACGCTAGAGTGTTGCTATGAAGAGTGACATAAAACCCCCCACTAATATCATCTTATCAACCCTGAATAAGACAGCCAAAACATGTATTTAGTATGTACTGTACGGTGGATATCGGTGATTCGGAAACGATATGTGAAGGTGTATGACAAGCTGGAGGACTGCTGGGCCTCGAGGAGCGAAGTATCTAGCCTGGGCCGAGTTGAAACCATAAAAAAAGAAAGAAAAAACGTGTAGTATGGAGAAATGAGAGAGATGGTGGTGGCACAGATTGTCAATCTTATATAATTACCTTATCTTAATCACCTGGCTAATCTGCTGTCCTATCTTTACCCTCATTAACCCGCTGACAAGATATCCTCATCACACCACTACCCTAAATTACCACACATTAATACCCTGATTAAGACAGATTAACAACATTGCTGAGACCCTCATTACACGAATGAGCATGCATATTAGTGCCATGAGAGGACGGAGGTTGCAACACATTCGTATATCATTAAACACACTAATACTCTAATTGTATCTCATCAGGGCACATATTAATGTCCCTCTTAGGGCGGATTGACATCAGTACTTATATACCGTCAACACACAGATAGGCACCCATACTGATATTCTCAGTTATCAGATTACCATACAAACAGAATGTATACTTTAATTAAAGTAATGTGTGATGTGGTAGTACAGATTTGGCAGTGTGTGATATGGTAGTATAAGGTGTAACAATGTGAAGTATGTATGAGGTGTGATAGCGAGTGATATGGTAGTGTGAGGTGTGTGTGAAGTGTGGCAGTGTGTGACATAGCACTGGGAGATGTGCATGAGGCGTGCTAGCATGAGGAGTCTGAGGTGTGACAGTGTGTGGTGTGATTGTGTGAGATATGAGTGAGATATGGCAGTGTGAGGTGTGTCAGGTGTGGTCGTGTGTGGTTACAGTGTGTGATGCTGTAGTGTGATGTGCATGTACAGTATGTGTTGTGGCAGTGTGAAATGTGTCAGGATCTGCTACAACACAGTGACTTAATCTACTACCCTGCACAATCACTGACCTAAGCTTATCTTTCGTCTGTCCTGTAATGGTCACTCCAACAAACATATATTCCTGTGTTAGCCTACGTCAGGCAGGAATTATCATACAAGCCAATCATGTAACAGGAACATCCCTGGAGTCTGCAAGAGATGTTGTTCAGATAGGAGATTTTCTCAGACGACTGTTTCCAGATGCCATGGGGCTGTGTCGTCTTAGATGGTTCTTATCAGGTAGTTTAATATATAGTCTCCTTCACTGATATTTCAATGAATGGCAGACCACTACCACTACCACCATCATCACCACCACCATCATCACTACCACCATCACCACCACCACCACCATCACCACGATCATCATCATCATAACTCTGCTTATTATTACATGTAGTAGGGAACTCGAAAAAAAGAAAAAAAAAATCCAATACCTTTTTCATAACCTGAATTCACCTCCCCTCTCTGGCAGTGTGGAGATTACGAGACTGTTCATACCATTACAGTGAAGGGTCAGGGAAACTTCCAGTCCTCAGCTCCAGTTCATTTTAGGCAGGCTTCATGAGTGTAAAAAAAAAAGGAAAAAAAAAGAAAAAAAAAAAAGACCTAGAGGAATTGATTTTTTTTTTTTTTTAAACTAGGTATTTTGACATTTTTCCCTTCTTTTGTGTTCATCTTTTCGTGTTTTCTAACCATGTCATTTATAAGAAGATAAGGTTAGGAAGAAGACGATGACGACAACGATAAGGACGATGATGATGACTACAGCGATAACGAAGCTGTTGATGACGATGACGATTACAAAGCCCATTCCTCTCTCAAGCCCATCAGTCATCACAATTCCCTCCTCTCTCTCTCTCTCTCTCTCTCTCTCTCTCTCTCTCTTTCTCTCTCTCTCTCTCTGTTTTATATTAGCTACAACCTTTCCGATCTTAGGAAGTATGTTAGCATCGTAAGAATTTCAGTCATTCTCTCATGGTGTCATTGTACAACGAAAGGTTATTTAATGTTGAATGAAATCGTCTCGTCATAGCAGTAATAAAGAATGTAAAATAAATGTACTGAGATTCTAAGCTGAATAAAATCGTCTTGTTGTAACACGTTCTAAACAAAACAGCCAAATGAAATGAACACGTAGAAATTTTTAAAAAATATATATATATATATTTTTTTTGGTAAAGCTGATTGTCAAAAGGCTATGTCACTCAAAGCCACATTAGAGGAACTCTAGGAAGATATTTTCATATACACTTTGTGCCCAGTCATCCATATAATAATCTTTTTAAGGTCGTCAAACCACGTTAAGACTCGCAATGACGCAGTTTCGAACCCCTGTAAGGAAGAAGTATTAATGGAGATAAAGTGTTGTAAACAGTGTTAAAAATTCCCATAAGCCTACCGATAATCCAAAAAAACATCCTTACCATTGTCAGCATATTGGACTGAACGAGACTCCTCCACGTCCCGCACAAGTATATATTTCTCTCTCTCCCTCTCTCTCTCTCTCTCTCTCTCTCTCTCTCTCTCTCCCTCTCTCTCTCTCTCTCTCTCGGGCAAGCAGGACAGGCTGAGGTAGGGCAAAGTTAAGAAAAGAGTAGGGCAAGGCAGGGCAAAATAAGGCCGCAAAAGGTGAAGCAGGACGGTGAGGTAAGACTGGATGAAGCAGGACAGGGTGAGACAAGGCAGGGTACGTATGGCAAGGTGAGACAGGGTAAGTATGGCAGGGTGAGGCAGGGGACAGGTTAAGGCAGGACAGGGCAGGCAAGGACATGGTAAGGCCGAAAAGGGAGAAGCAGGAGAATGTAAGGAAGAGAAGGGGTGAGATAGGAAGGACAGAGTATGGCAGTAGTAATACTGGGTAAAGCAAGACAGAGCGAGGCAGGATAGGATGGGGCATGACGGAGAGACAGGACAGAGCGAGCAGGACAGGGTAAGGCAGGCGTATGATGGGCCATGGAGAGCGAGTAAGATGTCCAGCGGAAGAAAATTTTATTAGGCTACAAGGGTTTATCTGTGTACATGTCTGACGGCTTTTGTTCATCTGCGTCCCTCACTTCCCCCCTCCCATATCACACACACCCTTGACATCCCTTCCCTCTTATCACCTCCTCGTTACCCCCTCCCTCTTATCACCTCCTTGTTACCCCCTCCCTCTAATCACCCTTCCCCCCGTTCCCCCACACTTGTCATCCCACCCACGCCCTATTAGTCTTTGTCATCATTCTGTCTAATTAGCCACCTCACACTTTCTCTAATCATTTCAATGTTGTGTTCGTCCCCTTCCCCTCCTTCTCCCTCCCTCATAGCCAGTCCCCATCCCCCCTTTTCACTTCCTTCTCCCCCCTACTGTCTCACCTCCTTGTCATAGTTGGGTCCAATTTGTCACCCCACATATCATTTGATCATTACACGTTTGATACTCCTTTTTCCTCCTCACTCATAACCCCCAAACTCCCTGCCCCCTTCTTGTTACCCTTCAACCCCTCACATTTGTCAGACTTGCTCGTCACACTTCAGTCAATTTGTCATCCACACTTCATCTGATTGCTACATACGTATATTCTGTTCAGCCCCACTCCCTTTACCCCATCCTCTCTGTCTCACCCGCCCCTACACACACGTTATTTGTCACCCCTTCCCCTACCACACTCTCTCGGCACACTTCCGTCCAGTCTGTCACGTCACACTTCTGTCCCTTTCCTCTCCTTCCCCTTCCCTCTTCCTCGCTGTCTTATTTATACCCCTCACTCTCACCCCCACCTCCGTCATATAGTTGTCTGTCCACTTCCCGTCCCACATCTGTCCAATTTATCGCCTGATCGTCTTCATGTATCTCAGATCACTACAAATCCTCACCTCCTCTCTCCTAATTTGCCTCCCTAACTTCACAGCTCATATACTACCTCAAACACCTGCCACCACAACTTATCATCATTGTCCCAAATTTACCTATCCCCTCAGAACATCCTTACATACCTTAGCTCATCTTCAGACCACACCCCATCATCTCACAACCTTTACGCCACCTCACATGCCTTCCATCACAGCACATCCTCAGCACATCGTCATATCTTTCTCCCTCATCACATTAATACCCAACCAAATCCTTCCACTTGTCAAATCACCCCAAAAACCCATTTGCCACTTCGCACCTTCCAATCACGCATCGCACTTAAATAGTCACACCATATACCCATTACCTTAACGTACGTTCATCACACCTTCCCGTAATATACACCCCCACCTCCATCTTCCGCTCCTCACACCTCACATCTCTCCTCTCACAAATCACATCTAATACTTTCCTAGTCACACCTTAGCTCATCTCTATCACCTCAGAATCTTCTACGCACCTTCTCCCACCCCGCCATCACAGCACATTACCCCAGTCGCAGCTCATAAATACATCATCTAAACACATCTTCATCACAGCTTCCCACAACTCATCCTCTCCCCACCTACCCTTTCCCACATCCCACTTCACCTTCTCAGCAACACTTCAGTCAGCAATCACCCAACCTCTGTCCCTTCACATCTCGTTCTTATCACCTTTACACTACACGTGTTCCCTTCCCCATCCCATCCCACCCCTCACATTTCCCTGTCCACAAATTTAACCTTACACTTCTCCATTCACACCACAGCTCATTTTCATCACAACTCTGTCACCTTTGGACCTAACACCCCCTCCCACTCTCACCTCTCTCACACCTCACACCTCCCCGCCTCACATCTCAGTCAGGTGTGTATCTGTGTCCGTGCGTGTAAGGTCTGGCAGTTTGTTTTGCCGATTGTCTCAAGATATACCGACAAACTGGGAAGAATGACATTATTCTTTTTCCTTCCTTCTCTTTTCTTTTGGTATTTATAAAAGTCTTCCCTGATATTTTTCTTTTCTGGGTTCTTCTCTGTTGTTTATTTGCTGTGTCTCGTGTTTTATTTTTTCTTTCACATTTTTTCGTCCCTTGTTCTTGCTCACAGTATCATTTCTTGGGTGTTCTTTACTACTGTATGTCTGTTTTGTGTGTGAATATTAAGTGAGCTCTCTCTCTCTCTCTCTCTCTCTCTCTCTCTCTCTCTCTCCTATAAGCCTGTCATTTCTGAGTTTTTTTTTTTTTCCCGTATTCAGTGAGTGCCGTAAGCCCCCCCCCCTCTCTCTCTCTCTCTCTCAACTAAAAATTCGTCTCTCTCAAAATGCCGTACACTTTGTCACATATATCGACACACACACTGACAGTTCTGACATGAACGGCTGTTCAGATAAGCCCTACCACACACACACACACACACACACACACACACACACAATATGAGGAGAGAGAGAGAGAGAGAGAGAGAGAGAGAGAGAGAGAGAGAGAGAGAGAGTCCATAAGGGGTGACTAATAAGAGAGGCACTGAGTTCTCTTTTGTATATGTATTGGGGAAAGGTTTGACTTACCCATCCCTACTGGTGAGATCCGGTTCTTCATTACACTACAAAACAAAATCTCTCTCTCTCTCTCTCTCTCTCTCACACACACACACACACACACACACACACACACACACACACACACTCAAAGCCAAGGCACACACTCAAACACACAGCTCCAGATAATCGAACCTGACACACACACACACACACACACACACACACACACACTCACGACAATGGAATGAAATACAAGTACACCAAGGCAAATACCCCCACCTTCACCCCTTCTCCCTCTCTCCACTCCTGACTATCCCCACACCCCCTCTCCCTCTTCCCTAGCCCCACCACCCCTCCCCTCATATCACAAGATTTATGGTCGTAATCTTAACCTCTTAAATCTGCAAGGGGCCTCTTCTAACCTGATATAAATGTCTTCGGTAGCAAAAATAAGAAATATGTTGTACTGAGAGGGTCAACTTCATCAGCTTAAGGACGTCAGCTTGTTATTATTGGTAACGATAGACGGTTGAATTTAATATACGGAGATATTTCACAAGATTGAGGCTAAGGCCTCAAAATTTGGCCACAATTTTCTGAACACATGAGGAAAATATTTTGTGATTAGGCTGTACCCAGCGTCACATAACACAATGGCGGTGAAGGAGCTGAGTACGTGATTCTACAAATTTATCAGTTCCAGACTCTCCCTGGGACTCGGTGGAGAAAGGGGAATACCTTACGTGAATAACCACACACTTGTAAATAGTCTGGCACCAAAAATTGCCTGTTCATTTTCTTCAGAATTATTTTCCCTGGCCATATGTTCCATCAACGAACTAATCCCAGGGTCTTTCTTTCCCACCCTCATCTCGCTTTTAAAACCCGAGGAAGAGATTGTGACCCAAATTTTCAGAACATTTATTAAAACTGGATGAACTGGCGGACCTATTCTCCGTATTACTTGTTAAAATCAGTATCAAAGTTGAGGAGACAAACTTTTTTCTTTTTTCTCTCGGACCTAGCATTCCACCAATAACCCACAATCTCAGGGTCTTCCTTTATCACCCACATTCTCACTTTCAAGACCCCCCGTGTTTTTAGGCCTCACGCAGCCCCATCCCCACCCCTGGCGATGATCCACTGTGCCTCGCCCACACAATGAACCTCACGGTGTCAGTCTGTCTGTGTACATGCGTCTCGCCATTCTTCAGACCCTCCTATTGTTTCGCACCTACCGCCCGCTCTCTTCCTCCCCACTACCCTTCCCCCCTACCCTCACCCCCTCATGCCCCGACCCCCTTTTCTCTCCTCCCTTCCCTGCGACCCCTTCTCCCTCTCTCTTCCCTCTTACTAAATTCCCTTTCTCTCTCATCGCTTTTTTCCATCAGCTCCCTCTACAGTGCCAACACCCTTTCACATATCTTTCCTCCTCCTCTATCCTTTTTATTCTCTCCTCCCTCCTCCCCCAGCCTCCTTTCTCTCTCCTCCCTTCTCTGCCTTTTCATCACCTTCTCCCTCACTTTCCTCTTTCTTCTGCCACACGTCTGTCGATTTCTTCCTCAAACATCTCTTTATTTTTGTCTTCGTTTTCATGAGCCACGCATATCCCAGTTTCTTCTCTTTCATCTTTCACACATTTCTAGATTTATTTATTTTTATCTTACAAATTTCTAATTATACCTTTATATCTACCACAAGTACCTCGATTTTTGCCATAAATGTCTCTTGATTATTTTCCTTTCCTCTTTCCACACGCTCTTTTATTCTGCCTTTTCATCCTCCACATACCGACCCGTCTCCGCCCTTTCATCTGCCTTCTCTTGTACCGGGATTCTTTTCGCTTGACATTTTTTTTTTTCTGTCATTTCCTCGTGTTAATATCTCTCTCATCTATCTTCACTTCTCACCTGCTGTCTTCTTTGCTACGTATCTTCCCTATGTCATACGGTATAATGATTTCTGGAGTTTCCTTCATTGTTTCAGTATTATATGTGTGCATCGTGGGTCTTTTCATTTCTCTCTCTCTCTCTCTCTCCCCTTCCTCCGCATCATACCTCCGCTCTAAAGATCATACCTACTGTATATCCAAAAACTGCACAATGTAATTTTTTCCATGTTAATTATCCACTGTTAAAGAAAAAGTCATATACCATCTCTCTCTCCAGTCATCTCCTCCTCCTCCCCTCCTGTTACAAGCCTCGGAGGGTTTGGAGGGTGGGGGAGAGCCGTAGCGCTGTTCTGGCCTCTTCTTTTACATCTGTCAATGGAGTAAGAGTGTCTATTAATATTAAACTCCTTCAGGCTGCTGATGTGTTTTATAAAGACATTTTTACTCCCTCCAGACAATTTTATGAAGCTTTTGGGAGATCTCTTGTAGTAAATTAGTAGTGGTAGTAGCAGTAGTAGTAGTGGCAGTAGTAGTGGTGGTGGTAGGGGCGTCTTCTGCATGCTTAGGTTTCGTATGACCTCTCTCACAGTGATTTATTTTGCACCTTACACACTCCATTATTTTTTGCACATGTTCATATCCACAAGGTTTGCTTCATGAACACAGACCTTTCCATAAGGACCATAAGGCTTGTGTGGTCTGTGTAACTGTGTAATCTCTCTCTCTCACTCTCTCTCTCTCTCTCTCTCAGCCTCTCGATCTTTCACCCGGCTTTCACTGTAATCATCTTTTTTATTACTTCCAACTTTTAAAATTTTCTTTTTTTCCTGCCCCGGGCTCTTGTCAATCAGCTTCTTCCTTTCTTCTTCGTCTTCTCTTTCTTCTTCTTTTTTCCTGCCGTCAGCCTAACAAATATGGCATACTTCATCCTTCCTCAAACACCAGAAATCTTTCTTTCCTTTTTCTTGACTCCTATTCTCTCTCACCTCGTCACCCCTTCTCCTCTCTCTCTCTCTCTCTCTCTCTCTCTCTCTCTCTCTCTCTCTCTATCTATCTATCTATCTATCTATCTATCTTCCTCTTCTTCACTCAAGCATTCACTTTTCTTCCTCGTCTTGTTCTTCTCCTCTCTCATCTCATCCATACCGATGCCAAATCCCTCTTCCTCTCCCTCCCCCTGACCCTCACCCTTACCATAAACTCTCTCCCTCACCCTCCCCTACCTTCACCTTCACCCTCACCCTGGCCCCTCTGCCCACCACACACTCACTCACATTCAATCAATCACGTTCTTTCATTTTTCTTCTTCCTCTCGGTCACCCTCACCCTTCCCTTTCCCCTTCCTCCCTTTCTCACATCCCGAACTTCTCTCTCTCTCTCTCTCTCTCTCTCTCTCTCTCTCTCTCTCTCTCTCTCTCTTTCTCTCTCTCCCTGACCTCGCTCGTGCCTCTCTCACATATATCAAGCAGCATCTTCGTTTTTCCCCACCTGAATCACGTATATAGCCTCCTTCCATTGTGAATAATGCAAATGCTCTTTTATTCACTGCAAAAATACTGAATACACACCTAATACTTCACTGCAAAGATTTAGTGTGACTTGTGGCTTCATATTTCAGTGCGATTTTTATATATGTAGATTTCCTTCTGTGATTTTTTTTTTTTTTTTTTTTTAAATCAAAGAATAAAAATCAATGGCACTTGTCCCCCCAAAAGAAACGCAACCAAAAAGGAAGACAATATGAAGACACGTTGATTTTGAGACGCCTGAAAAGAATTAAGGTCATGTGCAGTGGCAAATTAAGGAACACAGTGCCGATCAAGACAGATTAAGAAATAGGTTGCGAAGTTGCCCAGTTGTAAAAATCCTACACACGCGTTATATTAGTGAGAAACAGGGGTATGATGATAATGATGTGGTGGTGGTGGTGGTGGTGATATTTTATTATTTTTTCACTGGACAGAGCAGTAGCATACACAATTATTGTTATCATCATCATCATCATCATCATCATCATCACCATCATCATCTTATCCACGGGATCAAAAAAAAATAAAGGAGGTAAGAAAGTACTAATTATCTTTGGCATGTTAGAGAATCTTTTCAATATCTATTTTTGCGCAATTCCTCAAAATTACGTGTTTGAAATTTACTGTGCGCGTGTGTGTGTGTGTGTGTGTGTGTGTGTGTGTGTGTGTGTGTGTGTGTGTGTGTGTGTGTGTGTGTGTGTGTGTGTGTTTTGTCGCTTCCAAGAAATGTCTGTAGGGGCACGCTTTCTCCCCTCACCCCTGTCAGCCTTGTCGCTATCCCTCCCTCCCTCCCTCCCTTGTCAGTCCTCCCTCCGTGCCTCCTTCCCTTCCTCTGTGTCGGATGTCAGTCTTCTCTCTCTCTCTCTCTCTCTCTCTCTCTCTCTTTCACACGGAATGACAGCTGATCCAAGCCAAGTGAGTATAATTTAATGATTATTACCTGATAGCGCAATAAACCTGTAAATGAGGAGGCTTATATTAACAGACTAATTAACAGCCTATGAGTCACTGTCCTGTTTTCGTCCGCCTGTTGCTGGTGATGGACGCAAAGCCGGCATTTAAAAAGTAAATATATATATATATATATATATATATATATATATATATATATATATATATATATATATATATATATATATATATATATATATATATATATATATATATATATATATATATATATATATATATATATGTATATATATATATATATATATATATATATATATATATATATATATATATATATATATATATATATATAAAATTCCCACTTCAAATAATTTACAACCCACTCATTCTACAAGGCTTACTCGAATGTTTTTTTTTCTCTCTCTCTCCAATAAATTTCTTCCATATAGTTTTCCCTCACAGATTTTTCCTCAGGCGGTGGTGAGAGGAGAGTAGGGAGAGGGAGAGAATATTCTGTTTCTCTACTCTCTCTCATTCAGACAGTTAGCTTCACACCTTTACCTTCACTGACAGGAGCTACCTAGTGTGGGACAACAAACCTAAGTAGCTGTCCTCCTTTCTAATGTTCTTTTGTGTCAACTTCTTCCCTTCTCCCGTGTCACCAGCCATCTTTTCCCATTTCTCTCTCCCTGCCTTCTCTCTACTATACTATCTTTTTTTCTCTCCTTTCCTTACACCTGTCTCTCTTTTTACCATCTGTCTCTCTCCCGTTTTCCCCCTCCCTACCGTACTTCTCCCAATTTCTCTTTCCATTTTCCTTCTATGTCTCCCTCTCTCCCTGTCCATCGTCCGTCTTCCTCAGTATGGTGTGTCATTCTTCCTTTCTTATTACACCGCCTCCCCTTCATCTTGAATATTTTGTCAGTCCCCCTCTATCCTCTCCCTCTCTCTTGTTTATCCATTTCCCCCTCTCCAGCCTCTCTCCCCTCTCCCTCCTTGCCTCTCCAGTTTCCTCCTCCCTACCACTCCTCTTCCCTTCTCGCCTTACATTTCTCTTCCCTGTTTCCCCCACCCTCCCTTAATATCCATCTGTCTGTCTGTATCTCTCTCTGGTTTCCTCCTGTCTTCCATCCCTCTTTCTTTTGTCAACAACCTTCATTGTAGTGTGTCAGTCTGTTCTGATGCCACCGCCTCTTTTACTATACTCTCTCTCTTCCCCCCCCCCTCTCTCTCTCTCTCTCTCTCTCTCTCTTCCTTCCCTTGGTATGGGTCGTAAGAACTTTTGAGGTATTAAGAGTCCCTGTAACTCCTTGAAACTACACATTCATCCTTTTTTTTTTTTTTTTTAAATCAGACTCCCTTGAGCAAAAGTTGACTGTTTTTCTCTGTCTTTTACAATATTAATGCAACTGGTCAACTCTGAAACTGTCTTCATTTTGCCGTCTTTCCCACTAATTTTACGGCTTTCACTTTTAAAATAAATGTGTTCAGGCATCTCGATAAGAACGGGCTTGATTTTGGTTTCATTTAATTTATTTATTTTCTTTTTAGTTCTCCTTGTAAGAATGCTTTATAGTCTTCAGGCTTTGATTTTCTCTTACATTAGAAAAAAAAAAAAAGTAAACCTTTCCTTCCTTTTTCTCTTCCCTTTGCCATGTCTCCATCCCTCCCATCTCTCCCTCTGTCCTCTCCCACTCCTCCCTCCCTGGTCAACCTCCCCTCGCTCTTTTTCTCCTCCCTGTGCCACATCCCCATCCCTTCCATCACTCCCTGTCCTATCAGCTACCTTCACTGTGTCCTGTCACCCCCTCTCCCTTTCTTTTGCCATTACCACCCTTTCCCCCTCGAATGTTTGGTCAGCAACTATTCTTCTCTCCTTTCCTCACTCCTATCCCTTCCTCACCCCCTTTCTACCCCTCCATTCATCTCTCCCACCCTCTCCATTCCTCTCTCCTCTCCCTCTCTCTCTCTCTTCCCCTTCCTCTCTCTCTCTCTCCTGTTAGAAACCCTCATTACTGAATATCGCTTTGCTCCCTTTGTTGAGTTACTTCCTCCCCGCCTCTCTCTCTCTCTCTCTCTCTCTCTCTCTCTCTCTCTCTCCCTCCCTCCCTCTCTCTCTCTCTCTCGTCAGCAGCCCTAACTATTTCCTGTCAACTTTTTCTCTTTTTTGTGTCAATTTTCTCCCAACCTCTCCAATTCTTTATCAGCATCTATTTTTCTACTCTGTCAGCCTCCTTACATCTCTAACTTTCTTCCTTCTTCCTCTCCCTCTTCCCTTTCCACCTAGCTTCCTTTTCTCAGCCTAATTCCCACTATTGTTTTCATATCAGTGTCATCCTCTTAGTTGCCTAAGCGATTTATTTTTCACATTATAAAAACGACAGGAAAAACATAAAGGAGGATTTTGTGGTGTAATATGCAAAATAAATCGATAAGGAAGAGGTGTTACTACCCTCTTATGCCATTTAAAACGCAGTCCTCTGCTCTTTGACTCAGCTCACTCTCCTCTCAATAAGCAAGTCAGCCTCTTTATTGCTCTCTTGTTATCATCTGTTCCTCTTTCTAGTCACTGTTTTGTCACTGTTTCCTTTACTCCTTTTCCTCTTCAATGCCCTGTCCTTATATTCCTCTGCTCCTCTTCCTCTTTATTCCTCTTTCTTTTTGCTCTTCTACCGTTATCTTCCTCTATTCCTCTTCCTCTTCTTTCTCATACCTTTCATCTCTTCATGTTCTCACATCCTCTACAACAGTTCTTGGCAGATACCTTCTCTCTCTCTCTCTTTGCCTCTCATCTCTTCCACATCCTTTCACATCACCATCCATTCAACAAAGCCCTTCTCATTACTTCTCATTCCCCATCATCATAATCACGATCATCATCATCACCCTTCCCCTTCCCAAACAGCACACTCACCCCTCTCTGCCAACATTTACACCTACACCTGTCATCATTACCCCCCCCCTCCTTTTCCTCACACACCCCCTCCCTCTCCCCGTCCATCGCATTATCTCACAGTACCTCTCACTTTCCATCATCATCATCATCATCCTTCCCTTTTCCCCCATCAACACACCCACCCCATTCTATCACCACCTCCACCCATCCCTCCCTCAACCTCCCCAACCCCCTCTCCTCATCCCCACGCCTCCTCCAACCCTCCAAAGTGACATGACCTTCAGTAAAGGCAACATATGTGTGACCTACTGACAGACTCATGGGTCGCACTCCGAGTCACACACACACACACACCTCGCTTACCTTCCTCTACAACCAGGTGAAAACAAGGACGGTGTGTGTGTGTGTGTGTGTGTGTGTGTGTGTGTGTGTGTGTGTGTGTGTGTGTGTGTGTGTGTGTGTGTGTGTACCTAATTTTTCTATTCGTTTTTCAATCTTTCTTCTACTCTTTTCTTTTACCTTGATTTGGTCCAATTCATGTTTTTTTTCTTTACTTTCGCTCTCTTGTCTTTCTCTTTTCTCTTTATATTTGTTTGCTTGCCTCTTTCCCTGTCTTTCGTTTCTCTTTACCTTCTTTCTCCTCCCTTTGTCTTTTTTCTTTACTTTCGTTCTCTGCTTTTTTAATTCTTTTTTTTTCTTTTTTTTTTACTTCCTTCTTCCCTCTTCTTTTGTAATTACCCTTTTTCTTCCCCACTGTTTTTCTTTCCTTTCGTTTCTTCACTCATTCTGGTTTGCTTTAGCTTCTTTTCTTCTCTGTCTGTCTGTCTGTCTGTCTGTCTGTCTGTCTCTCTCTCTCTCTCTCTCTCTCTCTCTCTCTCTCTCTCTTTCTCTCTCTCTCTCTCTCCCTCTCTCTCTCTCTCTGTCAGTACCCTATTCACTTTAACTGGACAAAGATTTTCGTCCTTTTGAAGCTTATTCCTCTCAGCTCAATGGTAGAATAAAAACAATGCTTCAGCTCTACATCCTTTTCATTGCATTTCTTCGTGACTAGCACAATTTTCCAATTTTATCCTCTTTGAGTTCAGTAATGTAAGATGGAGGCAGGGTGATTTTAGGCCTACTGAAAGTGGACAGAGTATAATTTTAATTGCCTTTTTCTTTATTTTTCCTCTCTACGCTACTTCTTAGTCTCATTCTTTATATCTGTCCGTTTCTCTTGTAATCTCTTGTATCTACCTTTATTCTCTACTTCTCTTCTTGTCCACCGCCTCCTACTCCTACTCATCTTCTCTCTCCCTCTCCTTCCCCCCTCCCCTTCCTCCTCCTCCTCCTCCTCCTTCTCCTATAGGAGACTTTAATCTACAGGTAACAAAGTGGGGTGAACCGCTAACGGCACACTCAGGACAAGAGCTTTATAAAAAAAAAAAAGAAAGCGCCCTTTCTCAACACGTAAAACACCCAACGAGAGGAAACAATATCCTAGACATCATCTTCACTACAAATGATAACCTAGTTAGTAACCTTGAAATAGGACCTGAGTATAGTTCCAGTGATCATCGAATTATACAATTTAATATTACTACTGAAAAAGTTAAAGAAACAGTGAGCAAAGAAAAGGTCCCAGATTATCGTAGAACTGATTTCACCAGGCTTAGAACATTATTTGCAAATACAGACTGGAATGAAATGTCTGACATCGATGACATAAACCAAGCATGGGAAATATTCACCAAAAAATCTAATGAAGTGGTAAAGTCATGTGTGCCACTACGTAACAGGCGTCCAGCTGGTGATAGTAAACCAAAGTGGTGGTCCAATGAAATTAAAAGTAACTTAATAGCCAAAAAACAGGCATACCATAAATATAAAACTACACAAAACAATGATGATAATTTACAGTACGAAAATCTACGCTGCATATCAAAAAGACTTATTAAACAAAGCAAAAGAGCACTGGAGATCCACATTACTAATACGTGCAAATCAAATCCTAAAGAATTTGACAGTTACATTAGAAAGAAAAAGGTTATGACTACATCAATAGGTCCTCTAGAAACAAACAATAGCAAACACACCGAAAATGAGTTCAAAATGGCAAGCATTCTTAACGATTATTTTGCGTCTGTTTTTACAGTTGAAAACACCACCAGAAACCTACAGTTACCCACAAACCAAGCAAATAGCACAGTCCTGAGTAACTATGCTATCCATAATAAAGATATCCTTTCAGCCATAAATAGTACGAACATAAACAAAACTCCTGGCCCCGATAAAATATCACCGAGAATTCTTAAAGAAGCAAAAAATGAGTTACTGCTGCCGCTCTCCGTCTTATTCAACAAATCGTTAAGTACCGGGAAAGTTCCATGCGAATGGAAACTAACAAATGTAACACCAATTTTCAAAAAAGGAAATAAATCGCACCCAGGAAATTAAAGACCAATCAGCTTAACATTAATAATGTGCAAGTTAATGGAAAAAATCATAAGAGATAAAATAGTTAACTATCTAGAAGAAAATGATATAATGAAAGACTCGCAGCATGGATTCAGACATCGTCGTTCATGCTTGACTAACTTACTGGAAATCTTCCATGATGTTTACAAATCATACAATGACTCAAGAGCAGTAGATATAATTTACCTCGACTTTCAGAATACATTTGACACTGTCCCTCACAAGCGTCTCATGAGCAAAATAGAAGTACATGGAATAAAATGAAATACGCAGAAATGGTTACAAGACTGGTTTTCAGACCGAAAACAGCGAGTTGTTATAAACGGAAAGGAATCCAAATGGCGTAATGTGATCAGCAGCATTCCCCAAGGCTCGGTACTTGGACCGATATTTTTATTATCTATATAAACGATACTGATGAGGGTCTAAATTGTAAAGTATCCAAATTTGCAGATGATACTAAAATAACCAGTAAAGTAACTTCAGAATTACAGTGGCTGCAGTTACAAAATGACCTTAATACTTTAGTAAACTGGGCAGAAAAATGGCAATTAAAATTAAACACAGAAAAATGTAAAGTACTTCATGTCGGAAGTAACAACGTCCATGCGAATTACAAAATGAACAATATCCAGTTATTAAGTACAGACAATGAAAAGGATCTTGGTGTGATAATATCAAATGACCTAAAACCAAGTAAGCAGTACATCGAGGCAGTTAAAATTGCAAACAAGCTGGTGGGTTTTATTGGAAGAACCTTTGAGTTTAAATTGGAAAAAGTCATACTTGCCTTGTACAACTCGCTAGTGCGCCCCCGTCTTGAATATTGTGTACAATTCTGGTCTCCATAGTACAGAGAGGACATCGAAAAATTAGAGAAAATTCAGCGAAGAATCACAAAAATGATACCACGACTTAGAAAAAACCATACGAGGAACGCCTTGAAGAACTTAAATTATTTAGCTTAATGAAGCGCAGGTTAAGAGGGGACCTTATTGAAGTTTTCAAAATCATGAAGGGATATGACAATTTAGACGTGAATAAATATTTTGATATAGACCGGTCGAGTCAAACCAGAAGTAATGGCTTCAAAATTATGGGAAAGCATTTCCAAACCATGAAGCAAAATACTTCTTCTTTAACAGAGTTGCAAATATCTGGAACAGATTACCCTTAGATACTGTGAACAGTATCTCAGTTGAGACATTCAAAAACAAAATAGACAAGTATTTGCACGAGAATCCGCAGCTGACTCTGTTTCTGTCTGAATAACTTGTTTTTATAGCTACGTGTAAATGCATTCCCCTTTTGTCTACAAGACACCCCGTAAACAACATACCCGTACATAGTGTCACGTCACGTCATTATACCGGTACATTTTTGAATTTATTCAATGCAAATAAAGCAATATAAGCACAGATTAGGATCTGCACAGATAACCCTGAGTTAACGGTTACTACTCTTACTTCCGACCTGTGATGGGCTGTGGATCACTGAGGGTCCCTGTTAGTCAAGTTACCACCATCGGGATTTTTTAATGTACCAGGGGTCACTGCTTCAGGGTGAAACTTGTGTACTTGTCCCACATGGGAGAGTTCTATGTTTCAGTGGAGAGCCTGACTGACTGCTGCCTACCTTAAAAGCGCCAGACAAGGCTGCCACACCACCCTAAACATCTACACTGTGCAGTTCCCTAGAGTCTTCGGGACACCCCGTAAACTTAACATTGCGTCGCGTCATGTCATTATACATTTTTTGATTTACTCAATGCAAATGAGGTAATATACAGTAAGCACAGATTAGAATCTGCACAGATAGCCCTAAGTTAACGGTCATTACTCTTACTTTCGACCTGTGATGGGCTGGGGATCACTGAGGATGCCTGTTAGTCATGTGACCACCATCGGGATTTTTTTAATGTACCAGGGGTCACTGCTTCAGGATGAAGCTTGTGTACTTGTCCCACATGGGAGAGTTCCTTGTCTCAATGGAGTGAGCGGAGCTAAGGCCTGATTGACTGCTGCCTCCCTATAAAGCGCCAGGCAAGGCTGCTGCACCACCCCTAAACATCCACTCTGTGTGTTGTACATCCACACTGTCCACTGTGCAGTCCCCTTTGTTTAAGACACCCGTCTTATATATTTTTCAATCTCCCCAATGCAAAGAAAGTAATATAAGCACAGATTAGGATCTGCACAGATAGCCCGGACTAAACGGTCACTACTCTTACTTTTGATCTGTGATGGGCTGTGGATCACTGAGGGTCCCTGTTAGTCAAGCGACCACCATCGGATTTTTTTAATGTACCAGGGGTCACTGCTTCAGGATGAAACTTGTGTACTTGTCCCACATGAGAGAGTTCCTTGTCTCAGTGGAGTGAACGGAGCTAAGGCCTGATTGACTCCTGCCTCCCTAAAAAGCGCCAGGAAAGGCGCCGCACCACCCCTAAACATCCACACTGTGCAGTGTGTAGTTTCCACGTTATATCCACAGACTTCGCATTAACTCAATGTACCAGTTTATAATGTCATGCTGTAACTATAAGTTTATTTGATTACCTTCTCTTTCAGGTTACTCAATCGGGTAGTTTATAGACAAAGTATTATAGAATGTGACTTTTCCTTTCCAGTATTTCCTATTAAATTTCCATGTCAGTTTTTCCATGCTGGATGGTGATTTTTCTCACTTTTTCCTGGAGGGTTTGGTGATGGGGGGAGCCTTTTTGCTTTACTGTCCATATCCTTCAGCATGTAGAGTTAGAGCTTGTAGTCAAAGTTTTCTCTGTAACAAGCAGCCTCGAAAGGACCATAAGGTCTGTTCCTGTTTGCTTCCCTATGTAATCCTCCTCCTCCTCCTCCTCCTGTCTTCTTTGTCATTTCCGCTCCTTTCCTTTCCCCAACTCCTCTTTCGCCACCATCAACCCCATCACCTCCTCCTTCTCCTCCTCATTATTTTTTCTCTTTCTCATTCATCATCTCACACGACCGTTATTAATTAATACTGACATTCTTCCTTGCTTTCTTTTCTCATACTTTCAGCTGTATTTTGAGTGTCTGTTTTTTCTTAAGTTTACAGGGTTCCTTTTAAGGGGTACGTCCATCCATCTCATCCTTATCTCATTCTTTTTTAAGACCTCTCAGTAAGATAAAGGATTTTGTGGTTTCTTCTCTCTGCCTTAAGACGGTTTCACTCATCTTAACGGATCATTCTTGCAGTGAAAGGGCTTTACCTCTTCAGCCCGATGACGCATTTATTTTATTCTTTCTACCGCCTGACTTTTTTTCATCTTCTTTTTCCTTTATGCCATTGGAGAGACTTTTGGAGGTAAGGTATGTGATATTTTTTGGGCATAATTCTTCCTACCATCAGACGATTTCACTCAGCTGAGGAGAGATGAAACTAGGAAGGCAAAGTTGAGCGTTCACTTATCCCATCACAGGATCAATAAAACCGTCTGAAAAATGTAAAACTGAAATGGAATAATACGTCCTAGGCCTGAAGGGATTAACGAAGGCTACATCTAACCCCTCCAGTTCAACAAATCCCTCCTAAGCTGAATCGTCTGGATGTGGGAAGGTTAAAGATACATACGTCACTGTAGTGAACGGGTTAAGGGAGTTTCTTCTTACCTGTTCGAGTGCCGGAGAGGTGTTTGCTAATCTAAATAAGATCGTTTTGTATCAGACGGAATATAATGGAAAGACAGGCATAGTAAGTGCAGGGGTTAAGCTGTAGTCAAGTACTCACATTTTTTTTTTTCTCTCTCTCTCTCTCCCTCTTTTCATCCTGTCATCTCTAGGCTAAGCGTCCCATTCTCCATCTCAGTTTTCCTGTTTGTTTTTTTTATCTTCTTATTTTTCTCTCCTATTTTCATACTATCTTTCCCTTCCTTCATCATCCTCTTGTCTTTCCATCCATTCACCTCCTCCCTGGCTGTGTTTAACCTCTCTTGAACACACTCCTTGCTCCAACCATTCTCTCTACTTTTTCATTCCCTTCTATCCACTTTACATCCTTCTCTCCATTCTTCCCCTTCCCCGCTCCCTTTCCATTCCCTTTACTCTGTCTATCCTCTCCCCCATTCATTACCTTTCAACTCCCCATATGTGTAACT